>NW_011494753.1:10784487-10835106 GCF_000754665.1 Bison bison bison | reverse complement strand
CATGTCTAATAGAGAAGGCAATGGCACCCCACTCCAGTACTCTTGCCTGGAAAATCCCATGGATGGAGGAGCCTGGTAGGCTGCAGTCCATGAGGTCGCTAAGAGTCGGACATGACTGAGCAACTTCACTTTCATGCATTGGAGAAGGAAATGGCAACCCACTCCAGTGTTCTTGCCTGGAGAATCCCAGGGATGGGGGAGCCTGGTGGGCTGCCGTCTATGGGGTCGCACAGAGTCGGACACAACTGAAGTGACTTAGCAGCAGCATGATTTCTATACAGTGATGCTCCAGGGCTCCTGTTTCTGTGAGTAGCAGGGTGAGAGGATTTAGTGGGTGACAGGTTTATGGTTGTCCCTGGGTTGTCTAAAAGCATAGACTGAACTTGAATCAAACTTCTGGAGTATAGCCATTGTGTTCCCTTAGAGCTTTACTGCTACTGCTAAGTCACTTCAGTCGTGTCTGACTCTGTGCGACCCCACAGACGACAGCCCACCAGGCTTCCCTGTCCCTGGGATTCTCCAGGCAAGAACACCGGAGCTTTAGTGAAGCCTGAACCTGAGGTGGAGGCCATATAGTGATTGGCTGACCAAGCATTAACTTTTCAGTCTTCTTAAGCAGAGCTGTTAAGTAGCTGCTACTGCCCATAGGCAAGGAAGTCATCCCTTAGCAGTTAGATATAATTGTTTGGAGAAATAAACAACCACTCCAGTAAGGGGTCCCAGTTTTTGAGCTAATACCCTAAGGGCAGTTCCCCTTCTGTCATGAATGTATCAGTCAAACTGCTGCTGCTGCTGCTAAGTCACTTCAGTCCTGTCCGACTCTGTGTGACCCCATGGATGGCAGCCTACCAGGCTCCCCTGTCCCTGGGATTCTCCAGGCAAGAACACTGGAGTGGGTTGCCATTTCCTTCTGCAATGCATGAAAGTGAAAAGTGAAAGTGAAGTTGCTCAGTCATGTCTGACTCTCAGCAACCCATTGGACTGCAGCCTACTAGGTTCCTCCATCCATGGGATTTTCCAGGCAAGAGTACTGGAGTGGGGTGCCATTGCCTTCTCCGGTATCAGTCAAAAAGTTTAGCTAAATCTAGGAGAGCCAGAACAGGGGTGTAAAGTAGTTGGTTGATCAATTCTTGAAAGAATCCTTTGTATTCTCAGTTCTATAAAAGTATTATTATCTTTTCCTTCGACTTTTCGTATAGAGGCTTACCTATTAGACCATAAATAGAGACCCAGATGCCACAAAATCTGGCTATCCCCAGGGAACCCTTAAACTGTCTTACAGTTTTAGGAGGGGCAGAGCTACAAAAAGGCTTCTTGGCTGGGATAGGCTTTTCCGACCTGTGAGAATGAAGCATTGTCGTGGACACCTTTTATCCTGTATTGACTAGGTTGTTCAGGGTGGTTAGCAATTTTTTCAGAGGTCTCTATAAGTTAGAACTGGCAATCAGAATGTTGTCTATATTCTGGATTCCCTTCTCCAAATATAGATCTTTTAGGTGTTTAGCAAAAGTTTCTCCAAAGATGGTGGGGGAATTTTTGAACCCTCGGAGCAGCAGTACTGTTTTTCATTTTTTATTTGGCGGTGGGAGTCTTAGTTGAGGCATGCAGGATCTAGTTCCCTGACCAGGGGTCAAACCCGAGGCCCCTGGATTAGAAACACAGAGTCTTAACCCCTAGGCCACCAAGGAAATCCCTGTATTGTTGTTTTTGTTGTGTGTTTGAGTCCTGCCACTCAAAAGCAAAAATTTCCTGTGACTCCCATTTCTAATACAGAAAACCAGGTCCTGGTGGACAGTAAAGTGGCCAGCAGGGTGCAGGGGTTAGACACTGCTGGGTGTATATCCTCAGTGGCTTCATTGACTGCCTAGAGCTCCATACCATCTGGTATTCCCCTTTGGGTTTTCTTAACAGGACGAATGGGGGTGTTACAGACTGACTGACATGGTCTAATAAGTCCCTGGTCAATTAGGTCCTGTATAACAGGGCAGTGCCCAATAAGGCCTCTCATTGGAGAGGTTACTGCTTTCCTTTGGGTCATGTATGTCCAGGTTTACATGGGCTAACACAGGCCTGGTGCCTGCAGTTCATTCTACCTGTTCTTGGGCCCAGACCTTGGGATTTAGTCCAGAGAGATTGACTTGCTCTGTCTGGGAGCTTTGTCCTTAGACATTAGTATTATCATCCTGTGCCCTTTGTCTAAAGGGACACCAGTCTCTAATTAGTCTCCCATTAGGTGAACAGTAGCCCCTGATTTATGTCTTCCTGGCAGGGATATAGGGCCTTGTGGGGCATATAAGAATGTGTGTTTGTCCAGTTTACATCCTGATGGCTCTGTGAATACCTGTTCTTGGGACTTCCCTGGTAGCCTCATAGTTTTACAATCCCTGACTTAGTATTCAGAAGGGAGTAAAAGCACTAGTGTCAACTAAGAATTGGACAGGCTTTACTCCTGTGTTCAACGTCAGCTGAGGCTCTTTAGGGGTCAACTGGACTTCCAGGTTAGGAGCCCTTAGCCCCTTCGTTCTATATTTGGACCATCTACCTTCAAGACCGGTGGCCAGGATTTGCCATTTCTGTCCCCTCTGAGGGTGGCAAAAGCATTGTCTCTTCCAGGTCCTCCTTGTTTACATATGGTGCCCTGTTTGGGTTCCAGTTTCCTTGGCTTCCTAGCCCTTGGTGGAGACTGGAGATCATTCACTGGAATCGAGTCTCAGTAGGTGGTTAGTCCAGATTCCCGTCCCAACCAGTTGACATTGGAGGGCGACTGGTGTGTGAGCTGGCCTCCAGACTTTTTATCTTCTGACTTTCCTTTCTGTACATCTTCATTATTAAACACCTGGTAGGCAGCCTTGGCTAGGCAAGAAGTAGAGGTTATCTGGTTCTATTTCCAGTTTCTGAAGTTTATACCTAATGTCAGGGGCGGTTTGTGAAATAAAATATGATCTCAGGATTGCATTCCCTTGCAAGGACTCAGGGTCAATGGAAGTATAGATTCAGAGGCATTCCCCGAGGCACTGTAGAAATGCCAAAGGGTTTCTGTTGGCTCCTGATTGATTTCCTTTATCTTATTCCAATGGACAAGTTTCTCTCCTGCTGCCTGGATTCTTTTTAGGATCTCAGGATCATATTTTTATAATACATCTTTCGCCCTCTTTCTCCATTGTCTCAGTGGTCCCAGTTAGGTTTGTTATCTGGGACCTCTTGATTCCTCAGTCTGAATATAGTGTGACCTGCATTGTTTCTGTTTTCTGTGTCTGCTTCATCTCATGCTTTAGGAAATACCATAGGGTTTTCTTTCCTTTTTAGGAATACTTTGAGGAGCTCTAGATGTCAACCCAGGTCGGGTCATGGATCTGAAAGATTCTCCTACTCAGATTCAGGAACGTCTCTGGCTCCTCCCTCAATCCCTCACTAGGACTTTTCCAGTTATGCAGATCAGAAGTGGTCAATGGGATGTATACCTGAATGAGCCCTGCTTCTCTATCAGGGACCTGCCTCAAAAGGAATACTTTTCCTAGAGGGTTGTGGACCCTGACTGGTAATTAGTACCACTTTGTGGACTTGCTAGACTGGGTTCTAGGGGAGAGGGCTTGTTATGGAGGGAGCCCCTTGGGCATGTGGCCCAAATTGTGACATAAGAAGGAAGAGGGAAGGGTGGGAATAAGTTAGGGTGATAGGGTTAGGGAAGAGATCAAGAAGGTCCTCCTGGGGAGGGTCAAGGGACTGGTAGGAAGCTTTTAGTCTCCTTTGGTATTTCCTCAGTGGAGGAGAACAGGCATCCCTTTTGAAATTCTTTGTTCTGATATAAGACCATAACAAACTAGACATAGGAAATTTCATCCCATTTCTTTTGTCTCTGACATGGCAGGTCCAACTATAAAATGGTGTTGTAATTTAGAGACCCATGGACAGGCCACCTTTCCCCATCTCCTAGAAGTACTGGGGCCAGGCTGTATTACTCATGATTACATGTTTTGGGGTCAAGGAGTAATAACTGAAAAACTTCAAATACTTCAGGATGTACCCTAATGGTCAGTCCTTCAGTTTGGTGGACATTTGTTTCTCTGTCTCTTAGATGTTCTATTATGAATTTGTTTCCAACTAGCGAGGGAGTGATTTGTTGACATGCAAATGCGAAAAGATTTGACTCAAATAAGACTGTCTGATTCAGGAGATTTGGAACCAGCACCACACTCTTAATTGGATTCCTCAAAAGACCACAGTAGGAGGTGTCTGAATAGTACACCTGATATAACTGGGGTTCACCTTGTAGTTTGAATTTGTAGTTTGAATTTGCTTGAGAGTGTCAGTCCCTCCCCAGTGAGAATGTCCCATGAAGATTAGACGGGGCCATATCTGAGCCAAAGCAGCTTAGCAACATTAATCCCTGACTGGTTTGCTCTGTTGGGGAGTATCCTGTCTGTCTGAGAGAGCAGTTTTTTCCTCCTTTCAGCTGAAAAGGAGTTTTCAGAGTTCACACAAAGCGAAGGCTAGAAATCAGAAAGGATTCCCATGGGGTACTCAACAGATCGCGGAGGCAGCTGGTATCCTATACTGATACTGGGAGCCTGTGGAATCTCGATCAGTAAAGAATCACCCAAGGTTCATCTCATAAGCAGTGTGAGGAGGAGAGGTTGGGTGGTGGGTGTTTCCTGTTCTTGCCAGTAGCTCCCGGGGCTTCCCAATAATGGGGCTCCTGATCTTGTGAGTGGCTCACAGGGTTCCCCAGCACTGACTAGAAGAGATCGAGTTACTGGTTGCACACCTGCCTTGACACGTTTCATACTCAGGCATCCCTTGTGCCTTTCCTTGAACTCAGATTATGTGTCCTCATTCCATCTTAGGCAGTCCTCATTACCTGAGCCTTTTCCCAGCCTCACCTCTTGGCTCATGAGGTTGGCTACTTTTCTTTACGAAACTGAAAGGGCCTATGGAGAATGCTACTGTTGACTCCTGGGCATTGGTGAGAACTATAAAGCCCTGGGTGTAGCCACTGCTGCCTTGCACAGGAGTCAAGACGACAGGGCTACTGGTGAAAACAGTGGGCAAGACTGCTGCAGCTCTCTCTTATCCACAGATCCTCAGCATCCCCAGGTGCCTGGGACCTCAGGAAGACCAGCCAGATGCAGCAGGCAGGCACACATGAGATTCAGTCTCTGATCCCCAGTGATGCCACAGTATGGTGCATTCAAGAGGATACTCTGGGGCCAATGCTGTACCACTTGGATATCAGGTTGCTGGTCCAAGTTGCTCTGGATTTGACCAAAGGCTGCCACCCTTCTACCCCATCAGAGTGAATGCAAAGACCAGAGTCAGTCATCCTCATGTAACCTCCCAAAGCCTCTGCCATCCTACCTCTGGAGCTGGGGTGAGTCAAGAGCCTAGTGGGTACATGCAGATGGAAAAGGCCATGATCTATCCCATCTGGGTCACCAGAATTTTGTTACCTCCCCTCCTGCGTTGGTCCTAAACAAGGGTCCTTCTACCTAATATCATTCAATAGAATTCAATTCAGAAGCAAAGGATAGCTTTATTCTTTAATCAAAGAATATAGAGCTGCAAGCTTATACTCTGGAGTACTTGCTCTCCCCAAAAGGCCATCAGTGAGGCTCTTTCATAGGGTTCTCGTCAGTGGAGAGGAGGCAGAATTCTTCCCGGTCAGTCATAGCTGTGCTGCCCGTGGCACTCCAGATTGAAGTGCACACAGTCTGCCTCCACCATCCTGAATTGAGGTGTCATGGTCCACGAGCAGAAGTGATGGGCGCAGCCATTTCACACTAGAAACTTGATCTGAGGTGCCACGTGCAGGGCCTATGCATGTGGCACTCTATGAGCAAGTGATACTAGAATGAGCACAAAGGAAAAGAAAGTTAGACTTTATTGTATCACCTAGATTCTGTTTTTATTTCCCAAGAATTATTAATGGGATTTACCAGTGATGCTATTATCTCATTCAATTAAATTCCATGAAAGAATCACATGTCTCTCATTCATCTTTATAACCCTGGCACGTGGCCCAACAAATAGCTGTCCTGCCCACCTGCCTTTACACATACACACACTCACACATGTTGGAAAAATTCTTTGAAGAAATTGGGACTTGAGAAGAACTTTAAAGAACAGGTAGAATATTGAGACTTCCCTGGTTGTCAGTGGTTAGGAACCTACCTGCCAGTGCAGGGAACATGGGTTGTTTCTTGTCTGGGAACTAAGATTTCACATGCTGCAGGACAACTAAGCCCGTGCGCCACAACTGCTGAGCCTGCGCTCTAGAGCCTGCGAGCTGCCGCTACTGAAGCGTGTGCACCCTAGAGCCTGTGCTCTACAACAGGTGAAGCCATGGCGACAATAAGCTCGCCCACCGGAACTAGGAAGTAGCCCCTGCCCACCGGAACTAGGAAGTAGCCCCTGCCCACCGGAACTAGAAAAAGCCCGCTCACTGCAGCAAGAGCCCGTACACCACAACGAAGAACCCTTGTACCAGAACGCAGAGCCTGTGCACCACAACGAAGAGCCCGTGCGCCACGACAAAGACCCAGCAGAGCCATAAATTAAAAAAAAAAAAAAAAAAAACTAATAGAGTTCAGAGGAAAATACTGTAACCAACACATAAATAAATTTTTTAAAAGAATGGGTAGAATATTAACACATCAATGAATATGAGAAAAAAATTACTCCTTGAATAAAAAGACCTGGTAAAACATGGAAACCAAAATGACTATGACAGGGACTAAAGAGGAGACAGGAAAGCCAGAAGGAAAAATAAATAGCATCCAAACACCTTTAATTTTGGAAGACGCTAAAATCATCTCATCTTTTTTTTGTTTTGTGAAGCAAGAAAAGTGAAGCTCAGAGAAGTTGAAATAGCTTACAGTGGTAGACATTGTGAGATTACAACCCAGATTGCCTGACGCATGTTTCAGTGCTCACTTGAGAAGGGACTGGAAGAAAATGCTGGGAAGTCAGTCAGAAGTCATATGGTAGAATTCTCCATATGCAAAATTCACTCCTTACATAAGAGGATCTCTGTTATTTGTTACCAGCAGTGTAAACAAGGTTAGAATGAAGTTTCCTGGACAGCCTCTTTGAGAAGCATGACCAGGAAAACTGGGGTCACAGAGCAAGCACCATTGATTAGCAAGCATGGTTCCTGAGAGAGCATGGACTTAAAAATGCCAAGCTAATTTAGAGGGAAACAACCCAATTGTTTTGGTAAGGGGAGACACTATGGACTGATTGCTTGATTGAAGCAGAGACTGTATGCCAAAGAGAACTTCCTCCTCCCTGAAAATGCCCTACTGTGTTTGTATTGTGTCCAACACTAACAGAAGGTAAAACCTACACAATACTACTACGATGGTTACTTTGGCTTTTTTATTTTTTATTTTTATATTTCTATTACTCACAGAATCTATCCCTCTATGTTTATGGCCAGATATATTCTTAGTCTTATTTTATAATGGAGCAACAATTAAATATGATTAGCACTGGTTTCTTGACCACCGTTGTTTCAGGTATTACACTTGAGCTGTCCTAAAATGTGGAATCAGCACCTGACATCTTCCCCAGAAAGGTAAATGTTGCTCATTTTTATTTGTCATCTAATAAGTAAAAGCCAGATTTGGAGGTGGAAACTTCAGAGTGCAGTTGCTTCATCCTGAGAAAATGTCGGTGTCTGTTTACATCCAGATATTAATGGAATAATCTCCCAGATCAGTCAGAGTACTCGAGACACATCAGTAATACATATGCCCCCATTGTTCTTAATTAGCTTCTGATTAAAATGTCTTCTCATGCTCTTCAAGCTTAATTGTTGTCATTGAGATCCATGAAAGTACTCTTGCAAAGATTTCTGCATCGAGAGTTAGAGGCAGGGGATCTCTAGTGAAACACCATGTCCCTGGGAAGTTTTTCTCTCTTTCCTAATTATAATCAGTCTCTGACTGCCATAATATAAAAATTGTAATACCCAGGTAATGGACACCCTGCAAACATACTGTGGCTGTAATATCTGAGTTCTTCGGGCAAAGGGTCCCTGCAGGAGCAGTCATTGTGCTCAGCAGTGCTCAGCAGTTCCATCCAGAAGTTTCTTCCATCAGTTGATGGTGTTTACTCCTCTTTTCCATTGGGATGTAAGCATCGCAGAGCAGCAGTTAGGCCTAAATTCCAACATGGTGTTCCTTGCCGTGGACCTTCAGATTGCCTACTTTACATCAGTTTCACCTCTTAACCCCCTGTTAACAGCATTAGTTGTCCACCTTGGGAGCATATCACAATCTACCTGAGAGATATTTTTAAAACCACTGATCCCTAAGGATTATCCTTGACTAGTTCAATCTGAATCTTTGTGCAGAGGCTAAGAGCAAGGGCTCTGGAATCAGTAGCCCAAGTTTGTATCCTGGCCCTACAATGCAAACTTGGGGGGTTTAAGCTCTCAGTGCCTCGGTTTTCTCAAGGATAAAATCAGGTTATAACAGTACCCATCTCATGGGAGTATGGTGAAAATTATAGAGTAAATGTTTGTGAAATACTTAGAATAGTAGTTAACACATATAAACGTAATTTTACAATTTGCTATGATGGTGATAAAGATGATCATGATCACCATGATGGGAATGAAATGGTTGATCAAATTGTGTTTGAAGTCCACCCTACCTCTGAAAATTTAATAGTAAAGAGCCAACAAACTGCTTCCATTTTTAAAGCCTTTTTGTGTTCATTTTTCCTATTATTTGAAGCTTCTTAGGCAAGGCTGAGAAGCCTGTGGGTAGTGCATGGATACTACAGAAACACCACCAGGCTGTGACTTAAATGAATTCTGGCTCCAATTGCTACTCTACCTAAGGAGCATTGATTTCAGAAGACTTTGCAGCACTAATTTTATGACATATGAGAGTCTGTGGAGTTGACATCTGATAACCACCAGCTGAAGCTCCAATACTCTGGCCACCTGATGTGAAGAGCAGACTCTGGAAAAGACCCTGATGCTGAAAAAGACTGAAGGCAGCAGAAGAGGGTGGCGGAGGATGAGATGGTTAGATAGTATCACTGACTCAGTGGACATGAACTTGGGCAAACTCCAGGAGATAGTGGAAGACTGGGAAGCCTGGCGTGCTGCAGTTGATGGGGTCGCAAATAGTTGTACATGATTTAGCGACTAAACAACACAACAGCTAATACTTTTCACTCCTCAGTTTTATTTTTCTAAGAAATGAGGAGGCTGAACTAGAACTTGAAGGATAATCAGACTTAAGGAGCCCATGTTTTTATTACTTCCTGGAGGCCAGGGGCTAAATTACCTCTTTGGATAAGAGCATTAGTGGGCCAAACTTTGTAGTGACTTGTACACAAGCTTTTCTTTCTTTTCAAAAGTTAGTTTCCACTCTATCCCTGAGGATGAATAGGAAGGAAGTGTTCAATGCTTCTGATTTTCAGAATGGAAACCATGGCAACAGGAGAAAACAATTCCAGAGTGGTAGTGATGAACACAGAAATTACCTGTCTTTGTTACATGTTTGGAACAGAGCCATTCTACAATTGATCTGTGTATCTTAAGAGCCTATATACACAGCATTGAAATAGTTTCTTAAATAGAGGAGATGTAGAAGCAACATTTTAAAATAAACTGTCCCTTGCATCTGGTTACCTCCCGTGAAGCTCATCCAAGATTGGTTGCGGTAACCTGAGTGTGCACATCAGGGTTTTAGACCATGGCCATGCAATTACCAAACATCCATGTGAGAACTGAATTCTGAAGCAGAGAATACAAACCAGTTAAAAGTTTATTGAGGCTGACAAGTGGGTTTAGTTCAGCCTATAACTTACTTTGAATTGAATTAGAAATCAACTTTTTAAATCAGTTTGCAAGTAAAAATTGTATTTTCCAGACTGTGGAAAAAGTTGGAAGATCTGGTAACCCTGGGCTGACATTTCCCCATGGCAATAATAGGCTATTACTGACAGGCAACTGCCCCAAGACTTACCCAGCTTGCTGCAGTGCCTACCCCACCTAACATCAGCTGAACATGGAAGCTGACGGTGTTTATTGTCCAGCTTTTGCTTTTTCTGCTTCACTCACTTCTTCCAACTGCTTGACCCTTGTAGATACTTGTGTTTGCAACCTTAGCTTCTCTTTAAACTTTGTCCACATCCAAACTGATACACCTGAATTCAGTTTTTTAAAAATTGAACAAAAGTGTAGATGGTACGGTGAGTAGGGGTGAGGAGTATTGGCTACATGGTGCCATCCAATGGTTTAACTGTTTTACTTTCCGGAAATCTCCAGTGATGCTCTATAGACACAGAAATGTAGTTAATTATATTGAACTTATGGTCTTAGACCTCTGTGTGTCACAAAGAAGCGACAGTCTTCAGATCACCTCCTGAGATGAATTGAGGAAGAGTTTTCTGGCATAGAACTCAAATTACTTTATAGATTAGCCTGAAGCCTTCTCTGCATTTTCCTCATTTCCTTTATGGAGCTTAAGTCAGAAATAGCTTTTCTAGTACCGTCTATTAGAAGCACATGAAATGTCAAGCCAGATTTATGGATTAAGAAATTGACATTGGATCATAATTCAGTTTAGAGTAGAAGGAATGAGAATGCCAAAAATGACTTGGAGCCAATTCCTTTTGTGGTCACAACAAGAACAACAATAAAAAGAGAGTGTTGGTTTCTAAGTCAAAGCCCCTCGTCCCTCCACTCCTGCCCTCAACTCTCTTTTGATACGTATACAAACTACACAAATACAGTATATACAATTAAAATGGACACCTAAAATCTCCTTGCTATTTAGCATTTTCCCCCTACATACCTAATTCAGAAATTCTCCTTTCTGACCACCATTTCTTTCCTTATTTCCCAGTTCCTCACTTCTACTGAATTCTGCTTTTGTATGTAGCTATCTCTTTAACTAAACTGTGGCTGCCAGAGGGGAAACCCAACTTGTTCATCATTGTTATCCCAGGTCCTCTGCACACTACTTTGAACACCGTAGGAGCTCAAAACCTATTTGTAGTTACATGAATAATCGGTGAACTCCAGTCCCTCAAGCTGCTGCTGCTGCTGCTGCTAAGTCACTTCAGTCGTGTCCAACTCTGTGTGACCCCATAGATGGCAGCCCACCAGGCTCCCCCATCCCTGGGATTCTCCAGGCAAGAACACTGGAGTGGGTTGCCATTTCCTTCTCCAATGCATGAAAGTGAAAAGTGAAAGTGAAGTTGCTCAGTCATGTCCAACTCTTAGCGACCCCATGGACTGCAGCCCACCAGGCTCCTCCGTCCATGGGATTTTCTAGGCAAGAGTACTGGAGTGGGGTGCCATTGCCTTCTCTGGTCCCTCAAGCCCTATCTCTAATTCCAAGATCCCAGCCTCCTTCTTGTTCTGTTTGCCTCACTACCAAACCTGAACCCTATGGTCAGCTATGTTAGTGAATTCTTACATTACCTTGTCTTCATCTCCCTTGATCAAGTTCCTAGACTGTCAATAGTTGGTGGAAAAAAAATTTAAAGGCATATTTATTATGTGTAAAGAAACATACCTTGTAAAATAATAACTGATGTTTCATGAGCATATGTAATGATAGTATTCAGTTAATTCTTATTGACCCTGCCACAGGGTATGTCCTCCAAATGTTCCAGATCTTCAGCGTCCCCAGCACTCCATACTCGTCCTCCTCAAGCGCATTAGATGACCTAACCTACTTGTGAACTTTAGATAACCCAACTCGAGTTCCCTTAGCTCCCTGTTTCCCTTTTCAGAACATCATTGCGTTATTACTTCCTTTATTTTTCTGTTTGTCCTTCTTTGTCAGCTAAGTGATGCGCTTACTCATTGGTTCCTTTCTATCCCATAGTCTCGAGAACCTTTTTCTGACTCTTTCTTCTGTGTGTCCCCCTTTGTTTCCTCTTCCCATTTCTCTCTTCTGTTTTCATTTGTTGTTTGTCTGTTGTAGTTTGACGTTCATCTGCTTCACATGTCAAAAGTAGCTCTTTTGAAGGTTAATAATGTCACAACTGTCAAAGCCAAGCCTTTTTTAAATTGTATTTCTCTTAAACGTTTGCATTTTAGCACCGTGTTTATCACCTTCTTTTTACATCCTTTTTAACAATAACTTAGGATACCATCGTATTTTGATTCCATTACTTTTTTGATTGCTGCTGCTGCTGCGCTAAGTCGCTTTAGTCATGTCCATCTCTGTGCGACCCCGTAGATGGCAGCGATTACTTCTTACCAAAATCCCATTTTTGGCTTCTTGTCCTACACTGTTAATCACACAGACTCATAATGAACTTTGATTCTTCCCTTGCCTTTGTACCCCTTGTGCCATCAGTGCCCAAGTCTTAAAGTGTTCTTTTAGGGGGCAAGATACACATTTAACTAGTTGTGTTGCCATGTATTACTCAATTTGAACATTTCAGTCTCTTCTTAGAAGCCTGAGATGTTCAAGGTGCATACTCTGGAAAACCTCAAATAAGTAATAAATTAAAATCAAGAATGCGGCTGAATCTGAAAAACAGAAAAGCAGTTTTGTATTTGACATATGACAAGTGAGATGATAGTTAAGCATATTTATCTTCTAGCTCTACTTTTGGATGGGGATTTAGTTCAGAGAAAACTCATACTGTATGGCCAATCTTCCCTTCACTCCTTTGCCATGGAGGGGACAGAAAGGAGAAATGAATTCTATGTATGAAAGAGGATAGTTCTTCCTTGCAAGTGAGATAAACACAACTCAAACAAGCTTAGGCTAAAATGGGGGATTTGTTGGCAAGAATAAGTAAACCTGGGGAAGAAAAGCAATGACTCTGGAACAACCGGAACAATGGACTCAGATAGCATGGCTCCTTATCCCTGGCCCATACTTCTCTTTCAGTTCAATTATATTCTCTTTGGTCAGCTTTATCGATGATGCTTGAGTCATAGCAACTTGAAACTTGGTTCACGTATTCTCACTTTTTCCAACAGAGAAAAGAGGATATTTTCCTCTGTTCCAGTAAAAAAAAAACTAGGAGAGACTTTGTTGGACCAGCTAATATGTTAATCCTCATATCATTTTGCTTGGTTGGGCATATAGGGCCATATAGGAAGCTGGCAGCTCTCATTCACTTACAATAAGTTTCATAAGATGTGGGCCTATGACCTCGCTCAAGCCCACATCTCTCCTGATCCAGTACATGATCCCTATTTAATAGAAAGATCATTTAGATTTTCTCTCAACATTTAAGTATCTTTTCTTTAAACTAGGGCAGTTTGATTTTAAGCTTTATTTGAGTTCAGAAAATTCGACTTATCCTAGTTTAAAAAATTGGTATTTCATGCATTTTGGCCAGTGGGTTGAAAGTGAAGTATTAAATGCAGACTTTCCTAGTCTTAGTATCTCAGAAATCAAAATTACTTCAGCAGAATTCTCCAAATGGATTATACGACAGTGGTACTTGTGTGCACTTTACAGATGGCAGAAAATTTCGTGAAAACTCTTAGAACTGCCCATTAGGGCTGACCTGAGGTTGAATTAACATCATGCTGGCACAGGCCTGACAAAAGCCCAGGTGTAGAGTCACGCCACTTCTCTGCTATTTCCACCGCCGTTGTAGACATTGTCATTGCCACCATCTTCTTTCCTCTTGAAGCCACTAGGAACTCTTGTTTTTCCATCCCTAGATTTGAGCTCAGGAATATGAAAGAGGGGAAAGAATGTCTTTGTCTAAGTTCCACATAGAGTTTTCTTTCACAGATTACAATTCACTGTATATAATATCTAAATAATTAAAACTTATATCAAAGACCTGGATAACATACTTATAAATCCCAGGTCCTGTTTTGACAATCTTTTGTCAACAAGGCCTTGAAGGGAGGAAAAAAAAAACCAGCATAATAGGTTATAAGTAACTACATGTGTCTGAGAATAGATGTAGTGGAAACTTCTGACAGCCAAACAATCAAATACAGAGATGGCTTCCAGAGACCTCCCTGGTCTTCTCAAACAGAGATCTTCTCTTTTGGATGATGTGATTGAAAACAATTTTCTATGTAAGACACAAAAGCCACAGTTGAGAAGAATAATAAAGGGTTACAGCATCAGAAAATTTCTTTCCAAGCCATCTAAAAACACAAAGGCGGACAAAAATCAAAGCTTGGAACAAGCCGACGCATAACCTAATTCATGAATTCAGCTTGCCTCAGCTCCGGCTGCAGCTTTTTTTTTTTTTTTAATTGGATACTCAAGGTCAGTTGTTGCAAATCAGTAATTGGTGATCTATTGTGTTAAACTCACATGAGCAACAGTCAATTTCTGTAGCAGCAACTGCTTTAGGAAGAAATTGCCCTTCGTGCCTTCAGCATCCCAAACAAAAATAATATACTAATGTATCTGCTAAGTACTGATGAGAAGGATGTAATATGCATTTCCGCAGAAATGTCTTGCAATTTAGGATTAATTAATGTCCAATTATTGTAAGCTGTAACTAATAAATTTTAAAAGTCAGCTCTACACTTCCATTTTGTAATGTTTTTATAAAATGGAACATTAGATGTTTTTAATCTTGTCTATTCCCGCAAAATACCCCAGATAACATGCTGTTTTGCATTTCAAATAATATATACTCATTTAAATGCAAAACCAGGGTCCAATCAGAATAAGATGGCAATCAAATTACAATATTCAATGACGAGTTTTCCAAGCTGACTTCATTAGTAAACTATCATGAATTTCAAGATCTTACAAGGTTTCTATTTGTTTGTACAACTGCAAAGGGCTCAATTATGGAGCTTTGAGAGAGTCTAAAAATAACATCAGACTAATTAAAAGTTTCAACAGGATTTGGGCTAGCACTCTTTGGAAACTCTTTTTAATCTGTTCGGCTTTCCAAATGGACTTTGGAAGCTACAGCTCCCTTTTAAATATGTTAAAGTAAAAACAACTGTTGAAGGAAATACAAAGGAGTCTGTAGCCTTCCTCTTCCTGTACCTAAAATGACAGAGGCCAGTGCAGCTCTGTGTAATGAGACTTGGCCAGTGGTGAGGGCGCTGCTTCCACATCCTCCTGGACTCTTAAGGGGACTCAGCTCATTTTCTGTCATTATTGTGCATGTTGAAAACAAGCTGGGGAGAATCTGTAGCTTCAAGTTGCTGAATCTTTGAAAAACTCAGGCAAGAGGTTCAGTCTTTGAAGTCATTTTCCCTTTGGGAGGTAAGATCCAGGTAATCAGGAAAAACTCAGGAGGTCGGGCTATTATGATAATGTTCTGCCAGTGCAGTTGTGGCTCATGATGTTCCATCATTTGGATCGTGGAACTTGTGGAGACTCCCAGCAGAGCTTCCATCTCAACAGGTGCTTGCTTTGTTTGACAAACAGGACAGTGGCAGGGTGGGGACTAAAGGCACCTAGAAGCTGAGACTTCCCTATTCATCAGAGAGTGCAGCAGTGTGGTTCATTAAAAGTGGTTTTTATTTTGTTCTTTTCCTTTACATTTCTCAGTTTGAACTGTCTTTTTTTTCTTAAGATATGAGGTAAAATGTTAGAAAGTTATTGTTTGCAAAAACTGTTATTTTTTCACTTTAAGGAATCACAGAAATGAATTTCACTGATTTCAAGGCTTCCAAAATTGTGTAGATACTACATTTACTGAACTCCTATTCTGGAGGTTATATAGGTACCAGGGCATCTGTCATTGCCACGGAAAAACATTAGAGTGAGCTATCAGCTTGAGGAAGAGTACAGCCCTGTAATTTGGTCTTACGAATACATGCGTGCTCAGTGATGGCTGACTCTTTGGTCCCCAGTGGGCTGGAGCCCACCAGGCTTCTCTGTCCATTCAGTTTTCCAGGCAGGAATACTGGAGCAGGTTGCCATATCTTTCTCCAGGGAATCTTCTGGACCCAGGGATTGAGTCCTAATCTCTTGCATTGGCAAGTGGATTCTTTACCACTACACCACCTGGGAAGCCCCTTATGTTGTATTCATTAACGTGCAAACCAGTGTGGCAAATGGTGTTTTTGCTCCTGTGCCATTTAAATGAACAAAAGGAAGATTGTGACCAAGGCAACAACATCATCATTAAACCGAAGGAGGTAAGTTGTGCCTGTCAGATCTTTGGTGTAATAGTTGTAAGCCTCATTTCAGAGGCTGAATTTCCTTTAGAGGACTTCCTTCATAGTTAAGTGTTTTTAAGGGCAATAACCCATGAATAAAATATCTGTGAGTGAGGGAACTCTAAACTCTTATAAAGCTAACTCAGTTATCTATGCAAATAGAAGCAGGGGTTGCATAAATCAACAACTTCCAAAGTGATTCCCTTAGTTTAAATTGAGCCAATAATTTCTACATTTCATCTTCTGTCTTCAACAAAACATCTTTTTTTTTATTCTCCCTAACCAGAGCTGTAGCTAAACAACAAAACAAATCAGCGTGAATTTCATCTCACCTTCTTTTTTCATCCCCAAAAGAGTCTGATCAATGGAAGTGGTAAAAGTATACAAACAAAAGGCCTGAAAACCTCACCAAATAAATAATCAATCCTTGAAGAATCTAGTATTGAGTGAATTCATATTCTCTTTTTCATCAGACTCATATCAATAGTTAGCAAATTCCAATCTTAAGGCTATCCAGAATCCTGACCAAATTACTTAGTGCTTGGATTTGCTTGTATAGGGTTTTCTGTGTGACTGGATTTGTGCTGAGTACAATCTAGATTGGTCTTTACAGAAGAAGTTATCTCAAAGGTAAGAAAAAGGACTGAATGATCAAAGAAAATAATAGAGTACCATAAAAAACACAGAAGCCTTTTAAAAAGTAGCTAAATCCTGTGGAGATTGTTTGTAGTAGTGGGAAAAAAAAGTACCATAAAGTCCAATAGGTGAACAGAGATAATGAGGGAAAAATATGCCACGCTATTTCTATCAAAGGTATATCAGAAAACATGTGAGAAAACTATCACTTTGTGAAAGTATTCAGTTCAGTTCAGTTCAGTTCAGTTGCTCAGTCGTGTCTGACGCTTTGCCACCCATGAATCACAGCACGCCAGGCCTCCCTGTCTATCACCAACTCCCGGAGTTCACCCAAACTCATGTCCATCGGGTCAGTGATGCCATCCAGCCATCTCATCCTCTGTAGTCCCCTTCTCCTCCTGACCCCAATCCCTCCCAGCATCAGAGTCTTTTCCAATGAGTCAACTCTTCTCATCAGGTGGCCAAAGTATTGGAGTTTCAGCTTTAGCATTAATCCTTTCAATGAACACCCAGGACTGATCTCCTTTAGAATGGACTGGTTGGATCTCCTTGCAGTCCAAGGGACTCTCAAGAGTCTTCTCCAACACCACAGTTCAAAAGCATCAATTCTTCAGTGCTCAGCTTTCTTCACAGTCCAACTCTCAGGTCCATACATGACCACTGGAAAAGCCATAGCCTTCACTAGATGGACCTTTGTTGGCAAAGTAATGTCTCTGCTTTTCAATATGCTATGTAGGTTGGTCATAACTTTCCTTCCAAGGAGTAAGCGTCTTTTAATTTCATGGCTGCAATCACCATCTGCATTGACTTTGGAGCCCAGAAAAATAAAGTCTGACGCTTTTTCCACTGTTTCCCCATCTATTTGCCATGAAGTGATTGGACCAGATGCCATGATCTTCGTTTTCTGAATGTTGAGCTTTAAGCCAACTTTTTCACTCTCCTCTTTCATATTCATCAAGAGGCTTTTGAGTTCTCCTTCACTTTTTGCCATAAGGGTGGTGTCATCTGCATATCTGAGGTTATTGATATTTCTCCCGGTAATCTTGATTCCAGCTTGTGCTTCATCCAGCCCAGCGTTTCTCATGATGTACTCTGCATAGAAGTTAAATAAGCAGGGTGACAATATACAGCCTTGACGTACTTCTTTTCCTATTTGGACCCAGTCTGTTGTTCCATGTCCGGTTCTAACTGTTGCTTCCTGACCTGCATATAGGTTTCTCAAGAGGGAGGTCAGGTGGTCTGGTATTCCCATCTCTTTCAGAATTTTCCACAGATATGGGATAATGTATGACCCCATCTGGAAATATTGCAGAACACTCCTATTACATGTTACCTACATGCCATGTTCTTTTATGCCACTTAAAGTTTGAGACCACCTTACATATGAATGTAGACAGTAATATCCTTAGGGGTGATAAGAAAAAAAGAGCTATCTTATCAAATAATTTCTATTTTTAAAGGAAGCTTGCCCCATCTAACTTTTGAACATTTTAAATCTCTCTTGACTATTAATGTAGAACAGATTTTAAACATGGTTGCATAGCAGTTTCCTCATTGGGGGCACACCTGTACTTTTCTAAAAAAAAACGCTATTAGATGAAATTGGAATCATAAATGAAGATAAATCATGCTTTTAGAAAAGAAGTGATGAGTAGAGAAATTAACCCAGTTTGTCAAAAGAAAATGTGGACTATGTGCCTATTCTTAGAAATAGCTTTGCCTTAACGAGGAGAAAGATACACATATGAACACACATGAGTGTTTGTCCTTTTAGTATCTGCTCAGCATTTGCATGCCTTTCCCAACAGAAAATTCCTGGATCCTTCCTGGGAATTATCTTTTTTCCCAATGAATACTAGAAGAACCTCTTTCCCTTTACCTGTTTGGTGGGTATATGAGCCTTGCCAAGTCAAAAGGATGTTCACTCCCTGGAATCTAACAGGAGCAACATGATAAAGAGACAGAAATTGCTTGGAGTTCTCTACTGAGAGTCAGCCTCCTGGTCAGAATCTCTTGCTATTACAGTTGGCCTTCTATATCCACACTTTTTCCAGTAGGGGATGTAGAGGACCAACTGCACTGTGCTGTTTCATGTATGGGATTTGAGTATCCTTGGATTTTGGTATCCACAGGGGTCCTAGAACCAATCCCCATGATGCTGAAGGACTGTATTGTGTTTCCTGCTCTTTTTTCCTAGCGCTGCATTGGTACCTGTTCACTCTTAAGCCCAGGTCTTCAGGCTTCTATACATTCTCTGAGTTTACTATATCTGTCCCATAAATTTCCTTTTGCTAAAGTTAGCCAGAGTCCATTTCTGTTGCTTTCAACAAAAGAATTATGACATATGGAATCTTTAAGGCAGCTTAGGAACTGAGAGGACATAAAATGTAGAGTGAAAAAGAAAGGATCAATGTCAGTAACACAGAATTTTAAATCAGACCATTAAATAAAGAAAGCTGTTGTATGTCGGTCCTCACACTTACTCCAGGAGTCTTGGGAGGTAAAAGTGATGCTGAGAAGACAACATCCCCCTGAAGGGATGCTTTCCTTAATGCCTATGCCTGACAAGCACTTCTGTCCTCAGAGAACACTCTCTGTGAAGGACTTAGACCGATGGACCTCAATCTTTTTCCACCCCAGCACACCACGGGGAGGAGGAAGAGACCCATCAACACTGATGTCCCCTGGCAGCAGTGATTCTGAGTTATGGAGGCAGATCAGAAAGGGTGAGGGGGCTGGAAAAGCCCTTTGGGTGATTGGAAATCTTCTCTTCCCCCACACCTGTCAGCTTTAAAAGACAGCTGCTTTTGATGTTAGGAGACAAGTTGGAATAAATTTGGAAAGTAGGATTAAGCACTGATTTAAAAAAAAAAAAGACACCAAAAATATACCAGCAGTAAAACATAGGGTAGTAAGTTTTAAAAAACAGTTTAGTGTTAAGTTTTTTTTTTTTTTTTTCAGCCGCATTATTTTAAGCTTGAAAACAATGAGGCACAGAGAACTAGAACTTTCCCAGGATTATATAGCCATTCTGCTAAGACAGGAATTAGGGCTCTTGTTCTTAAACTGTGGCCCTTTGGACTCAGAAGTCTACATACCTTTTTAAAAATCTTTCTCCAAATAATATTGTTTCTTAATATGTAAGAGTGGTTACTTACCTGTCAAAGATTCATCATGGTATATTAATAAAAATAAATAGCAAAGCTCCAATTTATAATCTACCAGAGGCTCAAATTAATTTTACATTAAAGAAAGTCACTATCAAACTTTTTATGTGATAATTATGTGACAGAATATTTAGGAGCACATCTGGGTATAAATTGAAGTATTTTAATATTAAAAAAATGAATACCAGTCCACATAAAAGAGTATAACTTCGAGTATATTTCATATGCCCTCTGAGATAAGACAGTATTATGAAAATCTACATGTGAAATTGACTTCAGTATAAGCTAGACAGACCACTTTTTTTTACACAAAAACCATTCTTTCTGTGTTTTTCCAAAGTGAAAGTACGTGTGCCATTTTGGATAGTCTTTGGAATTTTATTCTGAGTAAGCTTTCATTCTTCTGTATTTTTTAATGTGTAGAGACAGCTGATAGAGTTATCAAGCCGTTACCATTTTATGTTTTCCTGTGCATTTTTTTCTTTCTATTTCATATCATTCATTGATGATACAAACAGACTTGTCTTTTGAGTAAAATTCCTTTTTTATGGTTCATAATTTGTGAATAGCATGGTCTTCTGTGATAAAGACCCATGAAAAGCATCATTATTCTACTTTTATCTCTATTGAACTACATGTTTCATCTATTAGAATTTAAAAGGTTCTTCCTTTTTTTCCCCCCCATTTCCGTGTCTGGCTATAGTCCTCTAATTCATCTCATCTCTATTATCTGGTGGGATAAGGCTTTGACTTAAACTGTGGGTCCAAAAAAAATCACATTATTTAAATTATCTTTGACAATCAAAAAATATTCCCAGGCAATCTTATTATTTTGGTGATGGTGGCAAATGAGTATCATTTAGCACTTCCAGTGCCAATCTGATCTTTCATACCCATTGCCTCCAGTAATGCGTTGCTATACGAGATATACTGAAATAAACTATTAATATTTGTTCTTTGGTTCTTTCAGTCCTGAGTTCTTTATTTGCTAATGGGGTTCCACATGCTTTGCTTTTCAAAACTCCTGTAATTGCTGCATAGAATAGTAACTGTTTGGCTGATCTCACATGAACACTGACCATTGTAGTCTGCAATACAACAAATGAGTAAAAATAGCTGCAAAAGAGGTTTTAAAATGAAGTTATGAGATTTTAAAATGAAGTTATGTTCAGAGTGGGGAAAGCACAATTTGGATTGGAGATTTACAAAAGCAAATAACCAAGACTTTTCCAAGTTCCTGGGACCTCCACAAACTCCTGAGCTTTGGGGTTTAATATCTGGAATATGCCAGAGCACTTTCAAAAGCCTGTGCCCAGGCATGAAGAGGAATATTGTGTATTTTTATTCCATTTCAATCTGTTAATAGTGGTGCATGTATACTGAACTCCACTGGCTAGAAACTTCGTTCTGTTTTCCCTGACCTCCCAACTTTGACTCATCCATACTAATTTCACTTTGTTACTTGCATATTATTTACAAAACACCCAGGAAAAGATAGAACTCAGAGTTTAAAAAATGTTTGAATAGAATTCCATTTAAAAGAGTACAGAGCCAAAAGGAATATTGAGAAACATTTAGTTAATTTCTCTACTTCTGCAGAGCAATGCCTTAGACCATGTCTGAAAGGCAGAAATTAATTTTCCTTGTAAAAACCATAAAGAGAAGGTAAATAACACCAAAAATTTTTGATGACCTGTTTAAGGGTATCTCAGTCGTTCCTATTAGAAAAAAATCTTGTCAGACCTAACAACTTCATATCAAATATCCTAATTAAACACACACACACACACACACACAAAGAACAGACCTTATTATCATGCTATAATGAAAACAGCCCTGGAATCATAATCTGAAGTTGTAAGTCATTGTTTCTTCCTAGCTGTGGGCCTATTTCAACGCACTGAACCCATGTGAGTCTGGATTTCTTCTTCTTAGAGAAGAATTATATCAGCATTATTTGTTAAAGAATCTATTCACTTATTTAAATTTACTGTCATCACTATCATCCTCAAGGACAATAACCTGCTCAATACCTACTAAGTAAAGGGCCGTTTGCTAGCTAATGTGAAGAACAGGTCTATAAGGTCTCTGCTAAGAAGAAGCTGAGCACTTAGTAGAGAGAGGACATGCTTGTGCTAAGTCGCTTCGGTCATGTCAGACATTTTGCGACCCCCATGGACTGTAGCCTGCCAGGCTCCTCTGTCTGGGGTATTCTCCAGGCAAGAATACTGGAGTGGGTTGCCATTTCCTTCTCCAATTTGAGCCTATAGAGGTTGACACAGTAGTCATCATGGGACTTTCTTTCATTGCTTTCCTTTGTGAGATCTTATATTTTCAGGACACCATGCTTTCTTACTTAGATTACTCCTTTGTTTTAATGAACCACATCCTCCAGTAGCCTCCAGTGACACAGGTCAGAGTCTCTCCTTCAAATCCGAGCTACCAAAGAAAAGAAGGGGTCATCATTTAGACAAGCTGATTTTCTTAGCGTGGTCTCAACTGGTTGCAATATCATGAAGAGACACTTTGTGTACTGTTTTTTTGTTGGCAGAGATATTATATCTATTTGGTAATGAAAAGAAACTCAGTGGTCGCCTTCTTTGTCTGCGGGTGTAGTAACTCTTGTGCACAGGGATGGTGGGATGAGTCACCAAGGATCTGTCTGGTGTGCACTGATCTGATGTTTCCATAGGTGATGCAAATGTCCTTGGAAACTGGCTACTTAGTCGTTGGACCATCTGGAAAGGCAGCCTTAACCCATGGAAGATCCTTTCTTTTCCCCGCTTCACCCCTAGCTGCAAGACCCAATTAGGCCTAGCACCACCAGACCGGTTCCAATAGTTGAATCACTACAGGGTTCGCATTCCCAGTGGGTATCTCTTCTGGGAGATCCAGTGACCCCTTCTTTGCACTTATGACGTAACACATTAAGTCATGAGTGAAAAAAGTAAGTTCTACTGACATTCAAAGGAGGAAAAATACATTCACTGGAGTAGCCAGAACGTCAGCACATTCCTGAAGACTGTCACGTGGCTTTTGAAATGAAGATAAGGCCATAAGGAGGCTCATTCCTTAAACACAGTATTCGGACTGAACAGAACTTAATTGGAAGTAAAACAAACTCTTCTATTGCCTTTCATTAGAAATGACATCACCCATTTATTCATTCAACAAATAATGACGATTTCTCTATAGTGTGCCAGATTAAAGAATATAAATTAAAGTAAAATGTACTTGTATTCTGATAGAATCTTGTAGTTATATAGAAGGAAACTGACTGAAATGAAAATAAATCAAATCATTTTCTCTCTTGACCCAAATGAGAAATGTAACAGCCAGAATTCCAAATAAGTCGTGACTGGTTGCACATACAATTCTTTTTCTCCATTGTAACTCACTTTCTTTCCCATATTCCATTTTGTTCCTCTTTCTCTGTCATACCCATACAGGCATATGCAGGCATAAAAGTAGCAGAGTAATATTGAATAATTAACTCAGTGTTTTGGTTTTTTTTTAAATCCTTTTCCTCAATCTGTTTTCTCACCATTCAAGCAGAAGGAAGAGCTTACCATATACAGTGAACTGAAAGAAGAGCTAGTGTGAAAGAACAAAGGGTCAATTTATTAGATTTTTTAGATAGATTTTGAAAATCTCTAGCTAAAGTAATGATCTTTAAAGTCATGGGTTTTATTTTCAAGAGCCAAGTACTTAAGAAAGAAAATATTTCTTTTTTTTTTTCCACTTTCTTATTTCAAACACTTAGTTTTATATACTAAGAGACAAATTGCAGAGCATGAATTTATAACTAAAACCAGCATTTCTCAAAGTGTGGTCTGCATATCAGAAACATCTAGGGTATGTCATAAAAATGCAGGTTATGGAGCCCTACACTGAGTCTAAAAGGACAAGGACAGGAATGTGACTTCAAGTAGCTTAATTATCTTTACCTGTAATAAATTTTGAGTAGTTCTGCTTTTATTACAGAAAAGATACAATAAAGTAGTCCTTTTTTTTCCCACTCAAATAGAGATAAGAGGCCCACCAGAGAGCAGACTGTTGGAAGCACATGACTGGTGTAGAGTGATTTGGGGTCTTTGAGCAAGGCGTAGAACTCCACCCGTGCTAACCAGGGGAGATGGTGGGATAGCAGAAACACCGCTGGAAAGCTCCAAAGCGGACAGGTCGAACGATGGTTTGATTTCCAGATTGTTTCACCTCCAGGATGCCGCAGACCTCATTAGAAAACCCATTTCACCATCACTCCAGACTAATAGAAGAGCAATAGCCAGTGAAGGCACAGATAGAGATGTACCTTAGAAAGCCTCACAGTCCTGTGTACACCAGGGGGCACCTTCAGAGGGTATAATGGTGCCTGAGAGGGTGGGCAATCAACATGAAGATCTTGCAGTTAGAGTAACCAAATGGTCAGAGTTGAATTGTGCTGCCCCTCCTCTAAAAGATATACTGGAACCTTAAACCCTAGTTAGGACTTCACGTGTAGATAGACCTGACCTGTAGATAGAGTCTTTACAAAGGCACTTAAGTTAAAATGAAGTTATTAGAGTGGGCACTGATCCAATATAATTGTTGTCCTTTTTAAAAATGAGAAATTTGGATGCAGAGAGAGACAAACATAGCAGGAAAACAATGTGAAGGAGAAAACAAAGAGGAAACAGCTATCTCTAAGCCAAGCAGAAAGATCCGAAATAAATCCTCCCCTCACAGCCCTCAAAAGGAACTGGTTCTGCTGACACCTTGATTTCAGACTTCTAGCCTCCAACATCAAGTGGAAATGAGACTTAGTTTGCAGTCTTGCAGGGGAAATACAGCCTGGAAGGTCAGACTATGATTCTTTCTATTCTGAGACCCTCTCAAATTTACTCAGGGTTTTCCACTGATCTTTCTGTCATCTGATAGTAGTGAGAATAACAAGGCCAGAGACTATAAAGTCCAAGACCAGGTGAGAAGTGCCACACCTCAACTAAAGGCAGACAGCAGCCCAAATGGCTTGCAAATTCAGTGTCTCTCAGATGCCTGAAGAGTACATAAATCCTTCTACTCTGCCCTGGGTGGAAGGAAAGTGGATCAGGGAGAAAATCCTGAATAGAATGTGTAGTTTCCAAAATACTAGTTCTCATAGGAGAAAGTAACAGTGTCATCTCAACTCTGAGTCACCCTCAGCAGAAATGAGAACTTGAGAGGTTAACCAGGCATAAAGAAACAAAATATGAAATGTATTTTCACTTAAACTAAGTTTGTAAAGAGTAAATACATATGCTATTTTCATTTCAGGAAATAAACTTGGCAAGTAAATGATGAGAATACAAGGGTGAACATCTCTGTTTATTAATTGACAAATGGTGCTGATGCAAGATGAAGCACGCTGCATACGTCATTGCCGTTTCTTACATCAGACTCACAGGTGGGTATTAATAATACCATCAACCTTCACCAAATCAATAAACAGGATTGTCAAGATTGTATCAAGTCATTGTTAGTGGCTGGTGAGTAGATATCAAACTCAGATCTATTTGCCTCTAAAAAAGCCAAGTAACTGCTTTTTATTTGTTAGGCCCTAATGTGTTTTAAGGGTTTCCCTGGAGGATCAGATGGTAAAGAATCTGCCTGCAATGCAGGAGACCTGGGTTCAATCCCTGGGTTGGGAAGATCCTCTGGAGAAAGAAATGGCAACCCACTCCAGTATTCTTGCCTGGGAAATCACATGGACAAGAGAAGCCTGGTGGTCTACAGTCCATGGGGTTGCAAAGAGTCGGACATGACTGAGTGACTGAATACACAACATGAATGCACAATATGTTTTAAATAGAATAATATCAGAGTGATATTAAATTGCAATAAATAGTTCCATAAGTGTCATAAGAAATGCATGAACAGAATGAGATAGGAGCAGGGACTCTGCTGCCAAAGGTCTCAGGAAATGTCATACTGAAAAGTATTTTTTTTTTTTTTTTAAAGCTGTGTTTGAGCTATGATAAGAGTTTTGGAAGCAGTGAATGGGAGGGAAGGAAGGTGTTCCAGGAGAAGAAAGTCAGAAGCCAAGCCTGGGCGTTATGAAACATTGTGGCTTGTGCAGAGGAAGTTGAGAAGCTGGACTGTCTAACCACAACATGGGTCTGCCAGGGAGCAGGTCTACCCTGGGGAGGTGGGTTGAGCGAGGATGTGAAGGCATTGCAGACTCGTGCAGTTCCATAAGTACAGAGATGCTTGTGATCAGATTTGTGTTACGGAGGAATTAAGGGGAAATGGAGTATAGGCTTAGGGAGATGAACGTGTGGTGGGAAGACACAAGGTAGGGGCAGGGTTGCTTTGCAAAGATCTGGGAGAAACATGACAGGGCCGTAGAGGTCAAGGCACAGATTTTGGAGTCCCTCTCGAAGTGCAGTTAGCAGAAACTGGTGGCAAACGGTATGTTTGGGGTGCATTGTTGTTGCTATTCAGTCACTCATTCATGTCCAACTCTTTGTAACCCCATGGACTGCAGCACGCCAGCCTTTCCTGTCCTTCACCATCTCCAAGAGCTTACTCAAACTCATGTCCATTGAGTCAGTGATGCCATACAACCATCTCATCCTCCGTCATCCCCTTTTCCTCCTCCTTTCAGTCTTTCCCAGCATCAAGATCTTTTCTAATGAGTTGGCTCTTTAGAGCCAAAGTATTGGAACTTCAGCTTCAGCATCCAATGAATATTCAGCATTGACTTCCTTTAGGATTAACTGGCTTGATCTCCTTGCAGTCCAAGGAACTCTTAAGAGTCTTCCCTAACACCATAGTACAAAAGCTTCAGTTCTTCGGCACTCAGCCTTCTTTACGGTCCAACTCTCACATTCATACATGACTACTGAAAAAACCATAGCTTTGACTATACAGACCTTTATTGACAAGGTAACAAGGTGCATAATTAGGTCTTTATTTTGCAAGATGGGTGGATTGGGATGACTGTAGACATTACAGGAAATTGAGGCACACCCTCAGTGCAGTCATCAGCATTCGTATAAGATCTTTCAGGAAAAACTGTATACAGGGAGAAGAGAAGCTAGCCAAGGAGCAGAGGCCAAAAGAAGAGCAACATCTAAAATCTTCAGTATAATGGAACTCTTGGCATGTCTTCACTCAGACTTCAAGATATTTTTTTTTTTCTTAACTGCTCTGAATATTCAAGAAATGTAAGGTTTTAATGGAAAGAGTTCTGACGTAGTAAGATTTCAGTGCCAAATTTGCCACTAATTAATTATGTGACCTTTGGCACATCATTTAATGTAAGTCAGACTTGGCATCCTCATCTGTGAAACTAGATCTCCAAGGTCTCTTTTTCCTGCTTTCAAATGCAGTGATTCTCACTGGATTAGTTTCTTTGATTAGAGAATTTTAATTGAAGCATATCATAGGCTATTGTGCCATGTGCTTCCCAAATGTGAGTGATGGGAAAAAACATTTTAATGATGATCCCAACTTCATGACTCCAGAAATTTCCGACTTTTGCACCTCAAAGTCATCAGTAATTAGACCTTGGCATTTCTCTCTATTTCTACCATTACAGAGAACAAGTTCCACAGACTAGAAAAATGATGCGACACACTGGGAATACAAGAAAATTTGTCAGGACTAGGTGGAAGTTTCCTCAAATTGTCATTTTAATTTAGTGACATAACAGTCATCATTAATAGTGTCTATGAAGAGAGATGCTACATAATGTAAAATTTTCTTCATTATTTGAAGAGATTATGTTCTAAGTAGGATATAACATCTGAACATTGAATTCTTACAACAGCAATGTAAAATCTTACAACAACAGTCTTCCAAAAACAATCTCAAATCACTCAGCCTCTGGGCTCTGCAATGAGGGAGAGAGAGAATGAATCCCAGAGCCTTTCCCCCATGCCCCGGATCCTCCCATTCCAAGTGTTATACATAATTTTAAAGCCCACCATCTTATACTTAATGTTCCTCAAAGAGAGAAACTCTTGAGTTTGTCTTATGACTTATCGTAATAAGATGACCCACTTTTTAAAAGGTGCCCCACTCTCTCAGAACCCAGAGGAATTCAGGTGAAGCCTTTGCGAGGTGGATTAACAGCCCAAAACACAACCTTATGCCAAGCTCCTACGTCAGAGAAAATCATTTCAACCTTCATCCAGAAATTAAATGGTTATTGATTGATATGGAAGATACTGTAACCTTTCAGATTAAATTAAGAAATGTTGCTGAACACAATTAAAGTTTTTCTAATGTAAAGCAGTTTGCAAAGTGCATTTTTGACTAAATTCCATCTCTGAGGTTAATTACCATGTCTAGGGTCCAGGAATAATAGATTAAGTGGAAAGTTGGCTCCAAAAGTTAAAGAATGGGAAGAAGCAAGAAGTATCCAGAAGTGATTTATGTCCTACTGATGAATTTGAGGGAGGAAAGCCAAATAACCACACCAGGCTTCTATGCTAAAGGGTTTAGGCCAAAGGAATGGTATAAAATTAAAAGGGTATTCATTTCTTCTAGTGGAACAGGGGCAGCTCCACATTTTGCACACACTTAGAAATTCTCTCATTCTTGTTAGTTAGGCTAAAGTCAGAATGTCTTATTGAGTGTGCTGGAGACATCCTAGGCAGTGTGAACAGCTTTTATTCTGAGGAGCTCACAGTTCTCAATGGAGATAAATGTGGAAGTGATGCTGAAAAGCTTGGCCTCTGTACACAGGTGCCAAGTTGATTCTTGGAGACAGAGGTTTAGGTGAAGCAGAAAACAATAGCTTTACTGCTCTGCAAGGCAAAAGGGGACACAGCAGGCGCCTCCCCTGTGTATTCCAACCCAGGGCTCTTTGGTGAGGGGTGTTATGGCAATGCTTCAAAGGTGAGGTTGCTGATAAGATTATGGTGTGTACAGGGCCCTTGCTCCTCTAATCTGGTCTCAGGTAATCTTTTTTTTTTAATTTATTTATTTTAATTGGAGGATAATTACAATATCATGATGGTTTTTGAGCTTTTCTGATTCCTTTAGACTGGCTCAGGTGATCTTTATGGTATGAAGAAGGTTGACATCTTCCATTTTCTGGGTTTTAATTCTATAAAGTACTTAAAGACATGTTTATATGACTGTGCCGCCCAAGGCTGCACCATTGTTTCTTGGCTATTTCTCTCTTAACTTTGCATCCCTTCCATTCCCCGATTAGCAACTGTTCAGATCTCCCTTTGGAATTTACCCTTTGAGACAATCATGGAGGCTGGAGTCTGTTCTCCACAAGAAATGGGGGACACGGAAAGGTTTCCATGCCCAGGAGCCCCATAGGGTCCTGCTCAGTTTCAGAAGCTCAGTTAACTGTATGAAAGTGGGCAGGAAAGGATTGTAACCTCTTAACCACAAAATCTGTTTCAGGCTGACAAGAGCAGGGTGATAACTCTAGAGAAGCTAAAAGGATCTGAGGTTTTGTCTTGAATATACAAGATGTCCAGCTTAACTCTACCCCTTTTTTCTCATCTGTAAAAATGAGTTGGGCTGAATGCTTTCTAAAGTTCTTACAGTTCTATAATATACATTAATAATATTTTAAAATTAGAAAAATAAAACATAAATAAACATCTTTAAGCTCAGTTATGCATGTCCTTGCTATGATCCTGCTTCACTAGAACCATTCTAGATAAAGAGTACGCACTTTTAGGGAACTCCAACTAAACTTGTTTTCATATAAAGCAGACTTCCAAAAAGAGAAGCCAAGAATGGGCCCTTTAAAAGTGTAGCTCACTGCAAAAACAGCAAAGAATATATACTAAAAAAATAGACTAAAAGGCCTTCATGACACATTCCGTGAAAAGATGCCCTCATAACTTTTACCAGTTAATTGATGCATAAAAGGTTGTGAAGATTAATGTACATCAAAATCAAAACTAAATTGAATTTTTGACATTTTTGCAAATAAAAACCCCAAAGAATACATAGGTGCCTTTTGATTTGTCACAGCTGGAAGACTCTGAATCATGAAGCGCTCTAGGAAGGGCCATTAAATAGCGTTAGATGGTTTGTCAGTGTGGAGGAAAAGTAATTGAAGAACCAAACTGTGTGTATGGGCATTGCATTTTAAAATATTTACCAAACACAGATAAAGTGAGTCTTTTTCTTCCACAACTAAAGCACTAAAGTGTTGATTAGGTAGTCAACAGGAAAATTTTATAATTTAAATTCTTTTTTAAAAAATTCAGTCAGGTTAAATAATCTTCGCTTAAAGATATTTCTGGTCTACATTTAAAAGAAATACCATCTAAGCTATTTGCTTTTAATGGGGAGAGAACAGATTTAAAAACCAACCACTGATCTGTGAGAATGACATTTGAAAACAGCAGTGTAATATGGAAGAAGGGTAAAATAAGAACCAAAATTCTTAGTACTGGTTCAATAAGACTATGAATTTTGAAAATAATTTCAGATGACTTTTTTCTGGTACTCTTAGCCTCAGTCATAAAGGCAGTCTTTTTTTTTTTTTTTTTAAGAAACAGTGATGAAATAAGCAAGTGTTAGAGAAGGCAATGGCAACCCACTCCACTACTCTTGCCTGGAAAATCCCATGGACAGAGGAGCTTGGTGGGCTGCAGTCCATGGGGGCACTAGGGGTCGGGCATGACTAGGCGGCTTCACTTTCACATTTCACTTTCATGCATTGGAGAAGGAAATGGCAACCCACTCCAGTGTTCTTGACTGGAGAGTCCCAGAGACAGGGAAGCCTGGTGGGGTGCTGTCTCTGGGGTCGCACAGAGTCGGACACGACTGAAGCGACTTAGCAGCAGCAGCATATCATTAAGTCAATGAGGTTCCCAATTTTATTCTTTGGAAAAGAATACAGAATACTAATAATACTACTGATGAAGTAAGTGAAATGCTTTTTGAAGTAGATATCAAATGAGGAACATGTAGATCAATACAAGGTCTATACTGAGATTCAAACACACAGGGCCCACAAGTGAGCTAATCATAGGGTCTGTGGGTTTCCCAGTGGTCTCATGTGCCCCAGGAAGAGGTCCATTGCAGCTTATGAAAGCAGTCCAAATAGTTGGATTCACCTGATTCTACTCATAAGAACTTAAGGTTCTTCTTTCCTTCTTAGGTAGGGTTGTTGTTTTTTTTCAAATATATGATTAACAAGTAGACTTGGCTGACAAAAGCAAGCCAGGAAGGGACTTGCATTTAATAATTCCAGAAAGCTCTCCTAACTATCTCCAATATCTTTATTTTCACTGTTTAGTAGTTGGCAAAGTACAACTGTTCACAAGATACAAGGGTCAAAACCATAAAACAAACCTGGTTTTGAAAAGCTAATTTTACATAGAATGGAAGGAAGACACCGTTTCTATTCTTGGAAGGACAACAGTATTTTGTTTTAATCACTTGCGAAGGATCTGAAACTCTAAAATTCTAAATGAGGTTAATAAATCAAGAAGAGTTAATATGAAAACAAGTTTCATAATCAGCTTGCAAATAAACACTGCTGCATATTCTATTAAGGTTAGTCCCAGAGCTGAGGCAAATCAGAAGAGATTTTTCAAATATTCCCACAGTTCAAAGCTTTTAGGTGGAAATAGATTATGAGAAAACATTTTAATAAACAGCATCACTATTTAGTAAAAATGGTAATAGCAGAAAGCAATCAAAAGCTATCTAAACAGAAAGTCCCTTCTCCCTGTATGACTCCATACTCTTCAGACTAACTGTATTTTCAGAATCACCTGCAAAGGAAATCTGAGACAACTAGTCATTACCCACAGAAGTTGCTCCTACTACTCACTGAGCATGAAGTACTTACTTACATCCCAGCTCTTGCAGTTAAGAGTCTGAATAAACTTAGATTTCTCTGATGATTCCCCACCTTTCCCCTAATGCTAATAATCTTTAAGAACATAAGCAATGTGACATGAGCTTTCCTACATACCCCAATGAAGATTCCATATTTCTACATTTGGTAGGTAGATGACCGAGTTAAAAGATAAAATGGTGGTTTTAGAAAACATTAATTATTTCAATTTTAAATACAAATTGTTTGTAGGAAGTTCAGGTAAGATTTTGGTTCTTGAAAATGCTTTTCAAGAGGGCAATATTAGATAGTAGTTGCAGCCACCCAAAAAGAGATGATAAAGTAAAAAGAAAGTTGAGAACTAAGGTGTATAATCATAGTATTTAAATTCAAGGAGAGGAGTGGGGAGCTTTTAAAAAAGACCATGAACAAGCAGTAAGAGTCATCAGTTAGGAGAAACTCAGATAGAGATAAGAGACTTATTATTTATCAAATAGGAAGACTTTTGAGTAATATAAGAATAAATAGTATCAACTGGATATCGACAATATTGGTGACCCTAGAACATACTGTTTCAATGGGAAGTCATTGTAATAAATTGAAAAAAATGAAAAGTGAGGAGTTGAAAATAGTAACCATGATACTTAGACAGCCCTGGAATGCATACTCCAGGGACGGAGAGATATAAATTTTAATCCCTCTTCAAACATTGAATGTATGGCCTTGAGCAAGTGAATTAATATCAAACAGCTACAGGTTTCTCTCTGTATATTTGGGGATAGTAATCTGTGGTGTTGGAGAAGACTCTTGAGAGTCCCTTGGACTGCAAGGAGATCCAACCAGTCCATTCTGAAGGAGATCAGCCCTGGGATTTCTTTGGAAGGAATGATGCTAAAGCTGAAACTCCAATACTTTGGCCACCTCATGCAAAGAGTTGACTCATTGGAAAAGACTCTGATGCTGGGAGGGATTGGGGGCAGGAGGAGAAGGGGACGACAGAGGATGAGATGGCTGGATGGCATCACCAACTCGATGGACGTGAGTCTGAGTGAACTCCCGGAGTTGGTGATGGTCAGGGAGGCCTGGCGTGCTGCGATTCATGGGGTTGCAAAGAGTCAGACACAACTGAGTGACTGAACTGAACTGAACTGAATAGTACCACCCAGAGTTTTGTGGAAATAAAATGAGATATTACAACTAATCTGCTAGAATGACACCTGACATGTGGTAAGTACTCAATAAATGTCAGCCCTTATTTTGAGATGGAGTAGGAAATGGCAACCCACTCCAGTATTCTTGCCTGGAGAATCCCCATGGGCAGAGGAGCCTGGTGGGTTATAGACCATGGGGTCACAAAGCGTCAGATGCGACTAAGCTACTAACACATTTATTTTGAGAAGAAGAAAAATATAAAGTCAAAGGTGAGTAGTTTTTGTGTCCTTCATAACTTTGTTTTGTCTTGGAATTTGTGTGAATAGACGTGTCTGTGTATATGGGTATATGAATGTTTTAGTTGGGGTTAAATTGAGCCCATTTATAGGCTAAAGAAAATCTCGTCTTGTATGGATGTGAGAGTTGGACTGTGAAGAAAGCTGAGCGCCAAAGAATTGATGCTTTTGAACTGTGGTATTGGAGAAGACTCCCAAGAGTCCCTTGGATTGCAAGGAGATCCAACCAGTCCATTCTGAAGGAGATCAGCCCTGGGATTTCTTTGGAAGGAATGATGCTAAAGCTGAAACTCCAATACTTTGGCCACCACCTGTGAAGAGTTGACTCACTGGAAAAGACTCTGATGCTGGGAGGGATTGGGGGCAGGAGGAGAAGGGGATGACAGAGGATGAGATAGCTGAATGGCATCACCGACTCAATGGACATGAGTCTGAGTGAACTCTGAGAGTTGATAATGGACAGGGAGGCCTGGCATGCTGTGATTCATGGGGTGGCAAAGAGTCAGACACTGAGTGACTGAACTGAACTGAACTGAAAGAAAGAAAGGAAGTGCATGAATTCTGCTTAGTTAGGAAAGGAAGAAGAAACTTCAAAGAAACTTCTACCTGAGAATTGGGGAAAAAAATGATAAGAATTTTCTGATTATTTCCCATACCACATTAGCTCTGGTTTGCCCCAGTGGGCACAGACTCAGCTCCCTCACAGTTCAGCTTGTGCCGTCTCGCCCCTGAATGAACCCCCATCAGCATCCCCATGATACAGTGTCACAAAGGGCTTGAAAGATTATGGTGCATGATTTCGAGATAAGATACTGTCAGCTAAATGTAAACTGAAGCCTACACAGAATGAATTTGCTCTGGACATGACTGATATCACAGATAAGGGAGGCCAAGAAAGTGTAGTTGGTGAATAAGAGTCATCTGACACAATTCACCCATTGTAATGTTCCTGCCTTTCATTAAGTCCAGTCCTTCAAAGGACTTGATAGAGGAAGGGTTTGTGAAACAAGATCCCCTTTTTCTGCTATAAGGATCATGAGGCCTTAATTCCATCACCTATTTGAAATTTTCTCAAGCTGAACCATAACTTCAACTAGTCTGACTGCTTGCCTATGGTGACATAAACCTTTACCCCGAAAGGTATGATGCCTCAGTGGTTTTGCCATTGTTGAATGGCAGCTGCCATTTACCAATGTGACTAGGTGGGAGGAGAAGGGGAAAATAGAGGATGAGAAGGTTGGATGGCATCACTGACTCGATGGACATGAGTTTGAGCAAGCTCCAGGAGTTGGTGATGGACAGGGAAGCCTGGCGTGCTGCAGTCCAGGAGGTCAGAAAGAATCAGACACGTCGGAGCAACTGAACTGAGGGTTAAAAAGTAGCAGGGAATGTTCCAGTTAATGCCTTTGGTTCCAGATAGTCTCCTTCCTGTCCTTATATGTAGCAACATTCCTAGCATCTCATGGCTCAGGAGTTTCTTTCTTGGTCTGGTGGCATGGACACTAGCATGGCCATCCTAAAGTGACATGGAAACAACCATAGAATCAGCGTCAGTAGAAATCTTGAATCTAGCAGAAAACCTAAACTGTGGCATGAGATTGCAGAGGAAACTCACTAGACACACACACATGCAAAGCCCATAAGTACAGGAAAATCAACACAGTCTTCAACCAACAGGGAAAGTAGGGATGTTACCCCTTGTCAATTCTCTGTTCTTTGATAGGAGTCACCTCTGGGAATGAAGACCTCTAGGTCTACATACCTTAAGGTTGAAAATACAAATTCTGCAAATGGATCCCTGGAAATGGTGGTAAGAGAGCCAATCTTACATCCAAGGCTTATTTTCAACCTGGGTATTGTAAATTTTGAGGACACAATGCTGTATACTGACTGTTGATTTAGCACTTCAACACTCAGGGTTTTGTTTCTAGACTAGCACCCAAATGATATTTGAATAGGCTATTTTCATCCTCACTGGCTGCTTCTGTGGAATACATGTATTTATGCTAGGACTAGTCTGCTCCATGGTCAACAGAATGATTGCTATAAATTGGGTCCCTGATTTGAAGACAATACTGTACAAAAAAACATCCCGGTCAATAAGGCATTGTATAAGTTCTCATGTGATGGTGGGGTGGAGGAACATGGGCAGAAAAGGTAAAAGCAAATCTGGAGTAGATGTCAGTCCCCTTATAAACTCTTGCTGCCACTTCCAAGGTGGACAGGTTTTGGCAAAATCTCCAAGCCGCCCAAATGGCTGGCTGGTTTTCTCCGGGATAACACCATAGGGAGAAGTCACCATTAGTCTTTGATGCTGACAGTCAGGTATTCAGATGTGTATTAGCTAGATCAGTCTTGGGAAGAGAGTTCATATTTCTCAAATCATCTATCATTTACACTCTGCCACCTTTGCCTTTTCTTCCATGGCCTACTGTGTAAGCACTGCAATGACTAGAGAGAAAAGCTATAGCTCCACAAAATAGAGCATGGGAAACCTTTCAAGGCTAGACTTATACTTTCTTTTGAAACCCCTGAGTCTGATTTTGAGCAAAATCTGCGCAGTAGCTGCAGGAAGTGAGTGTCTCTCTAGACGCTGCCTTGGAAGACCTTCTGTCTTTCATAGCATGTCCTGAGATGATAGTTGTCTGATCTAATGTTGTCATTTTCTTGGCTCAGTTCTTCCAAAGTGCAAAATGTCAGCCAACTTCATAATCATAAACTCAACATTGTCCACTGATGTGTCGGAACCACAGAATAGCCCAGTGCTTTGCCTTCCACTGCCCCCCCGCCCCCAGCCCCCAGCCCCCCACCACACACTTGGCCTATTCCAGGGCCTGTGCATCAGCTTCCCTGCCTCCCACACCATGGCTGGGAAGGGCCTCATGCAACTTTTGATGTGTGACTGAGGGAGATGCTGTCAGAATGAAGTGAGTCAAAACAAACTCGGAACTCCACACCTGGAGTCAGGCACATTGTAGAGACTGGAGAAGCTGCACAAGGGAGAGCCGGTTCAGAGGAAGGGAGGAGAACATGCAGGGAAAAGATCAAATGAGAGGCATGTGGGGAATCTGGAGCTAGATTCCATAATGGCGGGGTGTACAAAGAACTTGTTCTTGGGCAGTGATCTTATTACATTTACAATTTAGTACACTCCTACAGTATAAAGTGCTTTCCCATATACTTCCCAAATCTCCAAAAGCACAAAGGCAGAAGGCCTAGAGGAAGTGAAAATCAAGAGACTTCTTATCATGCCTCTCCCCAGAAATGGGAGAAATATCAGAAGAATATTTTAGAATTCTAAGTAATGGGATTTTCTTTTTTTTAAGTGAGAGTGTTAGCTTCTCAGTCCTGTCTGACTCTTTGGACAGGACTGTAGAGCACCAGGCTCCTCTGTCCATAGAATTCTCCAGGCAAGAATACTAGAGTGGGTTGCCATTCCCTTCTCCAGTGAATCTTCTTGACCCAGGGATCAAAACCGGGTCTCCTGCATTGCAGGCAGATTCTTTACCATCCGAGCCACCAGGGAAGCCCCATAATATTCATAACCGAAAAGTATACAAATCCTAGGTGTATATTCATAAAGTGAGGAACCCTTTATAATCAGTACTCATATTTTTAAAAAATGAGTCTCACTAGCATCACAGAAGCCTGCTTTGTGCTCCCTTCTAATTCCTACAAGGGTAGTCATAATTTCTAACACCATAGCTTGGTCTTGCCTCTTTTTGAAACTTGCTCAAATGCAAACCTAAAGTTGGGGCCAGGTTTCTCTCACGCAGCACTTTTTGAGATTCTGCAGGCCATGGAGTTTTTTGAAAATTAAGCTGAAGACCCTTGACAGCTATGGCTTTGTTTCCCACTTGGCTGTGAGGGCCCAGCCTGCGTTTTATTCATCTTTGTCTCCCCAGCACCTGGTGCAATGCCTAAGATCATGATAAAATAGTACCATCTCTTTTTATCCACCATAGGATTGACTAAAAAGCCAGCCTTTTATCAGCCCATTATAAATGTGTGTTGATTCTTAGATGGCAAAATTATTTTTAAATATTAACTTATATCTCTAATGTTGCTGACATCTCAATCCATAAATGCCAATCTTTAGTATATAATCTATACATGCCTATTTTTCTTTGTCTATTTAGCTTTTATTGAGAGAGAAGATTCTTAGTTTTTCAACCAAGAGTCTGGAAATAGTATTAAGTGATGAAAGGGACCTAGTGATGATGTGATAGGGAAGGAAGATACTCTGATTCCTAATATGAATACAGCAAATTATGAGAAGGATTGAACATTACAGAAGTACTGAATTTTCTACAATCTCTTTTTACAAATGTACTTGTACCTGCATAAATATATATATATATATATATATTTTTTTTTTTTTTAATAAAGTTTTCCTAGTTACAACTGTAGACCACACTGAAATTATAGATTTAGGGATTTTGATACCATGTTTATCAAAGATGAAAGCAAATTTTATAAATTTAAGCAAAGAACACAAAAGCTAATCAAGATTTTACAGTGACTGTAATTACTAATTATAATTATAGTTTGTTTTGTCTTAGTAGAAGCTATATATGGGCTTAAAGATTATGGAGACATTGTTTATAAGTTTCTTATTTTTCTATAATAGAGAACACAGTCTAGCATGATTGCCATGAAAACCCATTCTCTTCTTTATTGTAAGTTTAATAGTAGTGCTGACTAAAATGTATATAGCTATAACTTAGATATAGTAATAGCAGTAGCGTAATAGCATGCTAATGATTACATAATAATAGCATAACTAGTACTCATTATGTGCCAAGGTTAATTCTAAGTACTTTATACACTGTATGTTAAAATTAAGTATTTATATATTAACTTAAATATTGACATATTTAATCCTATACAGCCCTATGAGGTAGGAACTTCATCTCCATTTTACAATTAAGAAAACTGAGCCTCTTAGAAATTAATAAACAAAATCATATACTAGAGGCAGAGCCAGAATATGAATTCAAGCTTTAGATTCTATGGTTTTAACCACTATGCTGTTCTGCTGCTGATTAAACTAAAGCAAGATTTTTCTCATTGGTATCTAGCTTTTTATGAGAGGACTTCAACAGGATTCTCCCAACCAAATGTCTCTTTTATATGAACCTCGTGAAATCCTGGCAGATAATGTATAAAAAGTCTGGAAGAGGGGCAGAGAGGAGGAAAAATGAAGAATAGGCAGATACCTCTGAGTCGGATTTGGAAGGCAGGGTGAAGGAAATGGGGAGTGTAGATAAGCCAGCTAAGTGTCTTAGACAGTGTGACTCTGGGTACCGGCCCCAGCAGTAAGAAAATAATTCTGAACATAACTCCCAGAAGAAGGAATGTGAAAATTGCATAATTATTAATAATCTAGTCTAAAATATTAATTGTTTCCACAACAACATAGATATTAAATCTTTGCTTGGCTATCAGATCATTAGAATGAATATTAAAATATTAAAAATTAATACAACCACATTAATTTTTTTTAAACAGGAGATAAGTCACTCTAATGATCTTAAGCATTAGAATGAAAACTGAAGGAAATTAATAAAACTAAGTGACCAATTCTGGGGTGATCATATGATGAACAAATTACTAATCAAGAGAAGTGAAGAAATCTAATTACAAAAAAGAGACATATACTCCAAAGTGCTGGTCTGTATATCCAAATTGCAATTCTGTCCCTCCATCTCTCCCCACATTTCTATTCCTTTCTGCTTTAGAAACAATGCTGGTAAAGAAATTAATTTCTTGGGCAGTACATCTTGGAGTTAACTTCTCTGAGACTCTCACCAGGGCCTCTAAGACTCATATGTATAAGTTTATTAATTGATATTTTATCATTAAAGACAGATATATTATTAATTAAACTAAACTGGATGTTACAATGAAGTCCCAGACCTCCCAAATCCTGTGTGGAATTAATAACACATTAACACTTTTAGGTAATAAACACAAATTGGAAAAGTGGCTCCATGTCCCAAGACACATATGTGGAATCACTTATGTAACATTAATGAGCATGTAATTTATTCAAGACAAGAGTTCTTAGATGTTATTCTGCATCTTTATGTAGTTTGCCATTATGTGATTGACCCAGAGCATGTATACAACATATATTCTAAGGGCTTTAACCTTCAGAATTCAAATTAAATATATGCACTTTGTACACACCTCAAGAAATGTTTGGCAGATTTTAGAAAATATGTTTCAAAGCATGAAATCAACTTTCTTAGAAAAGCATATTATGAGTTTCGTATTAATAAGCCGTATAAATTTAGCAAAATTTCATCTTATATTTGAGAGAAATATTTTGAGTGTGGATGAATCAAGGATCTATCAATTATTGTTAAATTTCCAATTAAATTTGACAGCATAGTTTAGACATTGTCTATATGACAATTGGAGATTACAAAAAAATGGCATCATATGACTATTGTCAAAAAGCTTATAAGCTTGTTGGAAAGACCCTATCTAGGGCTATATAGTACAAATACCACAAAAGTATAATGTGATATTTTGTCTAGTGTTAGAATGTATTTTGGTAAAAATGAGAGAGATTTCCATTTGACCAGAATGGAAGTCTTTTTTTTTTTTTATTTAACTTTACAATATTGTATTGGTTTTGCCATATATCAAAATGAATCTGCCACAGGTATACAGACTGAAGTATTATATAAAAGTCAGTAAGGCTCCTGGGTAGCTCAAATAGTAAAGAGTCTGCCTGCAGTGCAAGAGACCAGGGTTTAATCCCTGGATCAGGAAAATCACCTGGAGAAGGGCATGGCAACCCAATCCCATGTTCTTGCCTGGAGAATTCCAAGGACAGAGGAGCCTGGCGGGCTCCAGTCCATGGGGTCACAAAGTGTTGGATGTGACTGAACAATTACTACTTTACTTTATATCACTTGAAGGCTCCTGAGCAGGGAAGAGTAATACCAATGTGAAAGTAAATTAGGTTGTGGGAAGCTTGAATGAAAAAGTCTCTAGGAAGAGTGCAAAGCCCCAGAGGACCTAAATGAAAATGCTCCTGTGCCCTGAACCAAAGGCAAGGATAAAAGGAGTTTGCCCCAGGGCTTAGGTGTTCACTCAACAATTACTTATCACACTTGTATTGTGTACCAGGCAGAGTAGTAGGCAAAGATTCCTGACCTCCTGGAACTTACTTTCTAACTAGGAGAAACAAAACTATAGTCAGTAAATATAATATTAAGTACATGGCTTGATAATCAAGTAGTTTAGAAGTGATAAGAGATATGGGGGAAAAAATAGAGCTCAATGGGGGGATTGACGATAAAGGGGAGAGAGTGGGTTGTACATTTAAAAGTTAAGTAGGATAGGCTTCGTTAATAAAGTATCAGGTGAGCAAAGACTTGCAGTCATCTGGGGGATGAGTGCTTCAGGCAGAACAGTCAGCACAGTGGCCCTAGGGCAAGGGAAGTACAACTCAGAGGAGAAACAGCAAGAAATTCACTTGGGGAAGTGAGTCTGGGATGGATCCAGCCAGGGGACACTAATAGGAGATAGGATCACCAAAGTAAAGGGGCCAGACCATGTAGGGCCTTGTAGGTAACTCAAACAATAAAGAATCTGCCTGCAATGCCAGCGACCTGGGTTCGATCCCTGGGTCATGAAGATCCCCTGGAGGAGGGCATGGCAACCCACTCCAGTATTGTGGCCTGGAAAATCCCATGGACAGAGGAGCCTGGTGGGCTGCAGTCCATGGGGCCACAAAGAGTTGGACATGACTGAATGACTTAACACACTAAACAGTCTCAAACAGATTAATGTGTGGTATTACCTTAGATCTTAAAAGAGTTACTCGGACTGCTGTGTTGAGGATAGATGATGAGTGATGTTGGGAAGGTACAGGTTGAAATAAATTATGAGACTTGCAAACATCCATGTGAGTCATGTGGCCTGGCATAGGATCGTCCCAGTGGAAGTGGAGAGAAATAATCAGAATTGTTTCCAAATGTGTGTGTTTGGAAGCCTCTGGAGATAATGGGGTGACCAGGTGCTAATACAGTCTCTGGACTTGATGAGACAAGCAGGGGAATGTTTATTGTAAAGTCTATTCTGTAAGAGAAGGCACATAGCCAGTTCAAGGTAGCCTTGAAGACAGGAGGCCAGAGCATACATCCTTTGACCTCATTCTCCTCTGATCCTTCCCTTCTCACTAGATGCCGCTAGAAGGCAGGGGGCACAATCTATCAATGTTATCCATACAGGTCAGCCCCATTGCACCGAAAGGAGTAATGGAGAAAAGAGGGGCTCTTGAAGGGCAAATGAAACGTAAATGGTACCCATATCCTGGAAGCTGAATGAAGACAGTGTATCAAGGGGGATGGAGTGATACGTTGTGCCAAAATCTGCAAGGACCTCAGACAAGATGAGGACAGAGATCTGTTACAGGGTTTAGCAATGTGGAGTTCACTGAAGAACATGAAAAGTGGAGTTCTGATAGAACACTGGGCACAAAAGCTAGATTAGAGTAAATTGAAGAGTGAATGGGAAAAAATTGAGGGCAGGGTAGGAACAACTCCTTTAGAGCCCAGCAAGAACTTCAGAGCCCTGTGCTTAAATGTTAGAGTAGCAGAAAGAGTTTACGTGATGAAGTAAGTTGCTTCTGGATGCAGATGTGGCTGGAATATAAATGACAGTTACATCATCATCCTTGGCCTCTTTCACCTAATGAACATCTCAAATCAATGTGGGCTGCCAAGTTCATGCCTCCAGAAAAGAAAGCTGGTAAAACACATATTTGCATTGTTATCTTTTTAATACACTTTGCAGTGCTTTATAAATACCTCAAGAGTAAGATGACATAAAGAACTTGAACTGCTCATTCTTACCTATTCTTCAATATAAAACTATGAAGCCTATGTACTGGTTTCAGGTAAGTAGTAAAGGCTATTGTGATAATACAGGCATAAGGTACTATAAGCCTGGCCAGGGTAGTGGAAGCAGAAATTAAAAAGGTAAGATTTTGGAGATAGAGTAATTAACATAACTTGCTTTTGACCAAATGTCTCCTTAAAAGTCACATGTTGAAATTCTAGCCCTCAGTGGGATGCTGTTAGGAGGTGGGCCTTCAGGAGGTAATTAGGTTTAGCTGAGGTTATGAAGGAAAAATCCTCAAGATGAGATTAGTGTCTTTATGAGAAAAGAGCCCTGAGTTTGTGTTCTCTGCGACACAGAGAACACATAATGAGAGAATGGGCGTGTTAAGAACAGAAAAAAGGCCCTTAGTAGATATTCAATATGCTGGTACCTTCATCTTGGATGATCTGAGCACCAGAACTGTAAGAAATAAGTGCTTGTTATCTAAGTCAGTCTATGAAATGTATTATACCAGCCCGATCTGATTAATACCAAAAGATGGCTAAATGACTGGGTATGGGATTGAAAAATGAGGAGGAACCAATGTTTTTCCTGGTTTTCTTCAACAGTCAGGGAAAATTGTGATTCCACAGACAGAAGCTTACAATTTTTAGTAAGAAAGCATAGGAAGGAGTTAGGAGAGCACTCAGAGAACAGCTGGTTTGAAATAAAGATTCCTTTGTTGAGTGTAGTCTATGACAAGCGCTGTAATACACACACCCGTGAATATCATCTGATGGAAGAGCTTAAACATCATAATGAGAGAGAGGATGTGAACTCGCACCTAGGCATTACATAAATCCCCCTGGTGGGGTGCTTGGGAAGATGAAAATGGGGAGAGAAGCAATGCAGAGAGGCTGGAATCCACACCCTGACGCTTGTGCAATTAGTCTTCAGAAACTAAATATTTGTCTTTGTGTTTGCTATTCCTTTTTGTTTTTCTACCAGTTCATGGAATTTTGATTCCTGATTTTTGTCTTTTGTATCACTAGTTTTCACTTCCGACTTTTGGTTCTTTAGAAAGTTTTCTTTCTACGGCATCATTTAGGCCAGAGTTAAGGCTATTGAAAGTCATAAGGCAAAGGACAGATCCTTGTGACAATTGCTGTTGAGTGTTCAGAGCAAAAGGCAGATTGAAGGAGTTAAGGGTATGGCAATGAAAGATGCAAATTCAAGATGCAAATAAATAACGAACACTCTTTATTCAAAGAGCATAATCCTCAAAGTAGAAGATCCTTAAAAAAGAACCAAAAAGGGGAAAAGACCTTGATCTAGTAAGCTTTTATTTTTTGATTCATATGATGAAAGATTAGTGTATAAAACAATCAATGCTTTTTCTGTATACTAGCAATGAACAGTATGAATTTCAAATTGAGAAAACTATATTATTCATATTCAAATAAAAAAGTATTTAAGAATAAATTTAACAAAAGATGAGCAAGACCTGTGCACTGTAAACTACAAAATATTGCTAAGAGAAATTAAAGAAGATCCATAGAGAGACATTGTAGATTCATAGATTGGAAGACTCAATATTGTTTTGCTTTACATTTTTATTGGAATATAGTTGATTTATGATGTTGTGTTAGTTTCTGCTCTACAGCAAAATGAATCAGTTGTACATATATCCACTATTTTTAAGTGATTTTCCCATGTAGCTCATTACACAGTATTAAGAAGAGTTCCCTGTAAGTTCTTATTAATAATTCTTATCATAATATGGTAGGTTTTTATTAGTTATCTATTTTATATATAGTAGTGTGTATATGTTAATCCCAATCTCTCAACTTATCCCTACCTTTACTTTTCTCCCCAGGTGACCATAAGGTTATTTTCTACATTTGTGACTCTATTTCTGTTTTGTAAATAGACTTATTTGTAACATTTTATAGATTCCACATATAAGTGATATTATATGATACTTGTTGCTCTCTGTCTGGCTTACTTTACTCAGTATGGCAATCTCTAGGTCCATGTTGCTGCAAATAAGCTTATTTCATTCTTTTTTATGGCTGAGTAATATTCCATTGCATAAATAAATGTGTCACATCTTTTTATCCATAATTCTGTTGATGGATATTTAGATTGCTTACATGTTCTGGATATTGTAAATAGTGCTGAAATGGACATTGGGGTGCATGTATCTTTTCAAATTATGGTTTTCTCTTGGTATATGCACAGGAGTGAATTTGCAGGATCATAATTATTTTCTTTTTAGTTTTTTAAGGAACTTCCATATTGTTCTCCATAGTGGTTATTTACACTTTACAGTTTGCATTACCACTAACAGTGTAGGAGGGTTAAGATAGCTGTTCTCCCCAAATTTGTCTATGGATTCAACACAAAAGTCCTGAAACAAAGAAATCCTTAAAAGGAGAAGAACATAGAACTTATACCATCCACTTTCAAAGCTTACTGTAAAGATTCAGTAATCAAAACTGTGCAGTTGGCATAGTAATAGACAAATACATCAGTGAAATAGCATGCAAAATCCAGACATAAACCCTTAAATTATAGTCAGTTGATTTTTGACAAAGATGTCAAGGCAATTCATTGGTGAAAGAATATAGTCTTTTCAACAAATGATGCTAGGACAATTAAATATTCATATGCAAAAAAATAACTTAGACCTTTGCTTCCTATTGTACATAAAAGTCAAATAGACATGTTGTAGACATAAATACAAAAGCTAAAATTATAAAATTTTCAGAGAAAAATGGAGAAAATTCTTTGCGATCTTAGACGAGGCAAAGGTTTCTTAGGTATGATATACAAGGCACATTCCATAAAGAAAAAACTGGAAAACTTCTACTCTTTAAAAGACACCACTAAAAACAAAATGGCGAACTGTAGACTGAGAAAAATAATTGAAAATAATATAATTAATAATCCAAAATATATAGAAGCTCTCACAGCTCATTAATATGAATTCAGACAACCCAATTTAAAAAGTGGCAAAATAGTTCACCAGAGAAGATATACAGAGGTTAACAAGCCCTTGAGAAGTGCTCAGCACTGTTAGCCATGTGGTCATTGTGTTGTTCAGTTGCTGAGTTGTGTCCAAATCTTTGCGACCCCATGGACTGCAGCGTACCAGGCTCCTCTCTCCTCGCCTATCTCCTGGAGTCGCTCAAATTCATCTCCATTAGTGTTAGTGATGCTATCTAACAATTTCATCCTCTGTTACCCCCTTCTCCTTTTGCCTTCAGTCTTTCCCAGCATCGGGGTTTTTTTTCAATGAGTCAGCTCTTCACCTCAGATGGCCAAAATATTTGAGCTTTGGCATCAACCCTTCCAGTGAATATTCAGGGCTGATTTTCTTTAGGAACGACTGATTTGCTCTCCTAACAAACCAAGGAACTCTCAAGAGTCTTCTCCAATACCACAGTTCAAAAGCATAGATTGTTCAGCGTTCAGCCTTCTTCGTGGTTCAACTCTCACATCTATACATATACCGGAAAAACTGTAGCTTTGACTATATGGACATTTGTCATCAAAGTGATGTCTCTGCTTTTTAATGTGCTGTCTAGGTTTTTCATAGCTTTTTTTTTTCCCCAAGAAGCAAGCATCTTCTAATTTCATGGCAACTGAAGTGACTTAGCAGCAGCAGCAGCAGTCACCATCCACCATGATTTTGGAGCCCAAGACAATAAAATCTGTCACCGCTTACACTTTTTCCCCCTTTTATTTACCATGAAGTGATGAGACAAGATGCCATGATCTTATGTTTTTGAATGTTGTGTTTCAAGCTAGCTTTCACACTCTTCTCTTTCACCCTCATCAAGAGACTCTGTAGTTCCTCATCACTTCCTGCCATTAGAGTGATATCATCTGCATGTCTGAGATTATTGTTATTTCTCCTGGCAATCTCAATTCCAGCTTGTGATTCATTCAGCTCAGTATTTCACATGATGTGCTCTGCCTAGAAGTTAAATAAGCAGGGTGACAATACACAGCCTTGTCGTACTCCTTTCCCAATTTTGAGCCAGTCAGTTGTTCATCGTCTGGTTCTAACTGTTGTTTCTTGACTGGTGTACAGGTTTCTCAGGAGACAGGTAAGGTGGCCTGGTTCCATCTCTAAGAATTTTCTACAGTTGATTGTGATCCACACAAAAGTCAGTGAAGCAGAAATAGATGTTTTTTCTGGAATTCCCTTGCTTTCTCCATGATCCAGTGAATGTTGGCAATTTGATCCCTGGTCCTTTTGCCTTTTTTAAACCCAGCTTAAAAAAGGGAGCTCTTGGTTCACATATTGCTAAAGCCTAGCTTGAAGGATTTTGAACATTAGCTTGCTAGCATGGGAAATGAGCACAATTTTATGGTAGTTTGAACATTCTTTGGCATCCCCCTTCTTTGGGATTGAAATGAAAACTGACCTTTTCCAGTCCTGTGGCCACTGTTGAGTTTTCCAAATTTGTGGACATATTGAGTGTAGCACTTTAACACATCATATTTTAGGATTTCCAGCTCAGCTGGAATTCCATCACCTCCACTAGGTTTGTTTGTACTAATGTTTCCTATGGCTTACCTAACTTCCACTCCAGGATATCTGGCTTCTAGGAGAGTGACCACACCATCGTGGTTATCTGGGTCATTAAGACCTTTATGGTATTGTTCTTCTGTGTATTCTTGCCACTTCTTCTGAATCTCTTCTCCTTCTGTTAGGTCCTTGCAGCTTCTGTCCTTTATTGTTCTTGAAATGTCCTTTATACTTGCTTGAAATGTTCCCTTGATATCTCAAATTTTTTTGAGGAGATCTCTAGTCTTTCCCATTCTATTGTTTTCCTTTATTTCTTTGTATTGTTCATTTAAGAAGGCCTTCTTATCTCTCCTTGCTGTTCTCTGAAACCTGCATTCAGTTGAATGTATCTTTCCCTTTCTCCTTTGCCTTTCACTTCTCTTCTTTCCTCAGCTATTTTTAAGGGCTCCTCAGACAACTACTTTGCCTTCTTGCATTTCTTTTTCTTTTCTTCTTTTTTTTCTTTTTACATTTCTTTTTCTTTGGGATGTTTTTGGTCACTGCCTCCTGTACAGTGTTACTAACCTCTGTCCATAGTTCTTCAGGCATTCTGTCTACCAGATCTAATCCCTTGAATCTGTTTGTCATCTTCACTGAATAATCACAAGGGATTTGATTTAGGTCATGCCTGAATGGTCTCATGGTTTTCCCTTCCTTTTTAATTTAAGCCTGAATTTTGCAATAAGGAGCTTATGATCTGAGCCACAGTAGCTCCAGGTCTTGTTTATACTGACTGTATAGAGCTTATCTATCTTTGGCTTCAAAGAATATAAGCAGTCTTTTTTTGGTATTGACCTTATGATGATATCCAAGTGTAGAGTTGTCTCTTGGCTTGTTGGAAAAGGGTGTTTGCTATCACCAACATGTTCTTTTGACAGAACTCTGTTAGCCTTGGCCCTGATTCGTTTTGTACTCCCAGGCCAAACTTGCCTGTTATTCCAGGTATTTCTTGACTTCTTACTTTTGCATTCCAACCCCCTATGATGAAAAGGACATCTTTTTTTTTTTTTGGTGTCAGTTCTAGAAAGCGTTTTAGGTAGGTCTTCATAGAACTGATCAACTTCAACATCTTCAACATCAGTGGATGGGAAATAGACTTCAATTACTGTGATATTGGATGGTTTGCCTTGGAAATGAACTGAGACCATTCTGTCATTTTTGAGATTGTTCCCAAGTACTGCATTTCAGACTCTTGTTGATTATGAGGGTTACTCCATTTCTTCTAAGAGATTCTTGCCCACAGATTTAAATATATGTTCACCTCAATTAAATCCTCCCATTCCTGTTCATTTATGTTCACTGATTCCTAAAAAGTTGATGTTCAGTCTTCCATCTCTTGCTTGATCACATCCAATTTACCTTGATTTATTGACCTAACATTCCAGGTTCCTATGCAATATTTTTCTTTACAGCATCGGACTTTACTTCCATCACCAGTCACATCCACAACCAGGTATAGTTTTTGCTTTGGCTCTGTCTCTTCATTGTTTCTGGAGCTGTTTCTCCACTCTTCTCCAGTAGCATATTGGGCACTGACCGACATGGGGAGTTCATCTTTCAGTGTCATATCAGTATTGTTCTTTATAGCATGAGACTTTACTTTCACCACCAGACACATCCACAGCTGAATGTCATTTCCATTTGGCACAACAACTTCATTTTTTGTAGAGCTGTTAGTAATTGCCCTTTCCCTGCTCTTCCCCAGTAACATATTGGACACCTTCTGACCTGAGGCGCTTATCTTCCAGTACCGTATCTTTTTCCCTTTTCATACTGTTTATGGGGTTCTCTAGGCAAGAAAGCTGGAGTGAATTGCCATTTCCTTCTCCAGTGCACCACGTTTTATCAGAACTCTTCACTATGACCCGTCTATCTTGAGTGGCCCTGCACAGCATGGCTCATAGCTTCAACTTACATAAGCCCCTTTGCCCCAGCAAAGCTGTGATCCATGAAGAGGTATTAGCTATGAGGAAGATCCAAATAAATATTTCAGTGTGATACGGCTACACAGCCATTAGAAGAGCTATAATCAAGAAACTGAACAATACCAGGAGTTATTAAGGAACTTGGGGAACCTGGAACTGTCGCATGTTGAAATGAGAATGTAAAATGGTATTGACATTTTAGAAGACTGTTTGGTAGTTTCTTAATAAACACAAACTTACCACATGACCCATAAGTTCCTCTCCTCTCAATTCCACTATCTACCCAAAGTGAAAACTTTTGTCCATTCAAAGACCTGAATGTAAATATCCATAACTGTGTTCTTCATAATAGCCCACAAGTACAAACACGAAGTGCCCGTCAGCTTGTGAATTCATAAACAGTGTGTATGTTCATATGATGCAATATTATGTAGGAATAAAAAGAAATGACTTGCTGATACATGCTACAACAGAAAATGGACCTCAAATCATTGCACTAAGTGAAAGAAGCCAGACACATATTGTTCCCGTGAAATTTCTAGAAAATGTTGTTCATGTGAAATTTCTAGATAAGGCCAAACTATAAAGAAAGAACAGTAATTGCCTGGGCTTAAGGGTGACTGCGAAGAATGTCTGTAAATTGGCCCAAAGGACAGTTATGGTTTGATGAAAACATTCAAAAACAAGGTTGCAGTGTTGACAGCAGAACTGTTTACATTTACTAAAAAATTATTAAATTGTGCACTTACAGTTCTTGAATATTGGTAGTATGCAAATTACATCTCAATAAATCTGTTTAAAATTCAAGTAGATTTTCAACAAAGGGCAATGCATCAGTATTCACATGCATGGTCAGAGTATTTGAAATACAACTTTAATTCACCCCAGAGATATGGAACCTAAGGAGATTTTGCTTTGCAGTGCCTTGTTAAAAATAATTTTATTACTCCCTTCTTTACAAAGAGAGTTGAAAAACCTACATCAATAATTAGAAGACGTGGTATTTTTTTATATTTTGACAAATAAGTGTGTGATTGAATATTTAAAATAGCTCATTAAAGCTAGTTAATCAAGTATTTTTTACATGACATCACCATCTGTGATGTTAAAAATGAATTACTTTTTTTTAAAATGAAGTAACCAGTTGATTGAGTCAAATACACAAAGCCTTAATATTTTCCCAGAAAATTCCTTTCTTTATGCTATCTTAGTATTTTAAGATAATGATAAATGCAAATAAAATATGGTACTAAAATTTCTTCCATAATCTCACCAGAAGAGCATTTTATTTGTTTCAATTTTAGTTGTAGTACAATACCCACAACATAAAATTTGCGCTCTTAGCATTTTTCAGATCAGATCAGTCGCTCAGTCGTGTCCGACTCTTTGCGACCCCATGAATCACAGCATGCCAGGCCTCCCTGTCCATCACCAACTCCCGGAGTTCACTCAGACTCACGTCCATCGAGTCAGTGATGCCATCCAGCCATCTCATCCTCTGTCGTCCCCTTCTCCTCTTGCCCCCAATCCCTCCCACCATCAGAGTCTTTTCCAATGAGTCAACTCTTCGCATGAAGTGGCCAGAGTACTGGAGTTTCAGCTTTAGCATCATTCCTTCCAAAGAAATCCCAGGGCTGATCTCCTTCAGAATGGACTGGTTGGATCTCCTTGCGGTCCAAGGGACTCTCAAGAGTCTTCTTCAACACCACAGTTAAAAAGCATCAATTCTTCGGCGCTCAGCCTTCTTCACAGTCCAACTCTCATACCCATACATGATCGTTGGAAAAAACCATAGCCTTGACTAGACGAACCTTTGTTGGCAAAGTAATGTCTCTGCTTTTCAATATGCTATCTAGGTTGGTCATAACTTTCCTTCCAAGGAGCAAGCATCTTTTAATTTCATGGCTGCAGTCACCATCTGTAGTGATTTTGGAACTCAAAAAAATAAAGTCTGACACTGTTTCCACTGTTTGTCCATCTATTTCCCATGAAGTGATGGGACCAGATGCCATGATCTTCGTTTTCTGAATGTTGAGCTTTAAGCCAACTTTTTCACTCTCCACTTTCACTTTCATCAAGAGGCTTTTGAGTTCCTCTTCACTTTCTGCCATAAAGGGTGGTGTCATCTGCATATCTGAGGTT
>NW_011494753.1:10776158-10784387 GCF_000754665.1 Bison bison bison | reverse complement strand
CCGGCAATCTTGATTCCAGCTTGTGTTTCTTCCAGTCCAGCGTTTCTCATGATGTACTCTGCATATAAGTTAAATAAACAGGGTGACAGTATACAGCCTTGACGTACTCCTTTGCCTATTTGGAACCAGTCTGTTGTTCCATGTCCAGTTCTAACTGTTGCTTCTTACCTGCATACAAATTTCTCAAGAGGCAGATCAGGTGGTCTGGTATTCCCAAGGGTATACCAATATCTCTTCAAGTCTTTGCTTTCAATTCTTTTGGGTATATACCCAGAAGTGGAATTACTGAATCATATGGTAGTTCTATTCTTAATTATTTAATTATTTTCCATAGTGGCTACAGCATTCCGTAGTCCCATCATCAGTGCACAAGAATTCCAATTTGCCTATATTCTCACTAAAACTTGTCACTTTCTCCTTCATTTATTAAAATAGTAACCACCCTTAATGTGTATTAGGTACCTTAGAACACAGCATTCCTGACCCATTTCAGTATTACTGTACCTGACTGATAGTAAACTATTGCTGATCAAACTTTATGAACTTAACCTAATGGAATATAACTAAAAGGTTCAGTTGTCACATTCAGAGTCGTGTGTTAGGTCCTTGCAGAATCCTTGCAGGATATGCTCTGCACCAATTTGGAAACAGTATATTGGAGCAATACTTCACCTAGAAAAAACTTGAACTCTAAATGGGATCAGCCTGAAAGACTTTTTGAAACCAAAGTAAAATAAAATCCAAAATGGATTCAATGTTTTAACCATGGACTATTTCTAATCCCATAAATAAACAAAGCAGATCAAGTCAGAACCAGATCCACAAAACTCATAAAATCTTTCTTTAAAAAGTGAGGTATTTGATACATTTTTTTGAAATAAATAAGAATTACGTAATATTTCATTCAGGTCAAGTATCTGAATGATAGTGATGTTGGCGCTCCGAATTCCGGCTGCAAAACTTCCTATGTCCCATCCTGTTCAAGCTTAGATATTAACACGTGAATTAGTGTATTTCTGTTTTTTGATTATTATGGTACATTTTCATGGAACATCAGGGATTCTTGGTCAACATTCATCTTCTTTGTCAGCTAGTTTCCCCATATCGTTTCAGTTGATCTTTGTCTCCTTCAGCAATATCTTCTCACATAGATTTAATTTTGAGAGTTCTGTTCTCTGTTTCTGGGTGTTATGTTTTTTTTTTAATTTCCACCTTTTTTTGTTTTTTTCTTGCCAAAATAGAGGTACTTATTTTGGGGTGTCAGGCAACAGATTCATACAAATGCATGTTGCTGACAATTGTCCTACCAACTTACAGTCTAACAAAAACTTAGCAGTAAGACTGATCCTGATGCCTGATTAACAGGTCTCTCTCTAGTGCACAAGGCAACCATCAGCAGCAGACCCACTTCTCCCAGGAGAGTATAAACATGACAGTAAACAGTCTACATCAAAGGCATTTCAGTTCCGCAACAAGCCTTTCTGCTCCGGGTAAGTGATATACACCCAAACAAAACATTAATCAGAAGACCCATTTCATGTCCCTTGGGGAATCAAAGCTATAGCAGGCTATATCCTGCTCTCTAACTGTGATTTTGAACATTAAAAGAGTTCCTTTAAGGAAATGTAAAGGCTGAGAAAAGCAACACAAATTGAATAGGGATTTCATGATAATATGAAGTCTCGCTGTGAGTAAACATGAGAACATTGTAAAAATTTAGCTTTTTTAATTAGGCCCATCAACTCAGACTATGTTTGAGGCCATGTCTGACAGGTCTCAGCTGACAAAGAGTTGAGGATAGTAGAGAATATGGCATTGACGTTGTTCCCAATAAGGGCCCTTTGGCCTGTTTGGGTGAAGTAGTTTGTTTATTCATTTGTTATTTCCTGCTATAATATAGAATTTAAAAAAAAAAAAAGAATCAGCAGTAAAGTGTGAAAGTAAGACATGCAGAAGTAGCATTTGCTTTCCAGGCATGTGGAGAGGGCCAATGTGGAATTTTCCAGCTCTCCACTCATGTCTGGAAATGTGGGTTTTGAGTGTGTTGATGGAGGCCACCTAAAATTAATGGTGCCTAATCTTTGGTCTGTCATCCTAATTTGTACTCTAGTGAAAAACAATGGCTTCAGTCCATCTGGTATCCTACCCTTTATTCTTCTCTTCCACTATTATCTCTCAATCTGTAAATGTTAATATGCAAGATAGGTCCCAAGAAGGGTAGAGGCTGTGAAGATTGTGGCAAGTTGTAATGATTTGGCCATGTGCTTTCCTGACTGTCATATAAAAGGTGAAAACAAGAGGGTAGCTTTTGGAGTAGCTAGGCTTTTCCTTGACAGAATTAGAGGAGAACAGTTCCTGCTGAGGTTTTGACAACCCAGGAAGAAGTTAAAGCCTTAAATGCAAGCTCATTTGCCTGCTTTGCTTACAACAAGATGATACTCTTATCATAAGTGTTAAAATGTTCATATTTGTGCTAAACTAGCACATAGGAGGTAGGTTGTTTTTTTAAAGAGAGATGCTGAAGTTTCAATACTTTGGCCGCCTGATGTGAAGAACTCACTCATTGGAAAAGCCCCTGATGCTGGGAAAGATTGAAGACAGGAAGAGAAGGGGATGACAGAGGATGAGGTGGTTGGATGGCATCACCAACTGGATGGACACGAGTTTGAGCAAGCTCCAGGAGTTGGTGATGGACAGGGAAGCCTGATGTGCTGCAGTCCATGGGGTTGCAAAGAGTCGGACATGACTGAGCGACTGAAGTGAACTGAAATATTTCCTCACCGTCTTTATAATTTGAAAGTGAATGAACATACTTTAAATCTGAAAATAGATGAAGTCTGAGGTTGACTAACTATGGTTGTTCATTGTTCCCTCACTGAGTCGTGTCCAGTTCTTTGTGACCCCATGAACTGCAGCAGGCTAGGCTTACTGTCCTTCATGATCTCCTAGAACTTGCTCAAACTCATGTCCATTGAGTCAATGATGCCATCCAACCATCTCATCCTCTGTCGCCCCCTTCTCTTCCTGCCCTCAATCTTTCCGAGTATAACGATCTTTTTCAATGAGTCAGCTCTTTGCATCAGGTGGCCAGAGTATTCGAGCTTCAGCATCAGTACTTCCAATGAATATTCAAGGTTGATTTCCTTTAGGATTGACTGGTTTGATCTCCTTGCTGTCCAAGGGACTCTCAGGAGTGTTCTCCAGCACCATAATTTGAAAGCTTCTGTTCTTTGACTCTCAGCCTTCTTTATTGTCCAACTCTCATATCCATCTATGACTACTGGAAAAACCATAGCTATGACTATATGGACTTTTGTCAGCAAAGTGATGTCTCTGCTTTTTAATACACAGTCTAGATTTGTCATAGCTTTACTTCCAAGGAACAAGCATCTCTTAATTTCATGGCTACAGTCATGGTCCACAGTAATTTTGGAGCCCAAGAAAATGAAATCTGCCACTGTTTCTACTTTTTCCCCATCTATTTGCCATGAAGTGATGGGACTGGATGCCATGATCTTAGTTTTCTGAATGTCGAGTTTTCAGCCACCTTTTTCACTCTCCTCTTTCACTCTCACCAAGAGGCTCTTTAGTTCCTCTTTGCTTTCTATCATTACAGTGAGGTTGTTGATATTTCTCCTGACAATCTTGATTCCAGCTTGAGATTCATCCAGCCTGGCATTTCACATGATATACTCTGCATAGATATGGAAGCAATAAATTATTTTTAGAAATCATGCATTCATAGAAACATAATGACAGGTGTCCTATAAAGACCATGAAGTATCTCTTACAAAGTTAATGAATGTCTTTTCTTAAAAACCAAAATCAAAACAGAAATCTTTCTGGGGAAGTGAATCTTATTCCTAGTAATTATATAATCTTCCTTTTGAGCTATTAATATTTTCATAAAGAAGTTACTCTTTTCATCTCATAGTAGCGTCTTTTACTTAGGACATTCTTGAACACCCTAGAGCCCTTCTCTTCCAACCAAACAAGTAATCAAGAAACATTTGTGTCTTTGTTTGTCTATTTTGTTGTGGTGAGGAGGAATTTCATGGAAATGGAAGAAAAAAATGATCTCTTCAATTTTTCCTTACCAAGGAAACAGACAGGCCCAGACTTAGTGAACAACTTTCATGCTATGAGTTCTATAAATATTAAATATATTATAAAAATCTGCATATATGCATTAACATCTTCATTGCATTCTTAATAGTGAACCGTTGTACCATATTTTTCTTAACTTATTCTTATTTTTTTTAATCTTTAATGTAGAAGGAGATTGATTACTGAAGTCTATGGTATGACATTTTTCTTTTATTAATAGTGCAAATTTCAAAAAATGCACATTTTATTAATTTATTTTTTTACTATCTTTTTGCAGAAAGCAGTGATTCTGTTATATTCAGAGCTAGTCAGATACTCATTGTAATATATTGGTCAAGTTTATGTTTCATACTAAACATTTTTGGTGACAATGTTTAATTAACTCAAAACAGAAACAGGAGAAGATATAAAGAGTTTGTTAATAAGATTTTAAAGAAACATAGGGTGATTTGCATCTCTTAATCTTGAAAGTAAATATCTAAGGAAGATTTAATGTCATTACACTGTTCTAAAACAAATGAAAAAATGTGTCCAGTCTATGAAATACAATTGAGCTAAATAAATTTTTTCACTGAGTCAGGTTAATACAAATGATTAATCTAGCAACTATACACAGATAGTCTTAAAATGGCTCAGAGGACAATGAAATGACGAAGATTACTATTTACACTGAAAACAGAAGAGGGACACTGAGTTTACTGTAGTAGTATGGAAAATTGCCCAGGATAAATTATTTAAGATTTCACTTTGTTTGTAGAAACAAAGGAGAGTATATGTAAGGGAAAAAAAGAATGTCTCATTTTTGTTAAAATCCTTGATTAAAAAATCAGATAATAGTTATTTATATTATTAACTCTTCTTATTGTTATAGAGATAAAAATATCCATTATAGTATTTGACATGGTATATTGATATGTCCACAGGTCTAGGAAATGCTTGGTTTTGATAGACAGCAGTCCATATACTCCCTGAGGGGAAAGCAGGAAAAAAAAAGCTATAAATAAAATGTGGTATCCAGTGTTCCTAGCTCTTAGGAAATGGTGTACATTCACCTTCCCTCTAATATTATCTAATATGTTTCTTTACATCTTATAGGAGAAGACAGAGAGTAAGAGTTGGAGGAATTAATTTTCTTTAAGATAAAATCCAAAGAATATCTACCTAACCATTTTAATATTTTAATACATTTACTGAGCAACTCAAGTTTCTTTACATTGCCTCTTCTAAGCCACATAAGAAGAAATAATAGGACAGGATGAACAATCTTGAATTCAGTAGTATTGGAGATAAATTATAAAATATATTGGTCTTGGCATATGCCTATAGTATTGATAGGAGTATATATTAATATAATTTTTCACTGGGGAAATATGAAAATATACTCTCTAAAAAGGTCACATTCTTGAAATAGTTATTTTACTGGAAAAAATAATTTCTAAAGATATATAAGTCGGCACTATAGCTGACAACATTTTTTAGTAGGCAAACAAAAAACAAAGTGTCCCAAATATTCGGCAATGGTGAAATGGCTTTTTAAATTATGGTGTTTCTATCTGATAATGTTATACATAACTTAAAATTATTTTTCAAAAAAGATGAGATATGTTGAATAATATTTATAGAGTGATAGAAGTTGAAACACCAGACACAAAATTAAACAATAGGGTATAATTATAAATTTATAAAAATATAGTTAGAAGTAGCTAAATCTGTAGGGTGGGATTTGGGCTTTTGTTTCTTCTTAATATGTTTCTAGAGTTTGGCGATGAATATGTATTAGTTTCTGGTCAGAAAAAAACACTTATTTAAAAATATTTCCTCCGTCAAGTGGCATAATAAGCAAGTAATCTCACTTGTTGGCCCAGTGGTAAAGAATACACCTAGAGACACAAGAGAAGCGAGTTCGTCCTCTGGGTTGGGAAGATCCCCTAGAGTAGGAAATGGCAACGCACGCTAGTATTCTTGCCTGGAAAATTCCATGGACAGAGGAGCCTAGAGGGCTACAGTCCATGGGGCCGGAAAGAGCTGGACAATACTGAGCGTGCATGTATTTTCCCTTCCTTTCAAATCTCACCTGTGATAACATAAATATCATTGCAAGTAAGGAACTCTGAAAATCTTTTAAGATCTGGTTATGAACTATAGGCATGACACATCAGATTGGAGGCAACCACAGGATTTCTGGATGTGGACAGATATGAAAGAGGGCAGGCAAAAATCAGAAACCAAATACCAAAACAACAGCATCGATACCCATACATGATTAAAAACTTCCATTAAAAATGAATTTAAAAATAATGAACATCCAATCTAGAGAGGCGAAACAAAATGCCTTCAAAGGAAATATTGAAAACTCTTCTCAATTGAACAGAGGCAAAAGTAAAAAGAAGCAGAAAAAGAATGGTATATAACAAACACAAAATACAATGATAGTCATAACAAATATGTCCAATGGTATGCTGCTGCTGCTGTTGCTGCCAAGTCACTTCAGTCGTGTCTGACTCTGTGTGACCTCATGGATGGCAGCCCACCAGGTTCCTCCATCCCTGGGATTCTCCAGGCAAGAATACTGGACTGGGTTGCCATTTCCTTCTGCTAGTGGTATGCTAAAATATGTTTAACAGCTGTTTTCTTTGGAAGAATAAAAGGCCCTGGTTTGTGGAATTTGTGAATTTCTATGGTGTAAATAATTCTACCATGCTGCCATAGCCTATTTCCAGTACTACTGTGATGTCACTGAAAGCAGAGAGATGTGCACAATCAGTTTTTGTGCTGTGGTACAGGCTACATCCTGAAACCATTGAGTATATATGAGTAAATCACAGTGCAGTAAAAAAAGAAATGGGAATGGAAAAAATTTTCCTATTCAAAGGTAAAAAATGTTACCAGGTATCTGCTTCCAATTATTCTTCATACACAAGATTTGAAAATTAAGAGTTAACATATACCATAATATACTAATCAGAAAAAAATAGACAACATATGCACTGAGATTGAAAAAACAAACATATCAGAAAAAAATACTCAAATTTTACTGCAAAATGCACCAAGGTATAAAGGCATTAATAGAAAAAAAAAAAAAAATAAGATATCACATAATAAAAGAAACAGTTCCCAGGATATCAATATCACAAGTTTGCACACACCTAATAATACTGCCTCAAAAAAAGTACAAAGTCAATTCTATTGAAACTAAAAGGAGAGTTTAACACATTTCTATCAGAAACTTATAAATCAAGTATATAAAATAGCATCAGTGAACTTAAACTAATAATTTTTTATTGACTCAATAGGACATAAAAACATTTTGAAGCTCACATAAAATATTTACAAATTTCACCAATTAGTAGCTCAGAAAAAGAAGTCTTAGCATATTTCAAAGAGTAAATAATATACAGGACATATTTATTACAATTTAATTAAATTTGGAATCAACAATTCAAAGGTGATAGCATTTTTATGTTTAAAAATTAAAAGTGTTCTTCTAAAAAGCAATGAACTAAAGAGGAAACCATAATAAAATTACATATTTTAAACTTGGCAACAATAAAATATTTACAAATCAAAACTTGTGGAAAGCATCCATTAAAGTTTATTGCCGTACGACCCAGTAATCCCCTTGCTGAGCATACACACCGAAGAAACCAGAATTGAACCAGACACGTGTACCCCAGTGTTCATCGCAGCACTGTTTATAATAGCCAGGACATGGAAGCAACCTAGATGTCCATCAGCAGATGAATGGATAAGAAAGCTGTGGTACATATACACAATGGAGTATTACTCAGCCATTAAAAAGAATACATTTGAATCAGTTCTAATGAGGTGGATGAAACTGGAGCCTATTATACAGAGTGAAGTAAGCCAGAAGGAAAAACACCAATACAGTATACTAATGCATATATATGGAATTTAGAAAGATGGTAACGACAACTCTGTATGCGAGACAGCAAAAGAGACACAGATGTATAGAACAGTCTTTTGGACTCTGTTGGGGAGGGGGGAATGATTTGGGAGAATGGCATTAAAACATGTATAATATCATATAAGAAATGAATCGCCAGTCCAGGTTTGATGCAGGATACAGGAAGCTTAGGGCTGCTGCACTGGGATGACCCAGAG
>NW_011494753.1:10766566-10776058 GCF_000754665.1 Bison bison bison | reverse complement strand
TGATGCAGGATACAGGAAGCTTAGGGCTGCTGCACTGGGATGACCCAGAGGGATGATATGGGGAGGGAGGTGGGAGGGGGGTTCAGGATGGGGAACACGTGTACACCCGTGGCGGATGCATGTTGATGTATGGCAAAACCAACACAATATTGTAAAGTAAAAAATAATAATAATAAAAATTAAAAAATAAAAAAATGGAATACTAAAGATATCATGCTAAACTAATTACAATTAATACAACTTTATAGATGATTCTCAAAAAAAAAAACAAAAAAAAAATCCAATATAGGGAAATACTTGCTGGAAATGAAGTTTTGTAAAAGTGGAAAAGTATAGTGAGAAAAAGTAAGAATTAGAAAAATGCTTTAAAGAGAAATTGACACTTGAGCTGCATTTTGAAGAATAAATAGAAATTTGTCAGGATAATTTTGGGGAGGACAGCATTTGAAGTGAAGGGAGCAACGTAAGTAGTCAGCAAAATATTAAAGAACATGATGTGTTTGCAGAAGCACAAGTAATCTGGTATTATGAGACATTGTGTCAGGGGATAAAATTGGAAAATAAGTGGTGATCATGTTGTCTAACCTACGTTTCTGTGTCTGACATGCAGTAAGGCCAAGCAAACTGAAACACTGGCATTTGGAGCAGAGAAAAGTTTATTGCAGGGCCTAGCAAGGAAAGCATGTGACTTGTGCTCAAAATACTCAAACTCCCTAATGGTTTTTAAGGGAGATTATTTATTTAAGGAAGATTTTTCAAAGGGAGAAGTTGGGGTTAGGGCTGCAGGGAGGGTGATGTTCCAGGGACCTTGTGCTCAGCCTGAAGCTATCATCCTGCCTCCTGGATGGGGGCCTTAGTTCCTTTAGAAGAACTCAAAGATATATACTATGTATATTCCTTGAGGGGGAACTAGGGCTCTGCTTTATTGGTAAACTATTGTTTCTTAACTACATTTCCTTTGTTTCTGCATTCCTTCACCTCCCTAAGCAGTAACCCTTTGAATCTACCCTTTGCAATTCAGAGAGAAGGTTTAAGAGACTTCAGTTCTTGCAAACAATAGATGGGGAACCTGGGAAAGCCTCCACCCCCAACCAGGGTTCTGCTTGGTTCTGCTTGTTCAATCAGACATTGAAGATTTTTCTTTTAAAAAATACTAAATTTCTCAGATTTTTACCCTAAAGTTATTGATAACACATTAGAATATTAAACAGGTACATGGCAGGGTCAGTTTTGCATTTTGGAAGGATCATTATGGTACCATCATGAAGGAGTGATAGTTGCAGAGATGGGCATGTTAAGGAGGTGACCAGTCTAAAGCACAGTGATCAAGAATGAGGCTATTGAAATTATCCGGATGTGATATGGTATGTCCTGCATTAGAAGAGAGACAGTCGAATTAGAGAAAGGACAAGAGAAATGACAGTGAATGAGAATGTCACAGTTGATTAAAATATGGAAAGCAGGTGAGAAGAAAGGGCCTGGAATTAATGTTTGATCTCTGTCTTGGGTGGTTCGTTAAATGATAGATTAGTCTTCTGCTGCGAAGTCCAAGAGCAAGGTGCCGGCAAGGTAGGATTCTTTCTGAGGTCTCTTCTCTTGGCTTTTCAGTGGCTGCTACAGGCTCACATGACATTTTCTTTTGTTTACCTGAAGGAGAGAGAGAGAGAGAGACCAAACTCCTTGAAATCTCTTTTAAAGGCATTAAACCCACCACTAGGGCCATACCGTCATGACCTCATCTAACCCTAATTATCTCCCAAAGGCTCCACCTCCAAATACCATCACTTTGGAGTTAGAGGTTCAACATATGCATTTTTAGGGCACAGTTCACTCTTTAGCAGATGTGAAAATGTGAAGAGTAGTAAAGGAGAAAGACAATTTGCCCAGGAGGAATAGGGGGTAAGGCTAAAGAGTATCAGTTTAGCTTTGGATATGATGGTGTTTAATTTTGAGTGCCTTTAGGAAATGCAGGTGAAGATTTCTGGCAGACAGCTGGTTATGTAACTAGAATTTTCAGAAAGTGATGGGGGAGTGAGGGGTGAGATGTGATTTGGAAGTATTTATTTATTGCTTGTATAGATATAAAGGAACAAGTGTGATAAAAAGAGGGCCACAGATGGATCCCATGGGAACACTGAGATGGCCCATACATAGAGAAAGTGAAAGAGACTGGGAAGAGGCTGAGGGGTGGGAAGAGAAACGAATCTGTGTTGTCATAGAAACAAAAATATGGTTGTTATCAGCCATAGAATGTTCAAATAAAGATTTTATTAATCTGATTTGGGCATTAGAATGTTATTGGGGAATTATTCCTAGGACAGTACCTCCATCTTAAATTAACTTTCATTGATTTAGCTATGCCCATCTCTTGCTCCAGGCTTCGTAGGTGGAGCTAGTGGTAAAGAACCAACCTACCAATGCAGGAGACATAAGACTCATGGGTTAGATCCCTGCTCAGGAAGATCCCCTGGAAGAGGGCATGGCAACCCACTCCAGTATTCTTGCCTGGAGAATCCCATGGACAGAGGAACCTGGTAGGCTACAGTCCATGGCATCGCAAAGAGTTGGACACAATTGAAACGACTTAGTACTCACACACATCCTTTTTTCCACTGTGCCTAAGCATGATCCAGAATAGTCCACCTGCTACACTAGTTCTGATAGTGCAGAGAAGGGCCTTGTTTGCTCTTAATGGTTAGCCCAGATAGTAGAATCTCATGCTAAATCAGTACCTTTTCAGATGCCCTCTGTGACCTGAGGTTGATTTTCTCTAATCCAGACCACTGTTTTGAACAAACCTTCTATGACCTTCTGCTTACTGCCCCCTTTTCTCTGATTCCCAGCTCTGTCCCTTGTGCATCTTATCCTGCTGCTTCTGGAAGGAGATCCCTGCTCCTTTCTGGATGCTTTGCACGTTTGATACATTCTGTTTCATGACCTGCTCCTTCGTTCCTCTGTCCCTTTCACTTTTGGAGAGTATTCTTTCAGCAGAGCCTCCTGACTCCTTAGAATTGCTTTTATAAGGCAGTTACTGCTGGTGTTTGCAAGTTCATCTTTACTTTTTTTCAAAACCAAAAAGGAAAAAAAAAAAAAAGATAAAGGAATTGGCTTCAGCTCAGAGGAAGCATTCTGGGAAGAAAACACATGCGGTCCTGTGATTCTGCATCTTAAACAGGGGCCTTTCCTCATGATGAGAATTACCTTGGCCTGGGCTGAGCCTTCCCAAAGGACCCTTTCCACTTAAGCTTTTTATTAAAAAAGTAAATTGGGATTATTGTATTCCCTCACTTTACATTGGAAGTAAAATTTTTAAATTAATTGTGGCCTAAACTGATAGCAAACAGAGAGGTTCTGATAGCAGCCTGGCGGCCTCTTGTTTAGCCAGCAGAGATTTCAGTTATTGCTTCTGGGAATGGCTTGGCTGAGATATTTTTAATTTACATTTTTTTCTTCCTTCTAATGAAGGATTGAATTATGACTTACGAGAAAATCCCCAGTGTCTTGGAGAGAGAGAGAGAGAGATGTTGACTAACTTCCTCTGACTTGATTGGAGTGCAGTTATTTATTTGAAGCTAGTTTTAAGTCACAGGGGTGGCATTCTGAAGGATTTCTGCACATAAGGGAGCACTGTCCAGAAAATGTCGTTGGCTCCCCTCAGGAGCCCACTGTGCTCTGACTTCAGTGGCCAGTGTTGTAAAAGATTAGAAGGGCGTCTCTGTACCAGTTACTTACACTCCTGAAATGTCCATCCCGATTGGACCAGTCAACCAGGTTTCAAAGTCAGAAACAGCTCTGGCCCCTCTGAACCTGCCTCTGCCTTAGCAAGTAGGGAATTCCAAATGGTAGCCTCTCCATATAGCCACCACCTGCTAAAGGGAACAATCCCTAACAGACAGAACAGATTTGTAAATGGTAATCTCCGCTGTAACAATCGCTCTCTGCCTGCTACATAGTGGGAATGGTAAAAATGTGGATGTTGCAAAACATAATTACTGGCCTGGAAATGTTCCTTCTGTGGCAGATGGTATGATCAAGAGCAGAGACAGACATGTCCTTCCGCAAACCAAGGGTAATGGTTACACAATAGGCTTAGGTAATAGCCACTAGAGGAGGTAGCTTTAGGTAAAACTCAGTTATGTGTATTAAAAGAACCTCTTTTAATCCGGACAGCTCAAGGAAAAATCTCTTTTGAGGACACCGGGCTTGAGTCCCACTACCAGCACGGGATGCCCAGTGTATGCTTCAAGAACAGAGTGGCTGTGTCGGGTTTGCTTGTGTTCTAAGGTAATGCATTCTGGGTGTTTCCATATTTCAGGGAAAGAATTTAAGAAGAAAGAAAGCAACACCAAAACTGAGAACAGAACTTGAGCATAATGACCTTGGAAAAGCATTTGGTCTGTGCCTCCAGTTTTCTGAAAGCAGCTTTCAACTGCAAAAATATTTTTTGAAGTTGCCGATTAGAGAAATCTGTCCTGAAGCTTATTCCAGTTTCCTTCTTGCAGCAGTGCCAACCAGTATATGGTATCTCATGATGCACATCCCTTTGTTTAGCCCACCTTACATATAACTGCTGCACTCCCAGCCCTTCCTGCAAAGACAGAGCATTTTCCTAAGGATTGGATGAAACGCACTGCAGATTCAGTTAATGCATTTTTTCTAAATGCAAGAATTTTTTTTTTCCCCAAGCACTGAGCCAAGTAACACATGGAAAAGAGCCTTTAATGTTTTGTAGAAAACAGTCCCCATTTGGTAATGTACATTGCAAGTTGAAAGATGGCATCCTGGCTTTTCCAATCGGATCTAAAAGACTCACTATTTCCTATTTATTGTTTCTGTTTGGCAGAGCTCAGATTCTTAAAAGCAAGAGGGAGATAATTTCCTAAAGAAATTGAATTTTCTTTCTGATAATTAAGGCCTTGAGAGTCCAATATTTAGAAAAGCTCCAACCAAAAGAGGAAGAGTAAAAAGAAACATTTTATTTCTTGATGTCACCCAAGTTAAGCCTAAAAGACAATGGAAAGTAGTCTCTCTTCTCATATTGGTGCAGTCATCAAATTATTTAGATCACCTGGTACATAAATAGTTTTGCTCTTAGAATTTCCTATTTGTTTCAGCTGGACATATTGGTAGATAGTAACTACCCATGAGAACTACCATGGGTCTCTCAACATTATAAACTCAACAGATGATTTGGCAACAACCACAGTGTTGATGATCACTGTTCTGCACATCCAATGACTAAGTATAAAACCACTGACAAGGGCAGTTATCCTTGTTGCAGTCCTAAATGAAAGAGGTATGAGTGAGAGCAGAGCCAAGGGAAATAGGTCCACCATACTCTAAATGCCACAGAAGAGACGCCTCCATGAAGATTAGAAAGAAATGATAAGCATGACGCTGTGGCACACTGATGTCAACTCAATGGTGGTTGCCGGTCTGTATGTTTATGAGGATACCCATAGTAGTATTCAGGTTTTATGCCAATTTTTTAATGAATTGGAAGCCCTGTATTCTTACTTTATTTTGTTAAAAGTATTCAGCTGAGGATAACCCCATACAAAATAAATAATGTATTTCCATACCTTAAAAAAGGGTGAGATTTTAGATAAGAAAGTGCTCTTCTCAGGAGCACGTTTATTTCCTCAAACGTTGTGTCTTTCCAATAATTGTAGGGGAAAACAAGTAGTAAAGTAATAAGCATATTTTTGTTTTAATATTTTTTCCTAATAGTACTAAGATTCTTTGGACCATTTGTACATAAAGGACCGGAGAGGAAATGGCTGTCATTCATCCCAAAGCCTGAAGCATGGTCAGAATCACATGTCATTTGGAAACAAAAGAGTGTAATGTGATGTGGGTAGCCCCCTCACCTGTTCTGTTCTCCTTCAGAGGTGGAAAACATGCTTTTCTCTTCTTTCCTATAAATCTGCAGTGTAGACTTGAGAGCCTGCACTCTGATTCCTTTGGTTCCTTACAGTCTTTATTGTGTGTGCTGGGCTGTGCTTTTATATTATGAATGATGTTTTAAAGATTAAGACTCTGGACAACGTGCCATATCTTACTTATCATGACAGCCCCGGAAGCAGGGTAATTGGGAGTGGGGAGTCAGAGAGGGCTGAGTGAGCTTTTGCCCACGGATGTGACTTCCTATGGATAAATGAGCATGAAAAAGCAGAAACACCTTTTCAAAATATAGTCGAAATACTGTTGTCAAACTACCAAGCTTAAATTTACACTGTGTAATATCTGTGACTGACCTACTGTCTAACTGCTTGCAAATGGTTTCTCCTCCAAGCAGAAGTAGGTAATGAGAATTTTATTCCAGCAATTCTCTATTTCAAACAGAATTCTGTAGGAGGTGCCGGTCTCTTTATACATTATTAAATCTCTCACTGAGGATTTTTTCCCCTGAAATCTGACCTAAGGTTTTCATTGGAAACTATTGAATTCTGAGTTGATTTGGAGTGCCTAGCAACTTAGATGAGCTGCATCAGTTTGAGTTAGATTTCATGTTGCACGAACTAAAGTGTGTTTCCAGTGTCTGCCAGAAAAATCTGGGACCTTCTGTCCTCTGCCAGCCCCACCTCACTGTGCCATGGCTGTGCTTTATTCGGCAGCATGAAATGGGTGCCCTGTTTCCAGCGGAAATGAGTACTGAGTAGGAAGCCCTCTCTTCTCTACTTGCATGATTCCTGCCAGAAGATACACGAACCTAAAGAAGCTAGTCGTTTGTCTCCGCTCCATCCCGTCCTTCTGTGTCCCAGCTCACACCTGCTCTACAAGGAATATGCTGCCAGTTACCTAAATGCGGTCAGAGAACTAAATAGGATCTTGATAAATAGGGGAAACAGATGGAGGCTAGAAGCTTTTGCAAAGTTAAAAGAATGGTGTGCTTAATAGACTAAATGCTTAATAGCAGTAATAGCTGCCAAGTCACTACATAACTCACTAATATGCATGAACTGTAGCAGCAAGAAAGTGACTGCCTTCGGTCTCAAGGACTTTCCTAAAAATTCAAGGTTGTAAGAACCTAACCTAGAGAATAATTACTTGTCCAGACGTGATAACAGACTCTGGCAGAACAAAAATGACAGCTTGATTCACAGACAAATATAAGTCGGTCTTGGATGTCTGGCTTCCATTTTTCTGAGGAGAGATAGATGTCTTTAAAAAGCCTCAGCAGTGAACATCCTGTCAGTTTAAAAGGTCAGACACTGAAGTGTATCAGAAGAGATGATGCTGCACACACCATTGAGAGAAAAGAAATTGATTTCATTATCCTCGTTCATCTGCTATGGATTAATTCAGTTCCCAATATTGTGGCAATCAAGGCACTTTTGTATGCTGTCCTGACCTAATTGAGGAACCAGGTAATAAACAGCAGTACCAGGCAGGAGGGCAACTATGGCTGAGTTAAAAATCCTTAGAAATAAATGCCGTTTGGAACAGAGTTGGGAGTTTATGCAGTCAACTGCAAGTGACTAAGAAAAAAAGAGCACAAATAAAAAACAACCCCCAGAAACACTTCCCTGTATGTCAGAAAGTGAATTTGCATTTTGGGTAGCCAGTAAGCCACACCAGGGCTTGAAAACAGTCCTGTAAGAGACATTTTGCTATTCATAGGGGACAGTATAGACGTGACTGAGGGGGTAGAAAAATGCTGGAAGACTGGTACCTTCCCATGTCAGAGGGCTGAATTTCTGCCAGTCCAAACTTCTCAGTAGTTTAAATGCCACATCTCGAAAGAGAATACAGCAGCTCCTCCTAAACCAGCTGCTTCTGATTTTCTGTTTGCTCCATCACTCCAGCTTAAAACCTTCAACATCAGGTTAATCTGGTCATCTAGGACCCCTTAAATTACTTGCCAGTTTATGTTCATTCTGCTTCCAGTGAATTCACAATGTCTTCTTTATCTCTTCCTTTCTTTCTACTCCCACTTACATAGTCCTCACAGAAGCCCTTATTACTCCTCACTTGGACAACTGTAATAGTTTTCTAACTGTCTCCTCACCTACCCTTTCCAAACACTAGTGCAGTCTACTCACAACTGACATATTAATCCTGCTAAAGTCTTTCTTTAATCATATCCACCTCTTGCTCTAAAATGTCAGATGGCTTCCCAGTGACTACTAAATTAATACTAAGTTTTCACCCTAGCATTCAAGGCTCCCGAGGGTAAGCCTTAGCTGCTCATTTGTGCCTATCCCATTAGTCTTCCATGCCCCTTATGCTCTGGTCAGTCTAGACTGTGAGTCAATCCTAAGCCACATTTCCTGAGTAGCTCCATTTGTGTTTCTGTTCATTCTTTTCCTTCTTCTTGGGATGTCCTTTTCCCTTACTTTAGCTCAGAATCCAGCCCATTCTCCAAGGTCAGTCATGAAACGCTTCATAGAACACTCCCTGACTTTCCTCTACTGAACATAATTTATCTCTGTTATTTATACCTCTCTTATGGCACAGATCATAACCCCATGGAACAGTTTAAAGATTGCAAGGACTTAGAATAAGAAGACCTATTCTACTTTTGTCTCTTATGAATTGGGGCAAGACATGTAACCTTTTAAAAATCTCAGTTTAGATAGTTAAATTCAACAAATATTTATTAAGAATCAACCCTATGTTTGGAATGTGTCAATGAACAAAACAAATACCTTACATTCTGGGAAGAGGAGACAAACCCGCAGACATTTCAAAATGTACAAAGTTAGTGAATAACTGGTATATGTTGTAAGATGATCCTTAGTATGATTTTTAAAAAGCAGAAAAGAACACAGAAGATGGGAGAGGCAGAGGCAAGTTATCAGGGTAGGCCTTATTACAAAAATAGTATTGAAGCAAAGTCTTAAAGGAGGCAAAGGAGTTCACCACATGTCTATCTGGGGAAAATGCAATCCCAGCAAAGAAAACAGCCAGTGCAAAAAATTAGGACTGACTGGAGTGGAATGAGTAAGGAAGAGACTAAAGAGGGAAACATTTAAAGAGATAATGAGAACAGAGAAGAGACTTGAAGGGCCTTGCAGTCCATTGCAAGACTTTTTATTTTATTCTCAGTGTGAAATGGGAGCCACTTCAGGTTTCTGGTATATCCAAGTAATCTGATGTGCATTTTAGAAGGGCCACTCTGACTTCTCTGTTGTGACTGTGGTGGACAAAGTGGAAGCAAGGAGACCAGTCAGGAGTGTATATATGAATATGGCAAGACATGCTGATGGTTTAAGTGAGAACAATAACAATGGAAGTAAGGAGAAGTAGACAAAATCTGGATGTATTTTCAAGGTTTCCTTATGGACTGAATGTGATATGGAAATAAAGAGAGAAGTCAAGATTGATTCCAAGATTTCTGGCAAAATGGCACAATGGAGTCACCATCAATTGAGACGGGGAAGACGGGGTAAAGCAATTTGGAGAGGAAGGCAAACATTAGGGGTTCAGTTCTGAACCTACTTGGACTTTGAGATTTCATTTAGGCATCCAAGCTAAAAAAAAAAAAAA
>NW_011494753.1:10757803-10766466 GCF_000754665.1 Bison bison bison | reverse complement strand
TATATAGGCAGTTGGAGGTATACAGCTATAAGATGGGAATAGTAAATCTTACACCATTCAACAGAGTTGACCTAAAGATGAAATATGATGAGATTATGCATGCAAATTTTGTATTACTTACATATGCTATCCTGTGTTTCCTTTCTATTATTATTTAGTGTTTTTGTATGTAATTTATGTCTGATATGTATTCTGAATCTTCTTGAAGCCAAAGCTATGATCATTTTATTTTTCACTCATTTTGAAAAAAACATGTGTTGTTTGTCTCTTTTTATAAAAAATACAACTTCACTGGAGACAATAGTGACAGATGTTAACCAAACTTTACTGCAGTGATCGTTTTTCAATATATACAAATATCAAACCAGTAACTTCTGTACCTGAAGCTAATATATTATGTCAATTATACCTCAGTAGAAGAATGAAAATGTAGAAAATAGCAATAATCATAAAAAGGCAAGTTAAAAATAACTACCTGTCATCACATCACTCGAAGATAAAAACTGATAATATTTTGGTATATCTTTGAACTTTACTTGATTATTTCTTGGTGGTTTCTTACTTTGGGTGTATTCTTCCCTCATGATATTTATTAATATTATAATCTTTCACACTAACATTTTTTAAAAATATTTACTCTTTTGAATTAAAATATATATTTCAGGTTTTCAAAAGATAGACCTGTTTAAAGGAGACATACAGAAATACATACTTTCCTGATTTCTTTACAACATTTTTGTTCCCTTGGTTAGTTACACCAACACTTAAATCTAAGATTTTCAAGTCACAATCTTTCTTGACATTGTATCTTCAATATTGAAAAAAAATAGCTGTTTCCCCCCAAAACCTATGCTAAAGGTTTCTCAGTAATTGCTACATACACACTGATGTCAGCTGTGTGATTGTTTTTGTCATGAATTTTTAACCTCACTCCTGACTCTATTTTATGTTTCAATTCTTATTTTTCTTTGTTCCTATACTACCTAATTGCATTTTTTGTGCCTTTTAAAGTTTAAAAAAAATCTTTTTTTGGAGGAAGTGTCAACCGGCCAACCAACAACAAGTGTGTTTATACCATGGAAGCACAAGCTAGATATGAATGACTGTTAATGGTCTCTAGCTCCCAGATGAGAAGGAAGAAAGAATATTTATGCACAGAATGATGACTTTAAGTACTCTTCTAGTTCTAGATTTCATAGACTTTAGAAATGATGTAATTTTGCTTTCTTAGATTTGTATTTCTTAGACTGGATCATTATGGAAAAAAAAAAAATTCCACAATTATTTTCCAGTGGGAAGGGTAAAAATAATGATTAATCAAACATTACTATAAAAGCCAACACCTATGTTGCCCAAGCTGCAATGTATATATTTATTGTCATTATTAATATGATTACATTTGTATTTTGGACAGTCATTTGGCTCAGTATTAATTTTTTCTTTTGGAGGAGATAAAGGTTTATGGCAGGGCCAAGCAAGGAGAAGGGGGCAACTTCAGTATTAACAGTTTAAGGTAAAAGTGTCTCCAACCTTTTATCCAATTTCTGTCTTCTAGCAGAAAACCTATTCATAGTACTAAATTATACTTATAATATAGGGACTATTATATATAGTATTACTATACTATATATAATACTATTATATTACTATATATTATATATGATACTATTATAAATATTATATATTATACTATATTATATATACTATATAAAAATATAGTAAAATTATACTATAATAAAATATAGGCAGACAGGTAATTTACTTCTAGTAGTTTGGTTATCCAAATATTTAATACTTCAATAAAAGAAGGTATTGCATTAGTGAAAAAAATAATCTCCAATCCTCCTGGGTTCTTTCTGTTCAGATATAAATAATTAATATTTATGAGGAAAATAATAAATAGATATGAACATCTGCACAAAATATCATATACAATTTGAAAGAAAATGAAGTCTAAGCCTAGGGTAGCAATGGATAAGAAATAGACAAAGGAAATACGCATACAGAACTCAAACATCATCTCAGAGCATTAGGAAACTTTAATATAAATGTGAGTCCATAATTATTAAAATTAACTCTATTTCTATGGTCTTACACTACCTATCGTTTTTGCAGAGAAAATGGTCTTGATAAAGCAGGAAAAATATAATAAAAATTATCTTGTGATGAATATTGTCATACTGGGTTTTACATTACTTTAAACTGAGGAGTAAAATAAAGGTTAAAAAGCAGTATTTGGGAAAACAAAGTCATAAAAAGTTCATTTTTAAAAGGCAGGGCAACCAGATTAAGCATAAAGCATAAAGTGACAGCGTTATTTTTGTTTGTCATTAAGATTATTACAACAGTTGCTGTACGTCTTGACTCACCGTTTTGGTTCATACTGAAGCATCGTTCTTTTTGAGCACTGCAAACGGTACAATCAGCGGACAAAGAGACAGCAGTGCCCAGGTCTAAATCACTGGCACTGAACTCAGGGAGAACACTCATGGAGCAAACAATTCATTCTCATTTCTAGTTGGCTAAGTTACCTGGGGTCCACACAAGGACAAAAATTAAAAGATGTAATGGATGGCATATCCTACAATATGTGGTCTGGCAGACAGAGTTCTGAGCGTCAGTAGCTGCATTCTTGCAACCGGCAACAACAGTCATGTGCTGCACGTCTAAGGGGTTCCAGCTATTAATTTGGGTGACAGCTCCCTTTTGCCAATATGGATAGTCTACATTGAGCAGGACTGCTGGTGAAAAATTTCCTTAGCGTTCTTGAGGCAGGTAGAAAAGAACCTCTCTCTCTAACCTGATACCATCCTTGCCTAATCCAAGATCTTTTTCTATCAAGTTTGATTCTGATCCCCCGTCACAACTTGTAGAAACATTTCAAACAGAGTGGTCTAAATATGCTTAACTGTATCTTCAATTTGGATTCAAAAGGAAAGTTACTTAAAGAACAATGTCTATGACTTCAGGGGCACACATAGAAGTAGAAATAAATGGACTTTCTAGTAGATTAAATGCCAAAACTAAATTTAAGTATTTCATATGCTGGAGAAAAATGTAATTTATAACATATGTGCCACAGATTATGGTGAAAGTTCTGGTAATAGTAAGTCAAAGCCACTGTTGATTTAAATGACATATTGTTTTCTTTTTTGTTGAGGGTTCATATTTTTCATTTACTGAATTTAATCTTTTTTTTTCCTATATGAGGAACAGATGAATCATAGTTCTACAAGTGCTGCCTGAACTAATAAAAACTAATAATGCCATTTGCAAAAATGGCCAAAAGTTTTTTGGTTTTTTTTTTTTTTTTTTGTAAGATTTTTATCTTATATGTCTGCTGCCAAATGCAATCATGTTTTAAAGCAAGCACTAGGTATGCCTCCTCTTCACTCAAGAGTAGAATGATAAAAATCTTTGTACTCCAAAGTGCACTCTGAAAATTGGACAGTCTATCTGGTAGACCTGGATACATTCAACAGGATCTGCACTCCAGCGGATGCACTGGTTTTGTGCAGGGTTCATAAATGTGCCTACTTACTACCTTTCAGAAAAAAAAAAAAAAATTGTCAGAAGTGGGCTTCCTGGAAAGACTTTCCTTATTTCATAGAGAGTAGGTGAGTATTCGGAGAAGGCAATGGCACCCCACTACAGTACTCTTGCCTGGAAAATCCCATGGATGGAGGAGCCTGGTAGGCTGAGGTCCATGGGGTTGCTGAGAGTCAGACACGACTGAGCGACTTCACTTTCACTTTTCACTTTCATGCCTTGGAGAAGGAAATGGCAACCCACTCCAGTACTCTTGCCGGGAGAATCCCAGGGTCGGCGGAGCCTGGTGGGCTGCCGTCTATGGGATGGCACAGAGTCGGACACGACTGAAGTGACTTAGCAGCAGCAGCAGCAGGTGAGTATTAGGATGAGTATTTCAGGAAACTGGAAGAATTCAGACTACCACGCACTTGATTGGAAATAAGTGGCTGAACACATCCATTCCCCCTACCACTAAAATGATAACAATAAAATTATACAAGAAATTAATAAATCTATAACATTTGTGGCAATAAGAAAGACTGCCCGAAATGTCTAGGACAGTTGAAACAATGTCTGGAAACTGGAAAGCGACCCAAAATCCATATGGCAAAAAATTATCACAGCGCATAGGCCTGGTTCCTTGTTGTTTAGTCACTCAGTTATTTTTGTCTCCTCTGTAACCCCATGGATTGTAGCCCACCAGGCTCCTCTTATCCATGGGACTTCCCAGGCAAGAATACTGGTGTGGGTTGCCATTGACTTCTCCAGGGGGTCTTCCTGACAGGGACTGAGCCTGCATCTCTCAGGTCTCCTGTGTTGGTTGGTAGTTTCTTTACCACTGAGCCACCAGGGAAGCCTAGGAAGCCTTAATTAGGGTATAAAAAGGAAAGAAAGAAAAAGGCAGAGTAAACATGTTGTCAGCAATACCCTAGCCTGGTGATAGCAAGAAAAAGAATTTGGAAGAATGCAGCAGGGATACAACAGCATGTTTCAAATATTGTTAGTATGGAAACTGGAGTGCTGTGATAGTATAAAGGCAGAAGCTACAACTTGGGGCTTTCCTGACGAAGCAGTACTCTCATTCTGGAGAGCTGCACTGACCACTGACCCTCAGGAAGTCTGAGTGGGGAAGTTGTGATACAATCCAGCTGTGTCCATTCACTTATTCTCTCCATCTCTTGAAACTCTACCTCTTCTTCACAAGATTTTTGCTATCAAATTGTAAACCAGGATAGAATAATTGCTTAAAGGACCAAGTCCAGAGTCACAATCTCTGGATTTAATCTAAATTTTGCCAAGTTAGTAGCTGTGCAACACTACATGATTACTTCATCTCTCTTTACTTCAATGTCCTTTCCTGTAAAATGGATTTATATTAGTATCTACTACTAGGGTTGTTGCATTTTATAAACTAGTATATGTACTCAGCACATAGATAAGCACTGTATGTTTGTTTTTTTATTATTATAATGGAATTATGATTATTAATTTGAAAGGAAGAGTTGAGAAACTTAGTGTAAGAAAACAGGAACACAGATGAGAAATTATGAAATAAAAGAGATTAAAGAAGAAAAGACAATTAAGAATGTTAAAAGATGTGGAAAATAGGTTCATCTATGTAGTCAGATTTCCACTAGCAAATGAAAGTGAGAAAATTATGAAAGAAATAGAAAATGTCCCTGAGTGAATATCTGTTATTAAATTAAAAGAGATTCCCGAGTACAAAGAAATAAAATTTTATTCCTGTGAGTTTGCAATGCAAAAAAAAAAAAAAAAAATTAAAAAGAAACACAAACTGTCTTATGAAATTTCATAAATATAAGAATCAGGAGGAAAAAAAATTCTGAAATTTTTCAGAAGAAAACTACAGCTTACCTAAACATGAATGAAAATCGAACTTGCTTGAGGCTTCTCATGAGCAACATTGGAAGCCAGAGGTCAATGATGCATTGCCTTCAAAGTTTTTCAGGAAAATGACTTTGAAAGAAAATAGTATGTCCAGCTAAATATCAATCAAGCGTGGCAATAAATACACACACACACACACATATATATATTTGCAGGCATATGACTTAAAAAGTGTACATCACACAACTCAGATGTATTTTTTTTGAAGGTAAGCTTAGGCAAAAAAAAAAAAGGAATTGAAATAAACGCAAGATATAAGAGATGAAGAATTGGGGAATAAACCTAGATTGTCATTAAAGGATATTATGAACTGACAGTTTGTTAGTAGAAGTTACACATAGCAGAAAGTCTTAACTGGTTTAAACAATAAGAAAATTTATTTGAAAAATGAGAACATTATGAGTTAGTGAACCACCAGTGTTGATTAATTCATTGGTTCAATTTTGTCACCAAGAATCCAATTTCTTTTCAATTTTCTACTTTGCCACCTTCTGAAAATTTCCCTGCTAGGATCACAGGATGGCCAATGCATTTCAGATGTCACATTTAGATATGAGAAAGTCCAGCAGTGGAAGGGGAGAGAGAGAAAAGGGAGTCTCTTCCTCTGTGTTCACCCCCTTCTCTCCACTTTTATTCAATAGATAAAATATCCCAGAAGCCTCTAACATATTCACTTTTATTTATCATTGGCCAGAATAGAGTATTTGTATATCCCTAAACCAATCACTAGCAAGGAGAATAAGATTATCATGATTGTTTAAGAGAAAACAGAAAGTTTCCTGAGTGTATGCAGCAGGTCCAAGTTCATCAAACTGTGTACAATAAATATGTGCAGTTTTTTTACATCAATAATATCTTAATAAATCTGTTACTTTTAAAAATTTTTATGTAGTTAATTTTTTGAATTTTAAAAATGTTTGGTTGCATTGGTTTTTCATTGCTGTGCATGCGCTTTCTCTGGTTGTGACAGCCGGACACTGCTCTTCATTGCGGTGTGCAGGTGTCTCGTTTCGGTGGCTTCTCCTGCTGTGGAACGGGTTCCGGGGCGCACGGGCTTCAGTAGTTACAGCACACGGTCTCCGCAGTTGTTGCGCGTGGGCTGAGTTGCCCCATAGCAAGTGGAATCTTTGTGGACCACGGATTGAACCTGTGCCTCCTGCGTTGGCAGGTGGATTCCAAACCATTGGACTGCCAGGGAAGTCCCTGTTACTTGAAAACTAAATAAATAACTAACAGCAACAAATATGACCTTTTTCTTCAAGGAACATGGGAAAGGATAGATGTTAGACTAAGAAACATGATTTACAATTGAAGTTGGTGCAGATGTAGATTTACAAATTCCACTGGTGCATGTTAGAACCCAAAGTCAGTAAGCCCTATGAATAATATTCTTGACAATAAAATTGATACCTTTACATGGGTTTTTTGATTCAGATGATTATGATTAACGATTAAGAGAGGAAGGCATATGCCTTTTCTGTAGAGAATAAGAAGAGAGCTAGGGAGTTAAAAATTCTAAGAAGAAGGGGGAAAAAACATGTATAAGGGCATGTTTCAGATATGAAACATGATAAAATATGGTCTGAGTCTAAGCATGGGAAGTGTCTGACTCAGTGTCCTGAACGATAGACCCAACCCCACTGGTTAGGTAATTTAGAAAAGACTGACAAATAGCTGAGTTAACAAGTAGTCATTTTGGATTTATCAGTTCTCCATGATATATTTTTTTGGTACTCTGAACATCATTTATCTTTTTTATAGGCTATTTTGTTTACATATTAATCAATTTCTTTTGTAAAATCATCATGAAAGTAAGTGTAAGTTTTGAAAACTATTCTTTACAATCAAAAAGGTTTCAAATTGTTTGATATTTACATCACATAAGCACTTTCTTCTGATTTCTTTGAGAAAACGGACTCAGTTTTACTCCCTGGAACCTTAAACTATTAAAGAAGTACACAGTTTAAACAAAAATGAATTCAAACTATGATCATAACTTTAAGAAAAAACTTTTAAGAGTTAATATCTATTGTGTTGAAGAAACAAAGTTCAGACATCTTTTTCAGGTTTTTTGCTATAACTAAACTTAATAAAATTAAAAACATTTTATTTTTGTGAAATTTAAAAAAAAATTCAGTTCATTGGCCAGCACATGTCTGCATACCTGTGGTGTAACTTATCGAAATTGGGCCTCTCAACTATCTTGATAAAGCTGAGTATCTTAATAAAGCTGCACTTCTTTTTCAGCTGTGATTTTCCACCTCAGTGTGGGTTTGACTCATCCTGACCTTAGGTATTGCAGGGGATAGTCTATAGAAGCCAAAGATGACTGGTTGACTTCATGGACCCAAGCAAATGAGACACTCGGGTTTCTGCCCTCTTGATAACTTTCACCTACCCCACACATGTAAAAAGAACATACACACCCAGCAGAGAAAAGCCTCTCCTGCAGTAACCAGGTTTTAAAGGATTAGTTAGATATCCTCTAGATAGATAGGCTAGGAAATAAAGTTAGAGAGTAGGTTGTCTCTATAAAAACTTAAGTTCAAAGGTTTCGTCAGTGAGTGAATACAGTGAGTTAAAAGGAAGCATATAGGTATATGAGTATTAAATAACTTAAGAGCTACATAAACTAAAACACTTCTATCTCATGCAAACTTTCTGAAATAATCCATGTAAAATTGCTTTGGAGATTGTAGAAGAATACTGTTAATGTAATTATCATATTTCAAATATAGCTAGATTGTCAGATCATTTAATGTATAAGAATGAAAATATTTCTTAATTTATCTTGAAATCACTTGTGTGAACTACATACCACAAAGTTGAATTAGTGTACTTTTTTTTTCACATCTTTTTAGATGAATGGGTTATTATCAATTTCAGTCCCTGTTGTAAATAACAATTTGCTGCAGGGAAGGCTTGAATTTTTTTTTTCCTCTTTCCGCCTTAATTCTTCACAGAGAAATACCTAAAATATTTCTCAGTCACGTCCCTTCCTACTCATTTCATTACTCTTCCTTCTAGAGTTCATCAGCACATCACACCTAAACTAACTGCCGCCCAGTGTCCCAGCTTGGCCTCCTCTCCATCAGTTCTTCGATCCATCTTTGGCATGGCTAGTCAAAAAGCAATTCTGATTTTATCACCACAAATATTTTGCACAACCAAAGTGGTAAGAAGGAAATTGTAAACATAGGTGTCAGAATTTGAATGAAGAAGGC
>NW_011494753.1:10742641-10757703 GCF_000754665.1 Bison bison bison | reverse complement strand
AATGAAGAAGGCAAAATTATTATTATTTATGGATGAATTGGAAAATATCAGTGAGCTTTGACCAGACAGTGCCTTCCTGAAATGGAAGCCACATTCAGTTTATATCTGTTGCTCCATTTCTGAGGGTATCCTAATGACTGTTACAGGGTAGTTCTCTTTCATCTTCCTTTTTCTTCCAAAGATAATCCTGATGTTTTTACTTTCCACAAAAAAGTGGGTAAAGTGATAACTATAATGAGAATTATTATTAAGCATTTAAGTACATAGAATCTTTAATTAGTTGTGCATAGAATTAGGAAAAGTAAGTCAAAGTAACAGTATTATAAGCTGTTACAAAGAGAGGGACAGAGCACGGTTTGTCCTTAGGTTTTCTTTCAACATTTTTTCTATGTAGTTGATGTATGATTCTTTTAATTAGCATTGTTCATACCACAAATAACCTGCTTTCTTTTAAATTTATAAGCATGTCATTGCTTCATGGGAATAGCAGAGCATCTCTCTGGCATTTTTAATTGTTTATTTATAAATCTAATTTACTCTCCAATCTTGTGAACTGGCTAGCTACCTTCTCAGATAGCCTCAGCTAAGGCATAATAGGAAATAAAACAGCAAATATTCCTTAGAGAAAGGGCTGACCACAATGTGTAGGCCATCACCAGTCATGATTATGACTAAAGTTTAATGTGTGTGTATGTATATTTATAAAGTACATATCTTTATATATTTAAATTTGATATGTATATGAAGTTCAGTCAGTCAGAGTATAATGTCTTTTTATCTTCCCAACATTATGATCATAAGAGTCTTAATTGTAGTCAGCCAAAAAGAACTTTGGTTCCTCATTCAAAGTTAAGGCAAATATTCCTGGTAGTATCTGGATAAGTAGCCTATGTCATAGCAGAAAGGGAAGCAGTGAAATCACGTTCATGACACTTATATTTAGTGTACCCTTTATTAGTCAGAGTTATGCAGAGAAACAGAGCCAGCAGGATGGAGATATATATATATATATATTTCTTACTTTATTCCTCATCCCCTGGTGGAAGAATTTCCTCTTTGATGTTAAGATATCTAACTTGTTAACACCAAGAATCATAAGAAATGATTCCTTATGATTCCTCATGATTCCTTATGATCCCTCATAAGAGGGATTTTCTTATGAGGCCCTGAAAGGTTTTATAGTTGAAAAATAATGTGAAAAATAATAACTTCTGCCACTGAATGATTGTTATAAGGCTCAACACCTTCAATAAAAAAGATGGGTCTGTTCAAAAAAAAAAAAAAACACCAAGAATCATAGTCTAAAGAGCAAAAATATTTTGAGGATCATATGTTGTTGTAGGGCTTCCCTGGTAGCTCAGATAGTAAAGAATCTGCCTGCAATGCAGGCTACTGGCTTCAATCCCAGGGTCAGAATGATCTCCTAGAGAAGGAAATGGAAACCCACTCCAATATTCTTACCTGGAGAATTCCATGGACAGAGGAGCCTGGCAAGCTACAGTCCATGGGATCGCAAAGAGTCTGACAAGACTGAGCAACTAACACTTCCACTTCCTGGATTGTTATGTTAATCAGTGACAGTAACTCTATTAAAGACATTAGTGAAATGTTTCAAACATTTCACTTATGTGTCCTTCAAATCCTCTCAGCCCCATGTCTTTCTCAAGTCACCTCAGGGATGACCAGGCCCGTACGGGCTTTGAGAAGCTCTGGGCATGGTGCAGTCTGGGTCTGTGTTGTGTCCCTCTGGTTTCCTCCTCCAGAGCCTCTCTCATTCTGTGCCACAAACAGTGCAAGAACCTCCTCAGCTGTCATGCATGTGCAGACCAGAAGCTTAGGAGCCACCTTTGTCCGTGTTGGGGTGGAGGATAGGGAATGTTTTCCCCAAAAGGAACATCATAAGATGCTTTTCATAAGATGCAAGTCGTAGTACCGTTTGCCCAGTGTGGTGGTGAACTGGAAAATACAAACTTGTATCAGCTGTGACATTTATTGCATTTCATTCCTTCTATTTAACCTCCTCCTCTCAAGTACACTTACCAAACAGCCTATATACAGCCTTCTCCACAAGCTGTGCTTTTCAGTTCAGTTCAGTTCAGTCATTCAGTCGTGTCCGACTCTTTGCGACCCCATGAATCGCAGCACGCCAGGCCTCCCTGTCCATCACCAACTCCCAGAGTTCACTCAGACGCACGTCCATCGAGTCAGTGATGCCATCCAGCCATATCATCCTCTGTCATCTCCTTTTCCTCCTGCCCCCAATCCCTCCCAGCATCAGAGTCTTTTTCAATGAGTCAACTCTTCGCATGAGGTGGCCAAAATACTGGAGTTTCAGCTTTAGCATCATTCCTTCCAAAGAAGAAGGAAAATCCCAGGGCTGATCTCCTTCAGAATGGACTGGTTGGATCTCCTTGCAGTCCAAGGGATTCTCAAGAGTCTTCTCCAACACCACAGTTCAAAAGCATCAATTCTTCGGTGCTCAGCCTTCTTTACAGTCCAATTCTCACATCCATACATGACCACAGGAAAAACCATAGCCTTGACTAGACGGACCTTTGTTGGCAAAGTAATGTCTCTGCTTTTGAATAGGCTATCTAGGTTGGTCATAACTTTCCTTCCAAGGAGTAAGCATCTTTTTTTTTTATTTTTTTATTTTTGGGCGGTGTCCCTTCGCCTCCGGCAGCAGCCGCCACCGCCGCGGTCTCCGGCTCCCGCAGGCCCGGACCGAGGGCTCGCGCCGCCGCCGTCCGCCCTAGAGCTTTCCTGGCCGCCCGCGCTCCGCCTCGCGCCCGCCGACCCGTCTGCTCCGCGCTGGCACCTCGCAGCTCCGCTCTGCTCTGCCGCTCGAGTAAGCATCTTTTAATTTCATGGCTGCAATCACCATCTGCAGTGGTTTTAGAGCCCCCAAAAATAAAGTCTGATACTGTTTCCACTGTTTCCCCATCTATTTCCCATGAAGTGATGGGACCAGATGCCATGATCTTTGTTTTCTGAATGTTGAGTTTTAAGCCAACTTTTTCACTCTCCACTTTCACTTTCATCACTGTGCTTTTAAGGATACCCAAATTAAGATATGAATTACTTATATTCCCATACTTTGGTTTTTGGAACTCTGTGTCTTGACTAAAGGGATAAGTGTATTGGTTTCTGGTTCAGAGCACATATCACTTTGTAAGATTATACCTCAGCCTCACAAGTTGTTTGCAGCTGACACTCAAATATACTTTAATAAAACATCCTACTGGTATATGCCATTGGTTGTTTCTGGGTCAAGCAGCAAATTTTGACAATAACCATTTTATTGCCTTAATTATGTTTTAAGCATAAGTCTAAGTAATCACCAGTGCTATGTGAGACACTATTGTGTGGTGTAGGGTATCAGTAATTCCATGGATGGTTGTTGAAAGAAACATGATAGGTGGAGGGAAAAAGCTCAAACCAATAATAGCTATGAGAGAGTCAATTTCAAGGTAGGTTGATAAGAAGTCCCAGGTCCCCAAGGAGGAGAGAGGGGTCTGGGGCTTTTGAAGAGGAGATAGGGGTCTGGAATTCTCAAGGAGGAGAAAAGGACAAACATTTGTTGTTGTTGTTGTTGTTTTCCTTTAAGCCCAGAACTGATAATTGCACAACAAAACAACTCATCTTGCTCAAGGATATATTTTCCCTTAAACTCTGTACCTATGATTATATAACAATAATCTGTCCTGTTTGAGGACATGTTTCTCCTTCTTGAGAACCTTCTGACTATTCCTGTCATCTTAAAATGTATATTGTTGGGTCTGGTGAGACCTTTACAACTTTGAGACATTCTTTTGATTTATTGTAATAACCAATTTAAAAAGTGTATAGCTCCCTTGCTAAGACTAGCGAGGGGGACACTCTGTGCCCCCTTTCTCTGTCCCTTTTCACTGTAATAAAACTTCTGCCACAGAAGAGTCCTGGGTGGTCAACCCTGGTCTCTGGTCCCAAAGCTAAATCTTCTTTGGAAATCACGAATCCAACATCGTTCACCATAAGCTATCAGCTATCTGTTCTAATATGGAAAAACTGAAGTTCCTTTCATGGTTAAATAAATCACATGTAATCAGCCTGACATCCAGCATCTAGATGCCCATCAAGAGTTAGGGTTGGTGCTGTTGACAAATGGAAACTCACCAATAGCAGCAGCTTGATTGACCTAATGGAAATTTCCTAAAGGAAATCCATATTATTGAACTCATGCCAAGTCTTCATTCTTCCCAGCATCATCACTTCAAACCTTTTCTCTCTTTCTGTTATGGAGTACCAACTTATGGTACCAAATTTTATATAGGTCTTATTTTCAAGCCACGAGAGCTGTCGGAGTTCCTGACTCAAAAGTCAAAAGCTTGTTAATGACTAGAATCTAGATCATCCGAGGTGGATGAGAGCCCAGGAGAGAAGTGTCTGCTCCTTTCAGCTGTATCCCAAAGCTGATACCCAAAGCAGTATCACAGGTTTGGGAATTCCCCAAACATGAAAGCATTCTCAGATGTTCACAACCCAAAAAGAAGATGACAAGTTTCCACTGCTAGGATTCCCAGTTTCTTGTCATTGATATGGCTGTCATTTTTGGTTAAAATGCAATAACTTCTTTCGAAAACAATAATCCCACCTCAGGTTGTTTAAAGTTGAGAAACCTTCAGCTACACCCCAGTGTGAAGGTAGCATATAATAAAGAACAGGATTACCTTTCCTAACTATATCATCATCATTGTTCACAAGTTTTTATTGATTGCCTCTTGCCAGTCATTGCATTAAGGACAAGAGCACAGGAAGACAGACATGGCCACTGTGCTTGAGGACCTTATGGTCTACTAGGAGGGGATCTCATGATTGATTGATTATATATGTGGCCATTTCTTGAAGGATAAATATAAGACACTATGAAAGCAAATAATGAGAAAACATGGCTTGTCTTGCTGGGTCATGGCATGATCCTTGAGGAACTATATTTACAATGAATCCTGCAAAAACAGAAAGATGCATCAACACTGAGAAGGTATGTTTGTGCCAGAGTCACATAATCCCTGACTATTATCCTCTGGGAGTTCAAGAATTTCCTGTTCCTTCATGTTTATTTAATAAAGGATATGTAAAGGTATTCACTGGTGTTCAGGCTGGACTCAATTTAACTACATTGTAAAAAAATAAGCAGAAAACAAAACACATTTTATGCTAAAGGAATCACCCCTATGGAGTGATATTTCCCTTGTCCCAGCATTTCTATGGAAATGGATGGCTCTAGCTTATTGGACAGGAGATTTTGTCTTCTGATGTAGTGTCAATGCTTTCCTCAATGAGAGCCTAATGTACCATCCAGATCATTGCTTTGCTGCAAATAGAAAGTTAAAATTGTGCTGATATTTTACTCCTTCTGCACTTTCCATTTTGGCAGCGTGGCTTTCTGGCTGGTTACTTTAATCATTTTAAGTGCTTGAACTAAGAACCCATTTAACACTTTCCATTAATAAAGAAAAATGTGGTCCAGGAATAACCAACTTAGAATCTTGGAGGTCATATAATTTAACCTCCATCCAATTCAGGGAACTCTGCATCACTTGTCTGACAGGTGGTTACTCAGGATCAACTGAAAACCTTCCCAAGATGGAGAGTTCTGTAACTTCACAAGGAAAGAAAGGGTCCAAATGTGTTAAACTAGCAGAATCAGTCCTAGAATCTGGACATCATACATCTGTATCTATCGGGCAGGTTCACATGTAGGTGACAGAGCATCCCAGTCCAATGAATAGTAGCCTAAACACACCAATACTTCTTTTAATTTTATGTAAAAACTGCCTGGCAGATGGCAGTGGAGGGCTATTATGGAAATTCTACAAAGTCATTAGGGACTCAGGATCTTAGGCCCCTTTCAGTTCCAGGCTGCCAAACCTAGGCCTTTATCTACATGGACCCAGATGGCTCTTTGAGCTCCAGCTATCAGGTTTCATTTCCAACTGGCATGAAGGGTGAAGGGACCATCCTTTAAGAAAGGTTTCAGAAAGCTGGAACAAAATTCCTCTATACATGTCTCACTGGCCAGAATGCAGTCACATGAGATACCTGATGCAGAGGATACTGAGAAATGCAGTCGTTAAGCAGCTGTATGTGCAGATAACAGTTGTAGGTCCTCCTACTAAGGAAGATGGGGAGGGTGAGATTTAGAGTAGAATAGGTGTTGACAGACAGACCTTTCCTGCAAAAGGCTAGATCTCAGATGCAAATACTCAACTCTGCTGTTGCAGTGCAAAAGCAGTCATAGCCAATACATAAATAAATGTAGTTGTGTCCCAATAAAACTTTATTTGCAAAAGCAAGCAGCAGCCAGATTTAACCCAGTTGCCAACTTATACCATGAGTAGACAAATAGATTCCCTGGGGATTCCTACTCCCTTTCCGGATCCCCAGGCTGGGAGCCCAATGTGGGGCCTAGCACAACAGTGCAAGAACTTCTTTGATATTATTGTTCTCCAGTTTGTGGGTTGCCCACCCAGCAGTTACAGGGTTTGGTTTTACCACGATTGCACCCCTCCTACTATCTCCCTGCAGCTTCCCCTTTGTCCTTGGATATGGAGTATCTTTTCTTGGTAGGTTCCAGTGTCTTTCTGTTGATGGTTGTTCAACAGCTAATTGCGATTTTAGTGCTCTCACAGAAGATGAGAACACGTTCTTCTACTCTGCCATCTTGAACCAATCTTGAGCAGACAAATAGAAAGATGTGCCACATTGATTCATGTACCTGAAGATAGCACTTACTTTGTTGATAGCCTTTATCATATTGTTGGGTCACATTAATATGTTAGCAACTAGATCCTTGGTTCCATTTTATATGCAATGCTAATTAAACAATGGTTTTATTTTTTTAAAACCTTATGTTTGGCTTTAATACACTGGGTCTTTTCTGCTGCCATTGGTGAATTTGTTACGCCTTCAACATCCTTCAAATTGCTAATGAAATTGTTGAATAGAATAGTAATAGGCATGTTACAGGGATTTTTCTCCACAATTGAACTCATAGATGAACCAAAACACTTTGGGAAGTACTATATCTGTGGTTGGGGGGCTTCTCAGTTTCTGCTAGTGGTAAAGAACCTGCCTGCCAATGCAGGAGACACAAGAGACTCAGGTTCGATCCCTGGGTCAGGAAGATTTCCTTGAGGAGATCATGGCAATCCATTCAAGTATTCTTGCCTGGGAAATCCCATGGACAGAGGAGCCTGGCAGACTATGGTCTATAGGGTCGCGAAGAGTTGGACACAACTGAAGCAACTTATCATGTATATCTGTGATTCTCAACACTTAATTCTCATAAAAATCACATGAAAATATTATCAGAGGTCTAACTCCCAAAGATTCTAGTATTAAGTGGGACTTGGCATCTTTAGTTAAAGAGCTCACCAGGTGCCTCCAGGATTAAGACCCACTACTCTGGTCTATGGGGCATTCTTCTAACTTCCTATACTTAAAGGTAAACCAGGCAATAGGAAACAGCTCAGCGAGCAGCTCAGGCTCTGGTCCTGAAGATCCCTGCAAAAAGGTGAGGGAGGAAGATGTATGGAAAGCATGGGAGTAAGGGAGAGGAAATTCAATCAATATTCAGAGGTAGTTAGGATGTAATGTAGATACCTGCATCTCTGTCCTGCCTAAATAAATGAAAATAAAACACCCTTTAAAAAATTGTATTTCATCTAAGCTTACCAAATTGAAGGCCTAAGATCATTGTCTTTCTGCCCAAGGCTCTCTTCAGTGTGCCATTATCTGTAACTATCGTATGGAAAGTCATTTTTGCAGACTGTCATTCATTTATTTATTCTGGTATCTTACTGAGTGTTTCCCTTGGATAGTTGGATGTGCTAGATGAGCAAAAACTTTTCTTTTTATTATGTTCCATAGAGGGAAAGAAAAATAAAGAAATAAACAAGATAAAATTGTATTCATCCTGCCCCCAGTGTGCGGATGATCTACCTGAAATATATTTAATCCTTGAAATTCTGAAAGAGAAAGATGATAGTCGTCTGTGTTCCCGACGAGGAAACTGCAGCGCACACTGTAATCTAACGGAGTCCGTCCCTACCCTTTCTCTACATCCTTCACTGACATCCAGAGCTACAGCTAGTGCAGTTTTGTCGAAGGAATGTGGCAGAAGTAGTTGACAATCGGCACCAAAACGAGCGGTTTCTAGATGCTAGTCACTGTTTTATGTATTGAGAAGCAACCAGCCATTCATTTCTGCCTTCTAGCATTGATGACGAAGTTTAGGAGATGAGATTCTCTTTCTCTCACACACGAAAACTAAATCATAGCAGAACATGAATGCTAAAGTGCTAAATAAGATCAGATATTAAAGAATGTAAAATGTCTGTCCCTGCTGTATAATGCAATCTTTCTTAAAAGCAAATCTCATAATGTTCCTTAAATGTTTAGAGCCCTTCAACTGCTTCTAGTTTATTCTAGGGTGGTCCACAAACTAGGTTTAGAATAGGAAACCCCTTTGGATCGCATCTGTCTTTACTGTTGCCATCCCATACCCCACCCAACCCTGTATTTCTCCAGCCTCATCCAGCCCACATGTTACCTTTGCCGAGAAACCGTCTCTGGTGACAAAAATGGCTACTGCTCCTCATTTGAGTACACTCATGGAATCTTGGTTGTATTTCTTTCATAGCTCTCATAACACTGAATTAAGTGTTTCTTATTATTTATGCACTCTCCTTCTCTGTGCAGTTTGGTAAACTTAAATTCTTCCAGGAGACATTTTTAGTAGACACGGTAGGCTGCCCACTCAATACTCATTAACTCAGTCTTCCTTGTCAACACAAACTAGCTTTACTAAGTATTCATCTTTCAGGGAAAGTGTATTCTCATTTCAGGAGTCAATCCTAGATTAGTATATTGGTTTACTGCCAGTAATTGGTTTAGGGATGGAAAAGAAAAACAATCTGGCCGACAAGACATGAAAGGCTGTCAACTGGTGGCAAAAAACTCCTGAAGAGATTTCTCCTCTTTTGAAAAGTGACAGAGGAACAGAGTCTTTCTTTGGACTTCATTATGGCTGGAATTCTGTAGGAAAATGTGGCAACAGAAATATATAAAGAAGCTGGGTTTTCTCAGTCTTCGTTAATTGGGTGAATAACAAAGTCTAGAGCCACTCTGCCTAGGAGCATCTTGTAACCTGCAGCTGGAAGTATCCAAAATGATTCAAAACTGCCTCTTTCATTTTTCCTGTTTTGTTCTGTATAAGCAAGTTAAGGAGTTCAAATGGTTGACTCCCCAGTTAATCACCAGGCCTGTGTTTTTCAAACACTAAATATCAGAGATTTCATATTATTCAGGGAGCTGTTAAAGTCAGCACTGTCATCTGTTCCAGTTGCTAGTTTTTAAGATTAAACAATGGAAAAATACATTTTAAAAAAAATTTAAAATGGAGAAACTGGAGAATCTCCGAATTCTTTTGAGATAAGGATTTCCAGCAGTTAGTAAAGCCCAAATAAAATGAGGTGGCTGTTGATTTAACTCTCTAGTAGATCTCTCATCCAATTTAATGTTAGTGCCATCATGATAATTTTTAGTTTTATGATTTGTTTTTAATAATATATTAATTTTTAACTTATAGCCACGATGAGCATTTGGATAGATCAAAGAGAAATAAGGGATGCCAGTGCTAAAGTACAAGTTGATGGGAAGTATAAAAACAATGCTAACTACAAATTTGCTTCATGGGTTCTATGCAAGATCCAGTTCCATATGTTACATTTATCTGTTCTAAATTCTGCTCAGTATCGAAAGATGCCTCTAGTACTATGGAAATTAAACAGATAAATTCTAGTGATGATTATATCTAATTTGGCTTTTCATTTGTAGGGAATAAAAGCTCTCCCCACCCACAATCTGTTGCTTGAAGAGAAGAGCCTATAAATCACAGTTTAAAACCTTCATTTTTTTGTTTCACCATTTTTAAAGAGTGGAAATTATAAGCCCCTTGATTTTTGAAGTGTAAAACATAGAATGCTAAGCAAGTTCATGAAAAGCTTTGAAAACTTTTACGTTGTATATGTTTAATGGCCTCTCTTGAAGTATAGAGAGCTTTTTGGTCATTTTTTAAATGTTTAATTTAGATCTAATTTTAGACTTAATGTAAATTTGCAAATGCAAAGTGGTAGGCAAGACTGCCCAGGATGCCCTTTACCCATCCTCTTACACTTATCTAACCACAGGAGAATTAGCAAAGGTAAGAAATTAACACTGGCACAGTACTATAAACTTGAGACTTTAGTCACATTTCACCAATTTTCCATAAATGTCCTTTTGTTCCAAGATCCAATCCAAGATCTCACATTTAATTTAGTGGCCACGTGTCCTTGGTCTCCTCTAATTTGTGATGATTCATCAGGCTTTTCTTGTCTTTCATGACCTGCTGTTTCCTCTTTATTAGATTGAGTCTCTGTAATATTGGGAAGGATAACAGGTACTTTGTACCTGTCAGGAGTAGACGATAGCAATATATATTTCCAGTAACATTAACGCTGATCACTTAGATAAGGTGGTGTCTGTCAGGTTTCTTCACTGTAAAATTACTATTTTTCCATTTACGGTTAATAAGTATTATGGAGACATACAGCTTCACTGGTAGCTCAGCTGGTAAAGAATCCACCTTCAATGCGCGAGGCCTGAGTTTGATCCCTGGGTTGAGAAAAACCTGGAGAAGGGAAAGGTACCCACTCCAGTAGGAAGAGATACACTTCATAATTAACAAATATTTGGGGTAAAATAGCTATCCTGTTTCTGTATAAATTTTCACTCGCTGTATTTAGCAGCCAGCAGTTACTACTGTGGTATCCCTAACTCCCCATTTATTTATGTATTCAGCTTTCTTTGTATATCTCTTTGGATTCATGTGTACCTATGTTATGCTTTGGGGTTATATAGCAATATTCATTGTTATTATTTTCACTTCCAGAAAACATTTTTTATAGGCTCTTGCACACTTCGAAAACCAAATAGAAAGTTGTAACCATGTCAGAGAACCTGAATATCCATAGCAATATGATTTTAATTTAATATTCACTGAGTACCAGCAATAAGCTAAATTTTCTTTTTTTTTAACTTTTTATTTTATATTGGAGTATAGTTGATTATGGAGAAGGAAATGGCAGCCCACTCCAGTATTTCTGTCTGGGAAATCCCATGGGCAGAGAAGTTCAACAAGTTAGTCCATGGGGTCGCAAAGAGTCGGACACAGCTTGAGCTACTAAACAACAAAATAGTTGATTATCAATGTTGTGTTAGTTTCAGGTGTACAGCAAAGCGATTCAGTTATACATATATATGTATCTACTTCTTTTTTCAAATTATTTTCCCATTTCTGTTATTAAATAACATTGCTCAGAGTTCTCTGTGCTGTACAGTAGGTCCTGGTTGGTTATCCATTTTAAATTTAGCAGTGTGTACATGTCAATCCAAACTCTCTAACTATCCCTCCCCCATCCCCCTGGCAATACTCTTATTTATTTTGTTGTTGAAGTTGTATCTAGTTGGGCCATCATGAGTTCATGTTGATACCTCTGACTACAGTCTAAAATCAACTACATGATTCATTTGGGCCTCCCCTTTTTGCCTATCTACAACTTCTTTTTCCTAGGATGAGAACCTTCACTCGCATTATCAAGGCATATTTACTTACTTGCTTAGTATAGTATAGTTTAAGAACTGATAAACCATACTTCTGGGAGAAAAACATTTACCAAATAAAATGTGAAGGTAGTATAAAATTATTTCTATCTATAGAGCCTTATAGAATCTAATCAAATCACTTTTTATCAAACATACTTACCTGGGTTCATTTCTTTCCCATCCTCTTTATTAATTTGTAACTCAGGATTTTCTTCTAGACTGTTTTCTGAGAGTTTGATAATTTTACATATTAACTCTAGGTATATAGTTCACTTTAAGTTAGTTTTCATATAGGTTGAAACTTTTGTTTTGCCTACAAATGCCCAATTTTCCCACTATAGCTTTCGAAGAGACTAGTCTTTCTCCATTGAATTGCATTTGCACTTTTGACAAAAATCAACACCTATAACTTACTATATTTGGGTATATCTATTTCTGTTTCATTGACCTACAGGCCTTTAAAAAATTCTTTTTATCGAATGCATTTGAGTCAGTTTTAATAAGGTGAATGAACATAGAGCCTATTATATAAAGTGAAGCAAGTCAGAAGAAGAAAAAAATATATCACATATTTACTCAGGTATATGGAATCTAAATGGATGGTACTAATGAATCTAACTGCAGGGCAGCAATGGAGATGCAGACATAGAGAACAGACTTATGGACACAGAGGGGGAAAGAGAGGGTGGGAAGAATGGGGAGAGTAGCAAGAAAACATATACACTACCATATGTAAAACATATAGCCAGTGGGAATCTGTTGTGTGACTCAGGGAGCTCAAAACCAGTGTTCTGTGATAACCTAGAGGTGTGGGGTGGGGTGGGAGGTGGAAGGCAGATTCAAGAGGGAGGGGACATATGTATGCCTATGGCTGATTCATGTTGATATATGGCAGAAACCAATACAATATTGTAAAGCAATTATACTTCAATTAAAAAAATAATAAATGTCAATAAGACTTAGAATGACAGAAAAAACCCTTTTATCAACGTATTATATCTTCAATATACAAATTCAATACACAAATTGTTGATGTATAGATAACACTTGGGGGATTTTATTTAAATTAAGTTTTAAAATTTTGAATTCCAGTCATTCATGGCTGATCAATAGAAATAATATTGATTTTTGAATATCAATCTTGTGTCCTGAAATCTTGTTTACACACTTGCTAGTTTGAACACAGTTTTATAAGTTCTTTGGAATTCTTTGCATAGTCGTCTGTGAAAAAAGACAGTTTTATTTCATCTTTTCACCATCCTTTTCTTTCTTACTGTGTTTTTGTACTGGGGAGAACTTCCAGTCCAACGTTGAATGGGAGCATTGAGAAGGTATTTCCTGTCTTGTTCCCAGTTGGAGATAGTGCCTTCAATCTTTCACCATTCAGTCTGATGTTATCTGCAACTACCTTATAGGTATACTTTATTATATTAAGAAACGTCCCTTCTATTCCTAGTTTCCTTAGAGTTTTTATCATGAGTTTTGATGTTGAATCTTATCAAATACTCTGTCTTCTGAAGATGATAATGAGTTTTCTTTAATAAATAATTTTCACTCTTATGTTTGTTGTTTTCTTCCTCCTTTGGATTTACTTTGCTCTCCTTTTGTTTGTTTGTTTCTTAAGATAGGAGCTTAGATTATTGATTTGAAACCTTTCTTTTTTTCCAGTATAAAAATTTAGAGAAGTGACATCATCAAGATGGTGACATAGGCCATTCCCAACTTCAGTCTCCTTCACAAAAATGACCACCTGTCAACTATTCATAGACCAGACATACCATTGCAAAAATCCCAGAACCCAAAGATGAGGCTGACAACACAGACCAAGGCAGATTGTCTCAGAAGAGTAAGAGAAACCATCTCTCCCAGGCCGTCACACCACTGTACCAAAGGGGCTCCTCTAAGCCACAGCTTCTCCAGTGGAAAAAAGAGCCCAAGGTGGACACGCAGCTTCCTTAGGGTTATAAGACACTTCCCAGGAGGCTCATTTGTTTCTCACCTGGGAACCACTGAAAGAAGGAACCTACAGAGTTTGGCCATTGGGGATCCCATACAGACTTAGAACAGAGGCAGAGCTTACCATTGTCAGAGCTTGGGTCTTTGCTGACTGTATCTCTGCTTGCAGTGGTGCCTGAGCAGAGATCCCAGCCAGCAGCTCTACTCATCTGCAGAGTCAAGTCAGTGACCCCATCTGGCCCAGAAGCTCAGATGTCAGTTCTACTTGATTCAGATCCCTAGCCAGTGGGCCATATCAGCCACGGAATCCATTCTAGGTCCCTAACCAGTTAGATGAGCAAATTTGTAGTCCTCTCCCAATGCTGATCATAGCTTCCAGTCCTGCCCTGGCAGGAAACATGGTCTGACAGCCATGGAGCATATCTGAAGGCCTGTGTGTCCAGAAATTAAATCAGCAACCCTGTTAACTATTGAACATAGCCTCTGGCACCACATAACCAGGAAATCTGAACAGTGACCCTGAGTAGCCTTGGAGTCCAGCCTATGGTACCTCTCAGCTCTGGAACCTAGTCTACAACTCAGAGCCTAGCAAGTGATAGTGCTAGGCTCAACCTCAGAGGCTTGGGACTCTGCATAGCCTGTGGCTTCACCTGACCAAGGAGATTAGACAACAGCCCAGCCTGACAGTGAAGCATCTCCAGCCTCATCCACTCTGGGAGTGGGCCATTGACCTGGCCATTGACTTCACCCAACAGAAGAGCATGGAATATACGTATATCAAATCATTATGTTGTACACTTTAAAGATACACAGTGTTATATGCCAATTATATATGGCAACCCACTCCAGTACTCTTGCCTGGAAAATCCCATGGACGGAGGAGCCTGGTAGGCTGCAGTCCATGGGGCCGCTAAGGGTCAGACATGACTGAGCAACTTCACTTTCACTTTTCACTTTCATGCATTGGAGATCAGATCAGATCAGATCAGCTCAGTCATGTCCGACTCTGCGACCCCATGAATCGCAGCATGCCAGGCCTCCCGGTCCATCACCAACTCCCAGAGTTCACTCAGACTCACGTCCATCGAGTCAGTGATGCCATCCAGCCATCTCATCCTCTGTCATCCCCTTCTCCTCTTGCCCCCAATCCCTCCCAGCATCAGAGTCTTTTCCAATGAGTCAACTCTTCGCATGAGGTGGCCAAAGTACTGGAGTTTCAGCTTTAGCATTATTCCTTCCAAAGAAATCCCAGGGCTGATCTCCTTCAGAATGGACTGGTTGGATCTCCTTGCAGTCCAAGGGACTCTCAAGAGCCTTCTCCAACACCACAATTCAAAAGCATCAATTCTTCGGCACTCAGCCTTCTTTACAGTCCAACTCTCACATCCATACATGACCACAGGAACTGTCATAGCCTT
>NW_011494753.1:10729050-10742465 GCF_000754665.1 Bison bison bison | reverse complement strand
AGAAAAATAAAGTCTGACACTGTTCCCACTGTTTCTCCATCTATTTCCCATGAAGTGGTGGGACCAGATGCCATGATCTTTGTTTTCTGAATGTTGAGCTTTAAGCCAACTTTTTCACTCTCCACTTTCACTTTCACTTTCATCTAGAGGCTTTTGAGTTCCTCTTCACTTTCTGCCATAAGGGTGGTGTCATCTGCATTGGAGAAGGAAATGGCAACCCACTCCAGTGTTCTTGCCTGGAGAATCCCAGATACAGGGGTGCCTGGTGGGCTGCTGTCTATGGGGTCACACAGAGTCGGACTCGACTGGAGCAACTGAGCAGAGGCAGCAGCAAAGCTCAAGTGAGGAGAAGAATTTATTGCTATCAGTTTCTATCTAAGCGCTGCTACATTGCGTCCTTCAAATTTTGAAATGTGGTATTTTTATTTTCATTGAGGTCAAACATTTTAAAATTTCCATTGAAATTTCCTCAGTAACATATGGGGGCATTAGAAGTATGTTGTTTGTTTTCAAAAATATTTAGGGATTTTTCAGATAATTTTTTGTTATTTATATTTCTGTTATTTATATTTCTGGTTTGACTCTGTTATAATCAAGCATATACTTGGCATTTCTTTCAAGTATTTTAAGTTTGTGGATGTTTGTTTTACAGCCACAATATGGTCTATCTTGGAGACTGTTCCCAGTGCTCTAGTGAAAATATATATTCTGCTACCATTCAGTAGAGTTTTCTACAAATGTGAATTAGGTCTAATTGTTCTTTATAACTTCTGTATCTTTACTCACTTTCTGTATACTTTATCTACCATATTTTCTTGAAAGCCAGATGTCTTATGTAATCACTGGAGATTGACATAAATAGTTTATGCCTAGAAATAAGCATTCCTTCTTCTCTGATAGGACCTTAGTGTGCAGATTTGAGTGTATTATATTTAAGAGTTGGTGTGGGTTGAAGGTCTCATATTGCTATAGTTATCCCTAGGGCACCACAGGCATCAGATTCCTGTAGTAACTGTGTTTGCAGGCCAAGGAGCTGATTTGACAGCAGTATCTATTTTACCTTTTAGCTCTTTCCCTTCAACTATTCCAAGACAGGATCTCTTTTAGGTCTATCAGTGGTATCTGGCTGTTACTTGCTCCTGCAAGCTCATCAGTGGGATAGGGGGAAGGGAGAGCCATGGTACGGAGGGAGTGGGGAGCATTTTCTGTTGTTCTGATTAACCCCAACTCTGAGGCAGGTGCCTGTCCCTGGTGCCATTTTAGTGCTCTTCCCCAGTCCCACCACTTAGTTCTGGGCCCTCCATGTATTCCTGTCCCTCATGAATGATATCGGAGAAGGCAATGGCACCCCACTCCAGTACTCTTGTCTGGAAAATCCCATGGATGGAGGAGTCTGGTGGGCTGCAGTCCCTGGGGTCACACAGAGTTGGACACGACTGAAGTGACTTAGCAGCAGCAGCATGAATGATAGAGATATTTGTCTCTCTGTTGCTTTTCCCAGAGTCCATGAATTTTCACTTAGGTCCTAAGGGTAAAAATGTTTGTTGACCTTCATGCCACAAATTAAGGCTTTCTTTATAGGGAAGATAAGGGAAATTGTCTAGATGGAGTCTTAAAATACCTATCCTGCATAAGCTGCTGTTCTCCCTGTCTCCACGACTGCCGCAACAAAGTCTTTTTAAGGGTTCTTTCCTCATTATTCTGTGAAAGCATGATGAGGTTAATGGAGAAGAAACCTGAGCGTCCTTCATACTCTCCTGCCAGCCACGTGCACCCTTTACCACCTTGTGATCTACTCCAACTGAACTCTCCTTCCTGACGCTGGGCCTGTACTCACGTAAGGAATCATTCACATCTCTTTGCTCCCTTAGGTGCCTGTGTCTCCTTGGATTTGTGACCCGTGTATTGCCTGTGCCTCCTTTCTCCAGTGGACTTGAAAAAAGAGTCATAAATTTGCACATTTTCTGGATTTTTAATTATTCATTTATTTTTTAATTATCAGGGTGAGAGAGATGCTCTCACATCCTTGAGCAGAAACCAGAGCCATTTAGGAAGCTTTGAAGGGACAGTCTGGTTGAAAGCAGGAACTATGGATCTTGTCTTCAAGCTGCAACTGTATAGCATTTTATTTATGAGTAAGATATTGTCACAAATCAAAAACTGGGGAGAAGGAGAAGCAGCTGATAGGAACCAACAGGTGAACTAACAAGTCCCTCCCACCCTGTGCTATCACCCTACACAGCTGGGTCACTGTGCCCAAGCCACTTACAAATCAAAACGCTGTTAGCTTCCTCACTCTGGCCATCTTCGTTTCTCTCTCACCTACCTTTTGCAGTTTCTGTCTCTGTTGTTATCTCTTTATCTTTCTGTCCACCATAACCCGAAGTAAAATGACTAAAACAGGATCGCTCCCCTTTGTCTTGTCAAAGAGTGAACTTTCTAAAAAATGGGAGCAAAAAAATGAAACTCTCTCCCTGTCATGCCCTGGGGTTATGGTTGACAGTTTTTGGATTTGTTTTGTTTTTAACTTCCAGTCATGAGCCACCTTGTCTCCACTTAGCAATCCACGCAAGAGTGGTTGTCTAGTGCTCCTCCTTTCTCCACTGGAATCCCGCCAGATGATACTGTTCAAAAGTGAGCAAATCACTTCAAAAAATTCTAAGGAAGCTCATGACTGTATATATAACTGTGGAAAGGTTTATAAGTCAAAAAATACTGTAGACAGTAGAGTCTGCCTGCAATGCAGGAGATTACAAGTCGATCCCTGGGTCAGGAAGATCCCCTGAAGAAGGGAATGGCAACCCACTCCAGTATTCTTGCCTGGAGAATTCCATGGACAGAGGAGACTGGTGGGTTGCAGCCCATGGGGTCACATGGAGTTGGACATGACTGAGTGACTAACACACTTGTATAGGCTGTAGGAAAATGTGTAGGTTGTCTCCTAGTTTTGACTTCTGCTCACTTGTTCTGACCCTTGGTGCAGTAGTATGACAGTGTTATACCTGAATTTTATCTGCACCGCAAGTGTTTCCCCACTGGCCTTTCATAGTTGTGTGCATGGCGTACTCTTTCCTCTTTGCTCTGTGATGGTTTCTCACTCCCATGCTCTGCATTCATAGGTCCATAATGAGAGAGTCATTTCCTAGGCAGGTTGATAGGGAGTCTAGGGGTCCCCAAGGGGAGAGGGGTCTGGAATTCTCAAGGAGGAAGAAAGGACAAACTTTTTTTTCTTTCTCCACATTCCTTAGGATTATATAACAATAATGTATCCTGCCTAAGGACAGTCTTTGGATTAAACCTTCTGTTATCTTAAAATGTAAATTATGGGAGTAGACCTGGTCTTTACAAGGATGTATCCTGCCTGAGGACAGTGTTATCTTAAAATGTAAATTATGGGAGTAGGTCTGATGAGGTCTTTACAACCTCCAGACATTCTTTGGATTATATAACTTCATTGTTAACACTAGCAAGCGGGTATTTTTTCTGCCCCCTTCTGATGCCTATGTCAGAAGCTTTCTCTATCTCCTTTGTACTTTAATAAAACTTTATTACACAAAAGCTCTGAGCGATCAAGCCTCGTCTCTGGCCCCGGATTGAATTCTTCTCCTCCAGGGTCCAAGAATCCCAGTGTCTTCATGTGATTCAACAACAACCTTTCAATAATTGCCAATTCATAGGTCCATATGCCCCTGCCGTAACTGCCCAGGCCTCCAGGAACCTAAGCCAAGTTCAGAGGTGTTGCCTCTTGTAGTCTAGGAGAAGAGTTTGGACATCAGTGTCTGCCAGATGACGCACCCTCATTAGGAGAGTAAAAGTGTGACTGAATAAAAGAACAAGCTAACAAACTAGCCGGAGTCCCAGCCATAAAAGACTTCTCATAGAGAAGTAACTTGAGCTAAGTTTTGAAGGATGTTTATATCTAAGATTGGTAAAGAGGTGAAGCGAATGCCCTAAAAAAATACATAAATCATCCCTCTATACCAACACTCCCTTTGCTGCCTTGCCAAGATTAACATCGTGTCAGTACATTGCTGGCAGCCAGTGTCACCATCATTTTTCCTCCTCTGATCTCTACCTTATTTCTTAGATACTTTCGTTTTGCTTATGTTGATAATTCAGTACTGCAGCTTCCTCTGTGTTTCTACTCTGCAGTCATAGAGCTCACTTTTGATCTTGCATCAGCAGCCTCATTCACTGATGAATGCCTGAGACCTTTCAAATCCTTTATACCTGTTATGATTCACTACCTTGGATGCATGATACTTGCTCCTGAATTTTGTGAAAACTTTAATTTTTCAACGTTTCTCAGTTCATCCAAACCATGTATTTCTTCCAAGATTCTACCTTGGGATGCTTCAGTGCTGACTAACCAGCACCCTAGTATCATGGACTCTTCAGTAAACTGGCTAAAGAAGGTTATCCCAGGAACACCCCATTGCTGGATCATTTCTATCATCTTCTTTGCATCAGCACCCTGGCTGATATTACATATATATGTATATCTAATATATACACATATATGAGTTTCCCTGGTGGCTCAGACAGTAGAGAATGCAGCTGCCAATGCAGGAGAGTTCAATCCGTGGGTCGGGAAGATCCTCTGGAGAAGGCAATGGCAACCCACTCCAGTGTTCTTGCCTGGAGAATTCCATGGACAGAGGAGCCTGGTGGGCTACAGTCCATGGGGCTACAAAGAATCAGACACAACCCAGCACGCATGCACACACTGAGAGCTCTGACTTCATTTTATACAGAAGTGTAACCCCATTATGGCATGTGGGAAAACTTGATAAAATTTTTCTCCCTAACTTTCAAAAATTATGTCTTATTTGATTGTTAGGATCTTTTTACAATGTATGCATTATCAAATCATCGTGTACACTTTAAACATATTATAACTTTGGCAATTACACCTCAATAAAACTGAAAAAAATCTGCTTTGCACTTTTAAAAACATCTCTGAATTATCTCCAGCAAAGTGAAAGGTAGGGTTTTCATGTTTAAATTTGTCCCCAAAATTTACATAGACTTTACATTTGAACTTGAAGGGTATACTTTGAAAAATTAAATGTGTAATTTCACAGCATCAAGCAACAAGATATAAAGTATTTCCATCACCTGTCTCAGAAATTTCACTCTTCCCGCTTCTCATCAATCTTGCCCCTAAAGTCACCAGTATATTAATTTTTATCACCATAGTTAGGCTTTGCTGTTCTCGAATGTCATCAAAGTGGAAACATACTGTGTTTACTTTTATACCTTGCTTCTTTTGCTCACTGTAACCTTTTAGGGATTGTTTAGTGCATCAATTAAATGTTCTTTTTAAAATTTTTTAACAGTTTTCCATTCTAATAACTTACTACTATTGGTTTATCCACTCCTCCAATGATAAGCATCAGAGTTGTTTCTAGTTTTGGGCTATTCTGAATAAAGCTGTTTTAAACAGTCTTGTACAAGTGTATCATGAGCATATATTTTCATTTGTTTTAGATAAATACTTGTGGTAGGCAAAGTAATGGCCTCTCATATATCCACATCCCCAGATCCAGTGAGTAAGTTGCATGGTGAGGGAAATTCTGGTAGCAGATGGAAGTAATGTTACTAATCATTAGCTGACCTAAAGGGAGCAGGGCTTCCCAGGTCACTCAGTGGTAAAGAATCTGCCTGCCAATGGAGAAGACGCAGGAGACCTAGGTTTGATTCCTGAGTCAGGAAGATCCCCTGGAGGAGGAAATGGCAACCCACCTCCAGTATTCTTGCCTGGAGAATTCCATGGACAGAGGAATCTGGCAGGCTACAGTCCATGGGGTTGCAGAGTCAGACACGACTGAGCATTGGGATGCGCAAGGGAGAATGTGCTGGGTATCCAGGTGTGCCCAATATTATCATTAGCATCCTTATATAAGGTAGAGAAACTCTGGAGAGTCAGTGCCAGAGAGATGTGGTGTGGGAAAGAAGGGACTGAACGTTGCTGGCTTTAAAGGTAGAAGGAAGCTGTAAAGCCAAGAAATGTGGGTGACCTCTAGAAGAAGGAAAAGGCAAGGCACGAAAGTGGGTTTTCTCCTTGAGCCTCTAGAAAGGAATGGAGCCCTGGCGACACCTTGATTTTAGCCCAGTGAGACCCATTTTGGACTTCTGAATTCCAGAACAGTAAGATAATAACTTTGTTTTGACTTTAGCCACTAAGTTTGCAATAATTCCAACAACAAGAAAGTTATATCAGTGAATGAAATGCTGAGTCATATGGTAGGCCTATAGTTAACTTCATAAGGAACTACTGGATTTTTTCAAACATACTAATTTACATTCTCTCCCATCAACAATGCATAAGAATTTAGTTGCTCTAAAACCTTGCCAACATTTAGTGTTGTTCATTTTTTAATTTTAGCCTTTTTGTTAGGAGTGAATTATTATCACATTGTAGTATTGATTTGATGACTAATGCTATTGGGCACATTTTCATGTACTTGTAGTCCATTTCTAAGTCTTCTGGGAAATACCTGTTCAAGACCTTGACCTGTTTGTGTTGTTTGCTTATTATTTGTAAGAGTTTTTAGTATGTTCTAGAGATAAATCCTTTATCACATACAAGTATTGTCGGTACATTCCTCCCACCTGTGTCTTGTCTTAACATTTTCTTTAGGGCATCTGTTGATGAGCAGATATTTTAAAATTTGAATCAAATCTATCTTTATAATTTAATATTTAGAGTTTTTTGTTTCATGGCTAAAAAGCCTTTTTGTTTAATCCATGGTCATAATATTACTCTGTAGTGTATGTTAGAACTTTTATAGTTTTAGCTTTTAATTTTTGTATGTGACATGAAGTGGGAATCACTGTTTTCCTTACTTTCATTGAAAGTGTTGAAATGACTTTCTTTTCCCCATTAAACTGCAGTGACGTCATTAGACCATGTAAGTATTTATTTCTGCATGTTCTATTTGCTTCCATTGATCTATTTGTCTATTTGTATTTCAATGCTGCACCGGTTATTGTCACTTAATAGTAATGCTTAAAATTAAGTAGTGTTAATTAATTACAGAGAAAGCCTCCAAACCTTTCTGTCTTTTTTTGATGATTGCTTCATCTATTCTAGATCTTTTGATTTTATTTAAGTTTTAGAATCAGGTTGTCAGTATCTATGCTATGTCTTAATTTTCTTTTACTTCAATTACTTTGAATCTCTATGTTTGTAAAGAATGGGAATCTTAAAAATACTGAATTTTCAATTCATTAATATGGCATGTTTCTTCTTTAATTAGGTCCTTAAATTTCTCTCTTAAAGATTTATAATTTTTAATATAGAAGACTTAAATATATCTTCCATTAAATGTATTCCTAAGTATTTCATGGGATTGTTTGGTGCTGTTAAACTGTGTGGCTTATTAATATCTTCCAGTTCTTTGTTGGTGTTAAAATCAGTTGATTTCTGTATGTTGACCTTGTATTCTAGGATCTTTCTTACTCATTAAGTCATAGTGTCTTTCTGGGTTTCATAGGATTTTCTACATACATTATGATGTAACTAAGTCATCTATGCATAGACAAATTTATTTTTTCTCTTCCAATCTTTATACATTCATTTTTCTGTGCCATATTACACTGCTCAATGGACATGGGTTTGGGTGGACTCCGGGATTTGGTGATGGACAGGGAGGCCCGGAGTGCTGCAGTTCATGGGGTCGCAAAGAGTCGGACATGACTGAGCGACTGAAATGAACTGAGGAGATTTAGTCAGCTTTGGACACAATGGTATAAATGAATACCTTCACATTGTTTTTGATAGTAGGGAAAAAGTGGAGTATATGTCAGTTTCAACTATCATGTTAAAGGATGGTTTTTCACAGATGTCATTTATAATTGAAATGCTTTTCTATGCTTAGTTTAATAATTTGTCATGAATGAGTGTTAAATGTTATCTGCTTGTTCTTTTGCTTCAATTAAGGTAATTATGATTTTTATTCTCTGCTAATGTGACTTTTCTCTTTTTAATCTTGTCACAACCTTACAATCTGGGGATAAACTCCATTTGATTCTTTTTATATAATGCTAGATTCCATTTGCTGTTAATATTCGGTTAAGAATTTTTATTAGGTTCATCAGAAATATTGGTCTGCAATTTTATTTTTATTTTAATATCTTTGTTTAGGCTGGTTTTAAAGTTATGCTGGTTTCATGAAAAGACATAGAAAATACTGCCACACTTTATTTTCCTAAATGATTCATGTAAAATATTAATTATTATTAAATATCAGGTAGAATTCACCAGTGAAGTTATTTAGACCTAATGTTTTCTTTGTGGGAAAATATTTACCTATGAATTACATTTCTTTAATAAGCTGAGAAGCATTCAGGTTTTCTATATTTATCAGTTTTAGAAAGTTTTTTTTTTCTAGAATTTTTGTCTTTTTCGTCTAAGTTGTCAAATTTATTTTTGCTAAATTGTACATAGTAATATTCCTTTAATTGAGTATGCGTGAAACTCTTGGATCTTTGTGGTCCTATTTTCCACCAAACATTAGGTTTTCAGTTGTTTACTCAGTATTTCTGTCTGATGCATTCTTGATAATTTTTCCTTCCTGGTACTCTGTACTTATATTTGCATAATATCATCTCATGGGTAATTGAGATTTTGCTGGTATTTCAAATATTTTTCTTTCCCTTCAGTTTGAATAATATTATTGATCCTTTCTTAACATAGTGTCTAATCTATTGTCTAATATAATCTAATTTGTTAGATAATTTAAACCATCCAGAATGCTTTTATTTGATATCATTTTATTTTTAGCTCTAGAATTTCCATTTCTTTTTAGTTTCTATTTCTTTGAGATCTGTCCACCTTTTCATTTAAATCCTTGAATGTGTTTATAATAGCTGTTTTAAAATCTATATCTGCTATCACTCATATCTATTTTTTAAATTATTTTTCTCCTTGACTATGGGGGAGACATTTTCCTGCTTTTGTCTCATAACTTTCCACTGTATATGTTATTTTGTGGAGAGTTTCATGTGCGTTATCTTCATTTTAGTCCTATTAAGTTTTGTTTTATCTGACAACTGACTGATAGATTATTTTGATCCTTTAAACTTGGTTTTGTGCTTTGTAGGAAGCATTGATTTCAGGACTTTTTCTCCCAGTTAGAGCTGGGGTATTTCCTTTCCTCTGGGTAATGATTTTTCCAGAATCTTGATTGGATGTCTAGATTATTCAGTGAGGTCTCTCTACTCTAGCTGGTCCAAATTCTGACTTCTTTTAGTCCTGTGCAATGTCTGATATCACCTCAAAGTCACTAGACCTCATGGACAATGCCCTGTTCATGAGCACTTGGCCCTCAGCCAAGGACAGAAAGTGAACCCTCATGCAAACTCCCAGGGTGCCGTCCCTGTACAGGATACAAGAAGAATACTTCACTTTCCATCCTGTGTTCCTCCAGTTCCACCTGCCTTGGCCACTTCAAATGTAATCTACAACTCCTCCCCTGAGATTTCTGCTTTATCCTGGACTTAACTTGTTAGTTCAAAGTTGTAGAAACTGTCCCATATAGACATTTGGGAATAATAAGCCTACCTCATGGATTTTCCTTTCTCTCAAGGATAATAGGGCTGCTCAGTTTCCAATGCTTGAAAGTTATTCTCATATTTTTTCCTGTTTTCATAATTATTTACATAGGAGAGTAAGTTCAAAACGAGTTACAGTTTCTGGAAGCCACAGTTCTCTAACATACTTTTTGAGTTCCTTCTATGTATAAAATAGTGTGTACATTATTTATGGGGAAGAAATAAAGTTTTCTTCCATCTGAGAGATAAGAAGGGTCCATATATAACTACAGTATGAGACAAGTGACTTTTTTCAGTTCCTGGAATGCACCAAGACATTTTCCACCTAAGAACTTAGCAAGTCCCTGTGTCTCAAATACTTCCCTCTTCCCTTAACCTGAATAACTTTTATTCATCCATCAGATCTCAGCTGAAATGTCACTTCCTCGGGAAGTCGTCTCTGACTTGTGCCTCTCTATTATTTTCTTTAACCTTATTCTTTTGCATGATAGCCTATAGTTTTCCAATACAACTCTTACCACAATTTCTCCTTATACGTATCTGTGATTATTTCTATATTTCATAAGTGTAAGACTAAATTTTTTCACTGCTATATCCCTAGACCTATCACAGTATTAAAGTAACAGTATAATAATATTAAAATAAGACTATAAGATATTTCTTTAATGGGAAATGAAGGCATTATAAGTATCACAATCAGCATAGAAAATACTTACATTCTCTCTGACATTCATTTCCTATTGGGTAGATCAGAAAGGGTCTTAAGAGATGGAATTTTAAGAATCAGAGATGGGAAAGGGGGCTTTCTAGACAAGCTGGCATGGGTTTAGAACATAAAAGTCATAACTCATGGGTTTAGAACATAAAACTCATAATTCAAAAGTCATAATTCTCTAGACCTGTTTTTCTAGAGAATTAATTAGAATGGATTCATTAGGATGACAAAAAGAAATAAAACTTGAAAGGGAAATGACTTTAGAGTCCTAATCTTACCACTTTCATAATAAAAACCAATGTGTAAAGCATAAATCTCTGCATATTACCAAGTGTATATAATATTTATTTTAAAGATTTAATTTATCTTTAAAAAGCTAGTATTACATAGGAGTTGCTGTGAATAATTTCATAAGAAGACATGGACTGAAAAAACTGATACCCATGAATTTTAGTGCCTCAATTTGAAATGCAGTTTTGTTGAGAAGGATACCCAGAAATCAGCTGCTCTGTCAGACCCAATAAAGCATAAACTTTTCTACCCATGATTCATAGCCATGTTCGTATTAAATAAACCATAGGACGTGTGACATGACATGGAGATGGGATCCTTAAGTGTGTGGGATATATACAGTTCTAGAACCTACTTGTAATTCACCTCTTATGCCTGTAGGAGAATGCTTGGAACCACAAGTGAATGCTTATGAGGGTTCCATGAAAACAAAGAGCATAGTTGGGGTGGGTACTGGGAAAAAGGAATCCAGATGCCATCCCCATCTGAGACTTTCGGTATATGCATGCTCCAGTTACTTCCCCCATTTGCAGTTAAGCACTAACATATAAATGAGTGGTCTATCCATTGCCTCATGCTGTTAATTTTTGGAATAGTTGCAGCTGAGACTTTCTGTAAAGCAGTCAAAGCCACCTCCAAGAACCAATTAGTCTCTTCCTATTACCCCAGTCTTACTAGTGAAACCCACTCAGTCATAGGGATCATGATCAAACCTATTTACAGGTCCTCCTTGGTCCACTTAACAGAACGGATATGATTTTCCTTATCTTTACTATCTCCAAGCATTGTCCTACACCTTGAAAAGTGGAGTGACTCTATAATTAAGTTACGCAGTCAGTGTGAGCAATTCTCCACCAAAACTGGTCAGTAACTAACCTCTCTACAGGAGGTATGTCTAGCAACTCTCTTACCCGCTGGTATTAGCTGAATTTGCATTTTCAGCTTGCTAAGTTCCCACCTTCTTAGCGCTCAAAAGCTGAGCTGACTTAGACTGGTCCTTCTTTTCAACCAGCTAAGTGCTACTTGTCTTTTCTCAATTTAAAGCCATTTCATTGGGAGACCTCCGCTGAGACTCCAAACCAGATCCAGTTCCCCAGCTATATCTGTCTTTTTGTCACAGTGCTAGCATCTTGACAGCAGAAAAGTGGTAGCATTTGAAATGCTAAGATTAAGAGTGTAGCCTTCTTAGGAGCCCAACTGCGTGCCTTTCAACCCTAACTCAAGTTATATTAGCAGGTAACATGTTTTTAACTTCTCTGTGTCTCAGTTACTTCATATTTAAGATGGAGATAATGCATCTGTCTCATAGGGTTGTTTTCAAGGTAATTTTATGTAAGTTTATATGTAAAGCACTTAAATCATGGGCATTATTTGTCAATTATTGTCACAACTTTTGATTATTTATTTTTACTTGGCTCATTCATTAAACAGTCAATTTAGTAAATGCCTGCTATGTGCAAAGCTCACTGTCAGATATATATATATATATGTGTGTGTGTGTGAATAAAATCTCTGCCTTAAAGACTTCTGTTCTAGTGTTCTAGATAAAAACAAATAATAACTTTGAACATTATATAGTATATGAGAAAGTGATTCTTAAAAATAGAATTTCTATTCTATTGGATGGATCTAGAGGCTGTCACGGAGAAGGCGATGGCACCCCACTCCAGTACTCTTGCCTGGAAAACCCCATGGACAGAGGAGCCTGGTGGGCTGCAGTCCATGGGGTCACTGAGGGTCAGACACGACTGAGTGACTTCACTTTCACTTTTCACTTTCATGCATTGGAGAAGGAAATGGCAACCCACTCCAGTGATCTTGCCTAGAGAATCCCAGGGACGGCGGAGCCTGGTGGGCTGCCGTCTATGGGGTCGCACAGAGTCAGACACGACTGAAGTGACTTTGCAGCAGCAGAGGCTGTCATAGAGTGAAGTAAGTCTGAAAAATGTGTATTAACACATATGTGGAATCTAGAAAAACAGTATACAGAAGAATCTATCTGCAAAGCAGAAATAGACAGATGAAGAGAATAAACATGAAAAACAAGGGGAGAATGGGAGATTGAATAAATTAGATTGGAATTGACATATATATAACTGCTATCTATAAAATAGGTAACGAGAACCTACTCTATAGCACTACAGGAAGAAAAGGTAGTCTGTCTGTAGAACATATATTAAGCTTAAAAATGCATTTCAATGTACTTTATGTGGAGACAAATACTGTTTGACTCCACTTAGACAAGGTACCTAGAATAGTCAAATTCATAGTCAGAAAGTATACTGGAGTTAAAAATATATATATTGGTGGGTTCCAGGGATTGGAGGTGAGGGAGGAGGCAGAATGAGGAGTTGGTATCTAATGGGTAGAGTTTCAGTTTAGGAAGGTGAAAAACCAGGGCAATGGATGATGGTGAGAGTTGTACAACAATGTAAATGTACTTCAGATCAGATCAGATCACTGGCTCAGTCATGTCCGACTCTTTGCGACCCCATGAATCGCAGCACGCCCGGCCTCCCTGTCCATCACCAACTCCCAGAATTCACTGAGACTCACGTCCATCGAGTCAGTGATGCCATCCAGCCATCTCATCCTCTGTCGTCTCTTTCTCCTCCTGCCCCAATCCCTCCCAGCATCAGAGTCTTTTCAAATGAGTCAACTCTTCGCATGAGGTGGCCAAAGTACTGGAGTTTCAGCTTTAGCATCATTCCTTTCAAAGAAATCCCAGGGCTGATCTCCTTCAGAATGGACTGGTTGGATCTCCTTGCAGTCCAAGGGACTCTCAAGAGTCTTCTCCAACACCACAGTTCAAAAGCATCAATTCTTCGGCGCTCAGCCTTTTTCACAGTCC
>NW_011494753.1:10708559-10728950 GCF_000754665.1 Bison bison bison | reverse complement strand
CCACAGGAAAAACCACAGCCTTGACTAGACGAACCTTTGTTGGCAAAGTAATGTTTCTGCTTTTGAATATGCTATCTAGGTTGGTCATAACTTACCTTCCAAGGAGTAAGCGTCTTTTAATTTCATGGCTGCAGTCACCATCTGTAGTGATTTTGGACCCCAAAAAAATAAAGTCTGACACTGTTTCCACTGTTTCCCCATCTATTTCCCATGAAGTCGTGGGACCAGATGCCATGATCTTCGTTTTCTAATGTTGAGCTTTAAGCCAACTTTTTCACTCTCCACTTTCACTTTCATCAAGAGGCTTTTTAGTTCCTCTTCACTTTCTGCCATAAGGGTGGTGTCATCTGCATGTCTGAGGTTATTGATATTTCTCCCAGCAATCTTGATTCCAGTTTGTGTTTCTTCCAGTCCAGCGTTTCTCATGATGTACTCTGCATATAAGTTAAATAAGCAGGGTGACAATATACAGCCTTGACAAACTCCTTTTCCTATTTGGAACCAGTCTGTTGTTCCATGTCCAGTTCTTACTGTTGCTTCCTAGTGCCACTGAATTGTATAGTTAAATATGGTTATAATAGTATGTTTTATATTCTGTGACTTTTACCATAGTAAAAAAAAAAAATTTTACATAAATACAAATAGAAAAAAATAGAGCCAAGTAAAGAGAATTGGGAGTACTTAGAGAATGGATTGTAACTTTGAGTGTGGCCATGGAAGGCCTCATAAGAGAATGTAACATTTGAGCAAAAACAGAGCAGATTACTGGATGAAGATTGTTCTCATGACAGGACACATGCCAAGGTTCTGAGGGAGGTCTGGGTGTGTGTGGCCTGTGGAAGGGAAAGGGAGGTCGATGTGGCTGGAGAATGAGCAAGAGAAAGGATGAGGAAATGAATTGGTGGCCCAGGCCCTTTAGGCCAATGTAAGGACTCCTACTCTTGGTGAAATGGGAGACGTTGCAGGATTTTGAGCAGAGAAATACCAGTCTGACTTGTGTTATGAAGCATCATTCTTGCTGTGTTCAGAATAGACCATGTGTGAGAGTGACATAGCTGAAAAAGCACAAGACCTGTTGGAGACCATAGCTGAAATCCACACATGAGAAGACTGTGGGTAGCAGGGGGGGTGAAGATGTAATCAGACTCTGGATACCTTCTGCAAATAGAGACAGCAGACCTCTTGACAGAATGTTGACAAGGGTGGCATAGAGAAAGATGATAACTATCTCTTCACCCACGAGAAAATCAGTCATGACCATGTTCATTGTTGTTGTTTCTTCAAATGAAAAGATGCCTGATGTATAGCTGTCACCATCGTTCAACAGAAGTAGGTCAACAGTATTCTAAGAGATCGAAGTTTAAGCTAGAATTTCAATTCATTTTTAATCAAATCTTTTCAAAATTATTCTTAACCAGAACACTCCTATTCCTAAGAGATTCTTAGTAATCAGTAGGTTGACTGATGGTAGCTGAAGTCGGAGCACAAGGTGGTAGAGTATTTTAATAGGTATTTTTATTACAAACACACATACAATCAAATAGCCTACCTTACATAGAACTCCTCCCTTTATCTGGGGTGAGAAATAGTCTCTCAATAAACAAACAATTAAAAAAAAAAAAAAAAAAAGAACTCCTCCCTTGAGGCCTGAGTCACTGTCCTTCTTCCCTGTATACACATCAAATACACCTGGGCATGTGTAGCACTTTTCACATACTCATTAGATATGTGATATTACCAATTTGCCCATCAGCAAGTCTTGTTCTTGGAGCCACTGAATTTAAAATCATTTTTGCATGTACCTAATCCTGTTTAGTTCTAGTGATTTTTATTAAGTTTTGGAAGAGAGGCACACTGACTAGGAGTTTATATCTAAGAGGGGATGTTTAATTATTTTGCCCCCTTTTCAATCCTTGTCCCTCTACAAATGTACCAAGAAGTTTCAAGAAGTTGTTCTAGGAGCTGGAAATGATCTTTTGACTTTCCCATAGTTTATTCCTACTTAATATCATCCTGTGTCAGTTCTGTAATTGTCTTCATAAAATGACATAATGCCTATTTGACAAAAGGTAGAAAATGTGACTTCACAGGTTTCCCTCTCCTCCAGTGGTAAAATAGACTTTCCTTCCCTTTTCACACTGTGATGTGGTCCTTCTGGTGACCCCAGCACACATTTGTGCATTTTGAAGCTGGAAACAGAACCAGAGAACCCAGGTTGAACCAAAACATTTGACCTCATTAGCACTGATAGCTTAGGACTTGGAGAAGGCAATGGCACCCCACTCCAGTACTCTTGCCTGGAAAATCCCATGGACAGAGGAGCCTGGTAGGCTGCAGTCAATGGGGTTGCGAAGAGTCGGACACGACTGAGCGACTTCACTTTCTCTTTTCACTTTCATGCATTGGAGAAGGAAATGGCAATCCACTCCAGTGTTCTTGCCTGGAGAATCCCAGGGACGGGCGAGCCTGGTGGGCTGCTGTCTATGGGGTCACACAGAGTCGGACACGACTGAAGTGACTTAGCAGCAGCAGCAGCTCAGGACTTCCTCATAACTGATGGGGCAATTTTTTTTTTTTTTTCAGATAACGGAACAAATGCCACATAATTCACACGTACTAGTATTTATTAAACACCTTTATCTTTCATAGATCAATTTTTTGAGTAATTCCTTAGGAAGTGAAAAACTCCAAATGAATGGCAAACTTTGCTTTTACAACCAGCCAGCTGACCAGAAGTCTTTCTTTAAACTATTGTTCAACTATTGTAACCAGTAAAACAAGACCAATTTGAAACCTATTTGACCAATTTAAAACCAAAAGGCAGCTATCTCACACTGAGAAATCTGGCATCTTTTAAGTGATTAGCTCTTTGGGAAAGTACGTATGTTCTGTAAATTCACATTTTTCACATAAAAGAATTCTGATATCTCGTAAGAGCATTGGAAATCCTGTATCTGAGAGGACTTGCCTTCTACACATAATGTTTTTTTCCTTTGTTTTTAATAGAATGCCTATGGACTTAAATAGGCTTCCCAGATAGCTCAGTTGGTAAAAATCCACATAAATAGAGGGATGTAAAACAGCTGTATGCAGAAATACCCAAAGCCACCTCAAATAAAGAGGTGTCAACCATGAAATTATATTGATTAGAAGTGAAAACACCTTATTAGGTATAAGGTCATTTGGGGGGCTCACTGACTGTAAATGTATGTTCCCAGCTTCAATTAAATAACAAGGGGAAATGGAAAAATACAAAAATTATCATTGCTGGGATGAGAAAGATGTGGTGTAATAATGGGGGGGGGGAACCTTGATTAAATGCAGTATTACCATGCATCAATAGCATCATTAGCTGTTAGGCTTCAGGATTTTTAATAAGGAATCAAAGACCAAAATGAGAATGATTTAGAATCTATTATTCAGGAGGCAAGAAATTGGAATGATAATCATACCAAATGAGCCAAAAATAAGGGATTAAGAAAAGGTATTTAAAAGTGAGTAAGAATAAAATATACAAATTTAAGCCAAAGCAAGCTAATACCTCATTACAATGACTTGACATTTAAAGCAAGCACACAATTCCAAATCCAGCTCTATGAAAATCACTTATTAATAAAATCTGCTAGACACCCTCTGTGGTTGCAAATACATTAGAAGTGATTTAACTATTTTGATATCTAAATTTAACAGTTTTCCCATAAACAGGAACTTGGCAGAGAGACACAGTATAGGCAAGACCTTTTTCTACTAAAAATCCTAAGTGATGACGTCTATGTATCGACCCACCTACCTGTTTACCTATTTCTCTCTCCATTCAAATAGCTTGCATCTCTGTAATATGTCCACATGCCAAAAGAAATGCTCCAAACTCTAAAAATCTCCTAATATCTTTGAGAACAGATGCATTAACAGAAACCCTCCATGGATCTGTGATGTGTGGGGCTTTAATGTTTTGTTCCTGTGCAACACACAAGAAGTAAATCAAACATTTCAAGTACTGGACATTAATAATACCCCCATCCTCAAAGGAGGACCCACTCCTAATGGAAAGATTATTCTCCAAACCTCATCAGCAGTGCCAGCCTCAAGGTGACTCACTCTCCCACCTGAACTTGCAGCAATTTCTTCCTCCACTGCTCTTGCCAGACATTAGCTGTTGCCATCCTCCACAAAGGGATGTTAATAGTCTTGAAGGCAATATGCTGTTTTTGTTCTTGCTTCCTTGTCCCCTCCCTTGTTGTTCATTAACTTATATCTGCCCTCTAGGAATATAACTAAGTAATCATCTAAGGTGAGGTAGAGAGCTCTTGCAACTTCACAGATAAAGAGTAGAGGGAAAAGGTTTTTTAAAGTAAATTATTAAAACCAAGATAACTCATTATTCATGAACCAGAGATCAGCTACTCCAAATGTCCTTAAAGTTGGTGATTGTCAATGTCGTATAATACATTTGAACTCATTCTGGATTCAGCGTGCAGTTATAAACACCACTTTCTCACCTCTTAAAATGTTCCGTCTATTGACAGAAAACACGCACAAGGTTAGCAGAGATGACAAAACATGTTGAGATAACACACAAACAGCTTGCCCTCCGGGTCGTTTAACATGGTGCCCTTTAGTGCTTAAAAGAGAGAGAGCATTTCTTTGTTTCTTGCAGGGAAGTTTGGCTAAATTCAAGTGTATCATATATTCAAGCAAATACATACTTTGTCTTGGTGCGTCGGTGCCTTTCTGCTTCTGTGTCAGACTCTGTGTGACACTACGGACTGTAGCCCACCAGGCTCCTCAGTCCTTGGGATTCTCCAGGAAAGAATTCTGGAGTAGGTTGCCATGCCCTCCTCCAGGGGATCTTCCTGACCCTGGGATCGAACCTGTGTCTTCTACATCTACCTGAATGGACAGGCAGGTTCTTTACCACTAGCATCTGCACTTGTCTTAGAGTGGAGACATCCTATGCTTCAAGACTGATAGATTCTTAAGTGAATTTCAGGATTACAGAAGGGGTTAAGACTAAATTTTCTGAATGTACAAAATAAGGAAAATGAAGATCTCTTGGGAGAGCAGCATGCTATGGTATGGCAAACCCTAACCCTCCCATCCATTCGTCTGTAAATTCCTGCTACGTGGGGTTGAGTCTTGCTTGAAAAATGCCATGTAGGAATTTTCACTTCCTCTGTCAACCAGTAAAGAACTTTTGGACAAGCTGAACAGAAAACTCCTTTTCTAACTCCTGTGTTATGTTAGATATTGGATTCAGTGTTCCTTTTCGATAATGCCTTCTTTGACCCCTAGCCATGACACACTCCATTCCAATTTATAGTCTCCTTTATATACGGAGAAGAAAATGCAGTGAGTTGTTCGATGCCTATTGTCTGGGCTATAATGATGATGATTCAGCTAAGGTTTGCCGAGGGTATTGACATTCTTAGAGGAAGGGCACAGAAGTGCACTGCACAGGCCTCTGGGAAATCTCAAAATCTTTTCTTCATGCAAAGATACTCTCAGATACTTCAGAACTGTGGTAATATTATACTTTGGAAGCTGAGGAAAGTGCTTTTATTTCCCTACAGGTGGGACAACATCTTGACGACTATAACAGCTTTTTCAGAGTTTCTAAAGATCAAGTTCACCAAAAAAAAAAAAAAAAAAACCTCTTTATCCTAAAATTTTCCTATTGAAAGAAACTAATCATGCTGCCCTGCTCCTTATAAACCTCCACTTAAGATTCTACTATAGTCACATTTCTCTAATAAGCACAGATTTCCTTTTAAACTCACAAAAATAAGATGTAGACCATATTTATGACTGGGCAGAAGAACTGGAGTTTATTTTTTGGTAACATATTACAGAATGCAGAATTGAGGGCAACAGAGAATGAGATGGTTGGATGGCATCTCTGACTCAAGTTTGGGCAAACTCCCAGAGATAGTGAAAGACAGGGAAGAGTGGTGTGCTGCAGTTCATGGGATCAAAAAGAATTGGACATGACTTAGCAACTGAACAATGATATTGCAGAATATTTCTCTTTATATGAGGATAAATTTTATAGCAGAAGTAGTCTAACTTTTTGCTACTTTGAGCTTGGTTGTGTGTCCAGTGACTGCTGAAAGCATTGGTAGTTGACCAGGTCAATTTGGATTCGAGCATCTGGGTAGGAGGCTGGCTTTCAGAACTAGAGCAAAAGGCCAGATCAGAAAGATTCAAACTACACTTAAAAACCTTGAGTTTTTGTGGAGATGACATTGACAACAAGTGTATTCTCACCTAGAAATTATATTCCCAAGGATATTTTCTAAATATTCTCTTCTTTTTTTGTTTTTCATCAAACCTGTTCCAGTACTGCCATGCCTGAAAAACAATATATGTACTTTGCAAACACTTCTTAAATTATGTATGTCCCCTAGATAGTCTCCATACCTCTAAAAGTATTTCTCTTTTGAGTATAGTCTAGGAATTGTTTTTCTTCGCCGTTTGAGAGATTTAAGAAAACCTATAATCACTTTTAGTCATTATTTAACCTTATACTGTGGTATTGTTACCTAGAGTTAAGCCTCCCACTATGCTTTCTCCGTGAAGTCATATGCCTTGTCTCTGTATTGTAGCAACTTTTTCTTACTTTGGCCAAGTCCACAAGCACCTATAAAGGGACTTTACCTTCTTATAGCAGCACCTGGAAGATTTCCTTCTTCTCTACCTCCTACTCCACCCCTCTTACCTCCCCTCTCTCTGCCACAAAGAATTCTCTTCAATCTCATAAGTTCACCTGCCCATCTTAGAAAATAAAAGTATACAGTCTATCTGGACCCTTGGAAAGTGATGAAAGTCTCTATTCCAGAGATTTTTCCAAAATGAGTTTTCTCATTTCCTTTGAATCCTGGCTTTACATTTCTTGTCCCATCTAACACAAAGGAGATTTACTTTCGATTCTTCTCAGTAACAGGTCACCAGGTATACCATATCCAGTTTCAGAACTGAGCCCTCATGGGAGAACTTAGTTTGAAAGACCAGTTGTGAGAACCTGCTGAGTACCTCTGCCATATGTCTAGGCAGACAAGACCATGTATGCATGCAGCAACCCTAAGGATATGTGTTCTGATGCACATATGAAAGAAAAGTGTGGACTGAGTGGTGGGTGTGTGTGTTTTTCTAAACTTCTGTGTGGGAGCTGTGTCTGAGTCTAGTTAATTTTACCCCTGTCTGTCTTCTGCTATGATAATGGAGATAGAAGTCCAGGTTTTCATCCATCCGCTGGTACTTGAAATGTGACAGTGCCCTTAACAGTTCACTTCCTATTCTAGAATCTAACTTTCGGGGCTGATTGTGTGCTACATGGGACTAACATAGTGTCCTGTCTGATTCAAGTACAAACTACATATTTACTTGTACTTTTACTGATTTTTTGTCTGACTTATTTAAAACAGATTTTTAAAATTTAATGGTAAAACTCTCATTTTTTTCCTAATCTAGTTAAATGTAACACCACAAAAGTTTACTGAATTACCATCCAAATTCCTTTCTTCCCTGGGAGGAATAACTGGAACTATAGAGCAAGGCGATTATAGCTCTTGTAATTCACTGTAGCTCTCCAATACACATACAGTACAGAAAATGCATGATTGTTTATATCATGCCACATTAAAACCAAGAAGAGCTTAAATGGGCAAGATTCTGAGGATAGTGAGATTCTATTGTATACTTTCTGTTCATCTCTGATCCTTCTCTTCTGGTCCCTCAGTAACCACATAAAAGTTTTTTCTTTTATAATTTAGGTAAAAAACTTCTGTGAATCAAGGAGCATATCTTCAAATGTTCAGTATGAAGAGATGGTTGGTTGACTGGCCAACATCCAGTTCCTTCATACTCATAGCTGACATGTCTTTTCCCCTAAAAACCTATGGTGCTCTAGGCTGAAGTCATTACCTAGTGAACCACTTGGGAGTGAGGCTGGAAATCTCATCTCTTTTTTCTTAATGGCTCACTCATTATGAATCGTCCTTGTTTTTTTGTTTTTTTTTTTTTTTTAATTTTTCATCTTCATGGCTTAGATATCACCTTGCATATGCAGTCCATTCTGTTTTGTGATTCCTCTGTTTTAATAAACTCTACCAAATTACAAAAATATGATTTGGTACCAGTTTGCTTTGGAAAATAAACACCATTTAGAATATATTGGTATGAAACAGGCTCTTATGAGTTTTCCTGCAAACTATTCCTGAGAGAAAATGAATTCAAAGATTCAGTGTCTAATTACAAATTCAATGTTGAAATGTAAACCACATGTAAGTTCAGGCATGCCAAGTGATTTCTTTTAGGCCCTATTGCTCTTACAAAAGAAATATTATCACTCTTGGTATATATCATTACTGATTAGGGACATAATCAGAGTTATATTAACCGCAGCTCTTCATGCAGTGAGTATGGCTTCAAGAATTCAAATTGCATCCATCAATTCTTCTTTTATAAAGTATCTATTAAACATCTATCAATATGGCTACCAGTTAAAAACAAAAATCTTGAGCTCAGCTCTGCTTACTTTTTCAAACCACGGTCTCTCCACCCCCTACAGAAAAAGGAGACATAGTAGAATTTTTTTGAGTGTACAGTAACTGACTATGTAATTTGGAAATCTCTTTGGGCAATTCTGATAAACTCATCCATACTCATTTGAGAAGCCCTGCTCTATATTCTTTCTGTTGGAAATCTCATTTACTCCCATGGCTTCAAATAACTTTAATATGCAAACAACCCTCAAGTCTGTACTTGAACATTGTTTTTCTCCACAACCTTCTGCCTCTAGGTTGCCTCCTTTAAAGCGGTTCCTCACATAAAACTTCCTCAAAATCAAACTCAGGGTCAGCTGCTCCATGTATTGAATTTTCCCTTGGTTTCTACTTCATTACTTATTACTGTGTATATAACTACTGCTATTGGAAGCTTAAAATCAGTATTGCCTCTTCTCTTCCCTTTGTCTTAGAACTTCATGTCTTCCTTGTCTCAGAGTCTAGTTAGTCCTTTACCCACAGTGAGTCTCTCTAATCTGTCTCTTGTTCTCCATCTCCATTATCACCCCTTAGAGACAAAACCTCTGTTGACTGGTATTTGAACAACTGCCAGTTGCCGCGTGGTAATCCCACGCCTGGTACAAGTCCTTCAGTTACCATTCTAAAACAAGAAATATGATCATTTCACTCAGTTCTTTAAACTTCGATGGTATTTTCGTCACCTACCAGATTAATTTAAACTATAATGAGTGATATAACACTCTTCAGATTGTAACTTTATTTCATAACCTGCCACTTTCTTTCTCCCTTGAACTTGAAGCATATAAAATGTCTCTGGATTTCTGAAAAACCTTTTTCCTCCAGTGCCTCTACGTACTTGAAGCTACTCTATTTCCTAGGACAACTTGGATTTGTAATGCAGCTTAACTCACTAACCTTAGATTCACAGTATATAAATTAAGAATAGCAATAGCCATTTTACAGATTTGTTAGAAGATTATTAAGGGAGGTGTTTCTAAGGCCCTGAATACATATCCTAGTACAAAATTAATGTTCAGTAAGTGGTAGCTGTTTAATGCTGTTTGCTTGTACCTGACAGTTTTAATTTAGCATTATATTGTGAATATTTCTCCATGCTATCAAATGGTCTTTGAAAATATGATTATAAACTGCTGCATAGAAATAAATTACATGGATATACCTTAATTTATTATGCCAAGTGCCTATCGGCGGACATTTATATTGTTTTCAACTCTTTTATAAATAACACTGTAATAAACATCAGCATACATAAATCTTTGAGGACACTTCCAAATATTTTCCTGGGATAAATTACTGGAAGTAGAACATTTTAAGACTCTAGAAACTTAGTCAAACTACTTTCGAGAGAGGTAGCAATTGACGGTGCCACTAGCAGCGTATGAGAGCTCTTTCACTCGTACCCTTTCAAATATACCTAGTATAGTCTTTCTTCCTCTATCAGTCTCTTTACTAGCATAATGATATCTCACTTATTTTTGTTACAACCAAACATTCCTCCATATTTAATCCACTAGGCTCTTTTAGTAACAGGAACAAAAACCCATTTGCCTTGAAGAATCTTGGAAGGTTTTATTGACCTGTCTTTTGGCCTCATGGGAGTAGACTCTGTAGATTTCAAACTTTGTCCAAAACATTGTCTTATCTTCATTTAACCACATATTAAATTAATCACCCCTACCAATCCCCAATTGGTAATCCTACCAATCCCCAATAACCAATGTGTTACTTTGCACGCTTAGTCGCTCAGTCATGTCGGACTCTTTGCGACCCCATAGACTGTAGCCTGCCAGGCTCCTCAGTCCATGGGATTCTCCAGGCAAGAATACTGGAGTGGGTTTCCATTCCCTTCTCCAGGAGATCTTCCTGGCCCAGGGATCAAACCCAGGTCTCCTGCATTACCAGGTGGGCTCTTTACCACTAGTGCCACCTGGAAAGCCCCAACTAAATATAAAAGCCATTTTATGATTCCTTGGCATTCATCCCTCGTGCCACACCCTCAAAATATAAAAATCTTTATCCCATGATAAATGGAAAGATAATTATTAGGAGTAATAGAAGGGATGAGACTACTTAACCTCAAAATTATGAGCTCAATCAAGGTTCTGTGTGAATCACTGGTATCAGTGGCCCTTATCTGGCATCAAGGATCAGTTATGTGCCAAAAATTACATAAATCCTACTTATCCACTGGCAGAAAAGAGAAACATAGTATTATTTCATACACTGATTACTAGCTAAGGAAATTTTGGATGATATAGGCTATACAGTTCCATAGGATTATATTGTATAGTCATTGTCTCCCCAAGGTCAAGCATATTGTAATCACTCAAAAAAAAAAATTTTGAATGAAAGAAAAAGATGCATATACACCAGGTTTGACTTTCAACTACTTTTACTTTTCACTCAGCTACTTTCACTTTCTTGTAACAGCTCTCAAAATTCTGATTAAACTTCCTCTCAAAATGTTTAGTTTGCATGTATTGAATTGATAATAGATAAACATAGTTTCTGATTTCATTATTAGCCTTCATATCTTCTCCACTCCAGTATTCTTGGGCTTCCCTTGTGGCTCAGCTGGTAAAGAATCTGCCTGCAATGTGGGAGACCTGAATTTGATCCCTGGGTTGGGAAGATCCCCTGGAGAAGGGAAAGGCTACCCATTCAAGTATTCTAGCCTGGAGAATTCCATGGACTGTATAGTCCATGGGGGTAGCAAAGAGTTATACATGACTGAGCAACTTCTCTTTCACTTCCATTCTTTTGTGAAATATCATAGCATAATATGCTTTAATATGTTGTGACATATGTTACATGTATCCTGTAAGCCAGCAAGTCTGCTTGTAATTTAACCTAAGAAAATAAATAGAATTCCAGAAATAGAAACAAGTCAGTGTGTTAACAAGCAAAGAGGGAAGAAAAGGAAACAATTCATATATTCAAACATGGAATTAATTAAATATACTGCAGAACATCTACACTTGAGTACTATCCAGCCATTGAAACTGGTGTTATAAAAGAATGTTTAAGCACACAGAAACTATTTTTAATAAGTGAAAACATCAGGTCACACAGCTATACACAGAATAATATCCTGTCTCCCTGTTCTGTCTTGAACCTGTCATCAGTGATTTTTACCAAATGATAGGAAGGTTACCAATGACCTCTGTGTTGTGAACTGTCCAGTGCCCAGTTCTCAATCCTCTTCTTACTTGACCTGTTGGCATCATTTGACCTAGATGACTGCACCCTCCTCCTTGGAATGGACTCAGAACTTGACTTACAGAGAACCATGTGTTCTTCATTCTCTTTCTTCAAAGATGTCTCTTCCTCAGCTTCCTTTGTTCCTTTTGTATGTCATATCTTAAAATATGAGTTCCCAGTCCTCAGTCTTTGGTTCTATTTCATCTTTACTTGCCCCTAGGTGATTCCATTCAGTCTTATGGTTTTAAACGCCATCTGTAAAAGCTGATGTTAGCCAAATTTCAGTGCTAGCCTGGACGTCTAGTCTGAACTCCAGACTCGGCACTTGGCTGTCTATCTGATGTTACCAGTTAAATATTTAAAAAGCAGTTTTGATTAAACTTAAAAAATGAACTCCTGATGTTTTACCCTCAAATCTATTGCTCCCACAATCTTTACCATATCAAACAATGGCAACTCTATTCTTCAAATAAAGTGGTGATAATAATAACGGAGTGAAGTGGATTAGGGCCCTCAGGGATGGGAGAGGGAGGGTGGAAGAGAAAAGATTTACATATTTAGTTCTCCCAGTTTTTTTCTAAATCTGTTTGAATATGCCAACATCGGTTGGATCATGGAAAAAGCAAGAAAGTTCCAGAAAAACATCTATTTCTGCTTTATTGACTATGCCAAAGCCTTTGATTGTGTGGATCACAATAAACTGTGGAAAATTCTGAAAGAGATGGGAATACCAGACCACCTGACCTGCCTCTTGAGAAATCTGTATGCAGGTCGGGAAGCAACAGTTAGAACTGGATACAGAACAACAGACTGATTCTAAATCGGAAAAGGAGTACGTCAAGGCTGTATCTTGTCACCCTGCTTATTTAACTTATATGCAGAGTACATCATGAGAAACACTGGGCTGGAAGAAGCACAAGCTGGAATCAAGATTGCTGGGAGAAATATCAATAACCTCAGATATGCAGATGACATCACCCTTATGGCAGAAAGTGAAGAGGAACTAAAAAGCCTCTTGATGAAAGTGAAGGAGGAGAGTGAAAAAGTTGGTTTAAAATTCAACATTCAGAAAACTAAGATCATGGCATCTGGTCCCATCACTTCATGGCAAATAGATGGGGAAACAGTGACTGACTTTTTCCACTGACTTTTTTCTACTTTTTCCAGTGATTTTTCTGGGCTCCAAAATCACTGCAGATGGTGACTGCAGCCATGAAATTAAAAGACACGTACTCCTTGGAAGGAAAGTTATGACCAACCTAGACAGCGTATTAAAAAGCAGAGGCATTACTTTGTCAACAAAGGTCCATCTAGTCAAGGCTATGGTTTTTCCAGTAGTCATGTATGGATATGAGAGTTGGACTATAAAGAAAGCTGAGCACAGAAGAATTGATGCTTTTGAACTGTGGTGTTGGAGAAGACTCTTGAGAGTCCCTTGGACTGCAAGGAGATCCAACCAGTCCATCCTAAAGGAGATCAGTCCTGGGTGTTCATTCAAAGGACTGATGCTGAAGCTGAAACTCCAATACTTTGGCCACCTCATGCAAAGAGTTGACTCATTGGAAAAGACTCTGATGCTGGGAGGGATTGGGGGCAGGAGAAGAAGGGGACGACAGAGGATGAGATGGCTGGATGGCATCACTGACTCGATGGACGTGAGTTTGAGTGAACTCCGGGAGCTGGTGATGGACAGGGAGGCCTGGCGTGCTGTGATTCATGGGGTCCCAAAGAGTCGGACATGACTGAGCAACTGAACTGATTCGTAAGGTTAAGTTTAGGCTTCAGTAGCACCAACTTCTGCAATCTCCCTCTCTCTTTTTAGTCGCTAGTCATGTCCAACTCTTACGATCCCATGAACTGTAGCCTGCCAGGCTCCTCTGTCGATGGGATTCTCCAGGCAAGAATATTGGAGTGGCTTTCCATTTCCTTCTCCAGTAGATCTTCCCGACCCAGGGATCAAACACGGGTCTCCTGCACTGCAGGCAGATCCTTTACCGACTGAGCTACAAGTCTGCAATATTAACTGTCAATATTTATCAACAAAAGTAATTCCTGAATTTACATATAAGTGATTTAGATTAATTAGAAAATCCCAGTCTCAAAATATTAGGTTTATTTAGAGTAAAAATTCTACCCTATGGTAAAAAGTTAGAAACATTCCTTTTTATTTAGGAACAAGATGAGCATGTCTATGATTGTCTCATCTAATTCAAAATACTGGAACTCCTGAACAACATAATAAGACAAAAAAAAAAAGGAGCAAAATTATAAGAATTGGAGTGAAATAAAACTATTTTTCAAAGATTTCTCCTACATTCAAAACCCCAAATTTTCTATAAATTGTCTGAATTAATAAGAGACTATTTTACTACATGAAAGATCAATGTATCAAAAAAGCCATTTGCATTTTTAGCTGCCAGAATAAGGATAGAAAATATAATTTTACTAAATAGACAGACTAAATATCCTAATGATATTAATTATTTCCAATTCTATCTAAATATTCATTGCAGTTTTAGTCATAATCTCAACAGAAATTTTAAAATTTATATGGAAGAATCACCAAGAAAAACATTATTATTGAAAAGAATGCATATAATGCATTAAAGACTTACATATAAAGGCAAAACTTAAATTTTTGAAAAAATATAGAATATTATTTTTATGCTTTTGAGAAAGGAAAAGATTTATTGAATAAGCCAGAAAAGAAACAATCAATAAAATTAACTATAATAAAATTAAGAACTTCTGGTTCTGAAAAGTGGTATTAAAGAAAGCTTTAAATGTACAACCAAGGAGGAGATATTTACAACATAACCACCAAAATACTCATGTCCAGAACATAAAAACAACTTACACAATTTAATAACAAAATAATATTCCCCAAATAACACATATGAAAAAATATTTCACATAGGAAGATACAAGAATAAAAAGATGCTCAAACTCATTAGCAATCACACCTGAAAACTTAAAAAAAAAAAAAAAAAGTACACACAAATGAGCTACCATCCCACACCGGACTCAAAAAACTATATAACATAGTTAAGAATTGGTGGGGATGAGAAGCAATAGAAACTCTTAAATGCTACTCTTGGGAGAATAAATTGATGCAAAATTATGGAATTATGTAATAAAGTTTAAAATACACATATTCTGTCACCCAGTATTATCAATCCTAGGTAGTACATCTTAGAGAAACTTTTGTACATGTGTACCAGGAGACATGAATAAAAACAATCATAATTACTTAATTTTCAACAGCAATAAACTATAAGTGAAATGTGTCCATCAAAGGAGGATAAGTAAATAGTTATGAAATATTCACGTGATAAAACACTCTATCACAATAAAAGTAAATAGTTTTGTGCACCAAAATGGATGAATCTCAGAACACTGAGTGATTGTAAAACAAGTCCCATTAATATGATACCACTCATAACAAGTTCAAAAACTGGCAATATTAAATATATATATATATATGTTGGTTAGGGTTAAAATCAACTCTATGAAGAAAAGCAAGAGAATGAAACAATTCAGAGTAGTGTTTGTTGAATATTGGAGCGTGTTGCCAGGGATGGTACACAGAGAAACTTCACTGTAAGGAAGATGGTCTCTTTAAAATGTTACAGCTTCCGGGTGTTCATTTGTATTTCTTTATGAGTTACCCAAACATTACATATATACTTTTATGTTCTGTGTATTTTACGTATGTTATAACAGAACCATTTGGCCAAAGTTGACTACCTTTTGTTAAAATAATCAAGTCCTAATATGTCCTGTTGATTATATTCTCAGGCAGGAGGAAGCTAGGATGTAGTTAGGATGGCCCACTTACTCGTATCCTCATTCCCAACTTCTTATCTTCTCAACATGTTAGGTGAGAATCTCAGGCCAGGTACCTGCCACTTGCCCCCCTCCACCCTTCTTTGCTCTCTTCCCTGCCACGGGAGGGTCACCTATAAAGGCCAAGTGAATGGCCTCTATTTGCTTTGGCTTCTGCTTTGCTTGGGTCAGTTGAGAGCTCTAAAAGGTGATTGGGTGGAGGGACAACAGTGAGATCAAGGTATCCATCACCTTCATTCTTCCCCACCAAAATTGTGTCTGGTTGCCTGATACTTATGTATGTGAAAGTCGTTCAGTCGTGTCCAACTCTTTGTGATCCCATAGACTGTAGCCTACCAAGATCCTCTGTCCATGGAATTCAGGCAAGAATACTGGAGTGGGTAGCTATTCCCTTCTCCAGGGGATCTTCCCAACCCAGGGACTGAACCCAGGTCTCCTGCATTGCAGGTGAATTCTTTACCATCTGAGCCACCAGGGAAGTCCCTAGCTGCCTGATGCTCAGAACTAAATGTCACTGCTTCTTTCAAGGATGTCAGCCTTACATGACTTCTCCTTCTAGGTCCTGAGAAGTTTCTCATCCCTTCAGATCTAGAGGGCCTGATAGTCTACCTCATATTAAACAGTTGGGTAACTGCCAAATACGTGGCTCCCTGAAACCTGAACTTCAGTGAGAAGCCCCTTTGTAATTAAACCCTCTTGAAGTATTCTGAGTGTAGCATCTAATTCTTTTTAGGACCTTGCCTGGTACAAATTAAGAGGTATGGGAAAAAAATTAAAGGAAATGGCATATAACAATTTTTTTTAAGTATTTGGAGGAGCATTGAATAGTTTTTGTTCAGACTCTGACAACTATATTAACTTTTTTTTAATGAGGAGAAAAAAGTGATAGAGGTCTTAATTAAGAGCTATTTGTTCACTTATTCACCAGGGACATGGTATGTTAAACAGCGTTAGAGGAAGGCGATTCTGGTAGCTTTATGTAGGGTAAACTGTGGAGCAAGGTTCTAGAAGGAAGAAGTCCATGACTTAGCAGGCCAGTAGGAGCTGGCTTGGTGAGATGGTCTGAGAATACACATCTGAGGGGCTATCCAGGCAGATCCCTTTATGCTCCTAGTCCCATTTGACAACTGTACACCCTGATCTCATCTGGCGTGCCTCGTCTGTGAAGTGAATTCTGTCTGTGTGTCAAGCAAAGGGATAACATGACATGAAAAAAAACAGAAAGTGAGTTACACAGCTCTTTTTTACTGCCAATAATATTTTAGTTTGTATCCTTATCATCGCTAATTGTTATCACCCTGTTCCGGGCCTTTAGCAGCATTTCATATTCCACTTTAGGTGTACTTTGAACCTTTATTGTACCAACACAAATACTCATTAGTGTTTTGCTCTGCATCCTTATAAATCGAGTCTTTTAATATTGTTACTTTGCCCACAGTGGACTCTGAAATGTCTCTCTGTTTAGCACCATCTGCAGATTTAATTAATGTGCTGTTTTTCTCATCTTCTGGATGATGAATAAAGATGTTGAATAAAATAGAGCTTAATACCATAATGCCTGGCACCCTGTAGCCACTTCCCTCTAAATGAACTCAAGCGCAGTTTGCTTTTATATCTGCTCATGGCCTCTTACGATATTCTCAGTCCATCTAGAAAGTGTTCTTGCATCATATTTGGGTTTGCAAATCTAAACTGGAAGTCTCCCTCAGAAGCAATAACTCATCTGTGGATTGCATTACCTGCACATCTTCAACCTAACCAGTCCATGTGCAAGTCAGTTTAATGTAGATTTCTATTATGAGAAAAACCTACCCTTTTCTAACACTTTAGAAATTCTCTAAATGTTCTCACAGTTCCTTTATAATTTGGCCTTTTCAACGACCAGTGACCTTATAAAGCAGGTAGATTTCTATATTTCTCATGAGGAGCTCAAGACTCTGAAATTAATTTACAGAAAGCTAATGAAAGTTCCAGCTTTAGGATTCTGGTTGATGCCTGATTTGGTGTGCTAACTGGTTGAAATACACTGCCTCAAGTTAGAAATTTGCGGGAAGAACTTCTGCTACCATATCTTCAACTCAGTGTTTGGGGGAGAAAGTTAGATCTTATAAAGGCCCAGTAACATAAGTTTTAATTTTTCTCAACACTCCTGTGGTGCTTTTTACTGATTTCTAAGCTACGTATTAAGGCCAAATAAATGCAAAAAGGTAGATCTTGTAAATATTCTTTTGTAGGCAGTGAATACTTGTAGATATGCCCGCAGATAAGCTCATCTTTCTGTTAGCTTAAGAGAATGTAATGCAGAGTCAGCTGGGCTAAGTTATTAATGCCAGTTTATTACTTATGAGTGGGTTGTTCCAGCTGATTTTCTGCTTCATAGGAGAGGTTTACCAGCCTCCCTTAGGCTAGGTTCTCTCCCTTCTACTGCTCAATCATCAACCCCCTGAATTCATCCTAAGGCCACGCAGACCTCTGGCCTCTATTAGCCGGCACTCAAGTTTCCTCTACAGGAGAAATGCCAGGGGCTGACAGCACATTCTTCACTTAACCTTGCCTCTGGGCTGATTGGCAGTGGGGGGTTTCTCCATTTAGCTTTGCTGCTGTTTTCCAACTCACCACAGGGCTCCTTTGTGCATGAGACTGTCAGGAGCCCCTGGATATGGATATGTGAGAGACCTTTCTGGGCCCAGCCCAAAAATTATGATAAAGAGCTGGATGTAGGATGAGGGCCTTAAACAGCAAAGCCGAGTATTTCTTCAGTTTCTGTCTCTGGCTAGTTCTTAGCACACTGTTACGATCAATAGTAAGACCCTTGGGCAAGTTGTGTATCTTCAGTTTTTCTCACCTATAAGGAAAGTAACAAAAGTAGAGACTTTAGTTGACACAATATGTAATGTACCAGGGAAGTAAAATGCATAAACACATATTCTTACACGGGAGCTTTCCTTTCTACATCGTAAGCCACTGAAACTCTGCACTATAACTGTCCATCAAATTGTTATAAAGACACATACCTTCTTAACAAATCAGTGTAGCACAACAGATAAGCAAACAATTATTTTTGGTGTAGTTTTTATATATCTTTGAATAATCAGAAAGTAAAGCATTTTTTTTAGCTTTATGTTAATAAACTTTTAAATGAAAGTCATTATTAACCAAGATAAAAATCGAAAGAAAATGTCTCATGTCTCAAGGCAGTGGTTTAAAGTACAAGGTAGGGTTTGATGTATGAATTGTACCACTCACCACTCCTCTGTAGTCCTGGTCTTCATCACAGGGTGTACACAGGAAAACTGAATCAAATGTGGATCAGACTTCAGCTAGACTGAGTATAAAGCTTGACTGATAGTAAAACTTTATTGGACAATGTGTCAGAGACTTGAGGCCAAAATGAGACCTCTGTCTCCTTCAAGGATGACCTGGTCCACTCAACTTGATAGTGGCTTATCACCCAGATATCAGAAGAAATAGGTGAGCCACTGTACCTGAGGGACGGGTGGGGTAAGAACAGGTTGGGGCAAGGGGATTCAGTGAAGGAAAAAGGGAAAAAAAAATTGGGGAATTTTCTCTAGTAAGAATATTTAATGGGGAACCCATCCTTTATTTAAAAGTCTCTAAGATATTCAGTCCCATGAGTTATAAAGGAAGTGTGAATAGTAATAGATTTATTTAGCATCAATTTCATACCAGGCACTTTACATATATTGTCTTATTCTCTTCCTATCCAAATCATATGACAGATACTGTCACAAACATCTTACTGATGAATCTGATACCAAGGCAGTTACTGAGGTCACACAGAAAAAAGTAGAGACAGGATTGAGGTCCAGGATTGTGGCTGATCTCAAAGCTGTCAGAGCAGATTGCTTATGTCCAGTTGGTGAAAACAAAGACAGACACTGTCACATACTTATAATGTATAATCAGCCAAACTGTGGAACTGGGAAAAGAGTCTGGCTGAAAATTCCATTCATCTTCCAACAAGTATTTCTCTGATGAATCCTGCCATTTCATGGCATCTCTCCATGCTTATTTGAAATTATAATTTTTTTAAACCAGAGCTCACCATGTTTGTCAGGTATTATCTAATGATACTGAGTACCACCCACTCCCTTCTAAGCTCTCTCAGGAAGGAGCTAAAATCCAGGAAATTATATTCCACCAACTCAGTATAACTGAGGGCAGGTATGAGTGAAGGCTGAGCATACACAGCTTCCAGGCTTCCTCCAAAATACAAACCAAAGCAACACTGTAGACAGTCAAGATCATCTCTTTCCTTGGGATTCCTGCCCTTCTAGATATTCTGAAAGCCTGCAGAGTCCTCACTTTACTTCCTTCCTTTTGGCTCTTTGAATGCTCATGTAAACCTCTAATTTTTTGCTAGATTTGTTCCTGCTTTTTAAATCTACCTTGAAAGTGAAAGTCGCTCAGTTGTGTCCGACTCTTTGCGACCCCATAGACTATACAGTCCATGGAGTTCTCCAGGCCAGAATGCTGGAGCGGGTAGTCTTTCCCTTCTCCAGGGGATCTTCCCAACCCAGGGTTCAAACCCAGGTCTCCCGCATTGCAGGCGGATTCTTTACCAGCTGAGCCACAAGGGAAGCCCAAGAATACTGGACTGGGTAGCCTAACCCTTCTCCAGTGGATCTTTCTGGGGTTGGCAAATGAGAGCCCATGGGACAATTCTGAAGATTCTGTTTTTGTGAATGAGATTTAGAAGGACCCAGCCACACCGACTGATTACACGTGTTGGCTGTGGCTGTTTTACCTCTGCAATATCAGAGTTGAGTAATTGGGACCA
>NW_011494753.1:10700312-10708459 GCF_000754665.1 Bison bison bison | reverse complement strand
CATCAGAGTTGAGTAATTGCAACAAGAGACAAAGGACCCACACGGTGGACAGGATAATAGCCTCCAGAGATACCATTGTCCTAATTCTAGGAATTTGTGAATGTTAATTTACATGGAGAAAGAGATTTTGCAGATGTGATTAAGGATTTGAGATGGAAAAATCATCCTGGGTTATCTGGGTGAGCCCAGTATCAGGGTCAGGAAAGGAGAGGGATATAAAGATGTTATGCTACTGGCTGTGAAGAGGGAAGAAGGGGCTGTAACCTAAGGAATGCAGGTGGTCTTGTAGCTGGAAATCATGAGGGAATGGATTCTCCTCTGAAGCCTCCAAGAGGTGCACAGCCCTGCCAACACTGGGATTCTGGGACTTGTGACCTCCAAAACTGAAAAACAAATTTGTGTAGTTTTCAGCCACTAAGTTTGTGGTAATTTATTATAGGAGCACTAGGAAACTAGTGGCTGTAAAGCCTGAAATATTTACTATCTGGTCCTTACAGAATAAGGTTGCTGACTCCATTTCTGTCAAATACAAATGACTCTGATTAGTGATAGAATCTTATTATCTGGGTCAGAGAACAAACAACGTTCTCATTGGGCAAAGACTATCCTGTCTTTCATTTAAAGACCTGACTATTATCATTAGTAGCAATTACCCAAATCTCACTGGAAAAGCGCTTTTAAAAAACCTTTTATTCATACATATCTTCTATTTAATTTTATATGAACCTTTAAAAAATTTGTCTATTCCATTGATTTGTAGGGAATATTTGTTTATATTCTGAATAGTAATTGTCTGTTATACATGTTGCAAATAACTTACATTTTCTCATCTTTATATGTTTAACAGTATATTTTTATATAGATGAGTTTATACTTATTATGGGAAAATATATCAGTCTTATGTTTTAGGAAACTATTTCACTTCCTAAGGTCATAATATTTTCCTATAATTACTTCTAGTATAAATGTTTCTTTTTCATGTTTAGATCTTTAAAATAATGAAAAACATCTTTTATTGAAATAACACTTTTCTCCAAGGGAGAAAAACCATTAACTAAAAGTCATTAAATTTTGGTTACTGCAGTATTGATATGAAATGCCAGTTATGTCAGTCTCACTGGGAAATCATTCTAAAGAAAGTATCTTTTTTTTCCATCGATTCTTCAACATTTATATATATATATATATATATATTTTTTTTTTTTTTTAACATTCCTATTCTTAGTCCCTCTTACATCTGTGCAGTTACCACATTCTCATCACAGGTGTTCTCCAGCTCCACCATTTTTCTTCCATTCTAATGCGTTCAGATCATCTTCCTTGCTTATGACCTTGGTCAGTCCCTTCCTACCACTTGCTTTCGTTTTCTTCTATCATAAAAGTCAGATATTTCATTAACCATGCAGTATGACTTTCAGTTATTTCCCACCCCTTTGTCTCTTTCTTGCACATTTTGTTATCCATCATGTTTCTTTCTGTTTTACTTTCTACTGATTCTTGCTCATTCTTCCAAATGCTTCACAATTTCCCCAAAGCCCATAGTATACAATTTAGAATAGCATACACCTGCCCTTTTCTGATCATTCCTTTCCTGCAAACACTCTCTATTGGCCACTGAAAAGGAAGTGCTTGGGTGACATATCTTTGAATTATACAGGACAGCTTGGCAGCTACCAAAAATTTTCTCCTTAGAGATTGATTGTCTCAGACAATTCTAAAAACACATCTGTCCCCAGTGATTTAATTTGCTTGATAGTAAATCCATTGTAATCTACTCGGATAACAACTTGCTATTTATATCAAACTAGTATCCAATTCTGAGATGTTAAATAGAGGATTCTCCACATTTCCTGACACTCGTTTCTAATAAACCATGGCATACATGAGAATGAACATTTAACTTTATAGAGCCTCAGCTGCAAGGCAAAAGGGTTTAGAGCACCAGGTCATAAGAAAGCCACAAGAAAGGCCTCTATTTCTAAACTAAATAGAGCATTAAAAAATTTTTCAGAGCTAGGAAAGACCTTACAGATCACACATTGCAATCCTTTTTATTTTAGAAATGAGGAAGCTGACACAATTTGAGAACTCCGATAACTCATTCATAGTCCCATAGCCAGCCAGGGGGAGAAGCTAGTTAAAATCTCAGGTTTCTCACTTTAGCAAACAGATCAGAGCTCATTCTGCCCTGCCATACCCTGAAACAGCACCAGAGCACCCACTATGGACACCAGGGTTTTCATCCATTTTCTCAAAACAAATGTATTACTTTTAGAAGCTCAGAAAAATAGTCTGTACTCTATCCACTATCTAGCCAGCCCTGAATGATGACGAGCACTCTTGTGTGTGAAAGCGCGTCAGTGGAGGGGTGGACAGAATGACCACTGCAAAGAACCTGAGGACTGAACTGTAGAATATGGGGTGGAAAATGTCTCTGTTTATCAAAAGAAAAGTCATTCCAGCAAATTTTCTAAATCCAATGTTAATGGATAAATAGCCTAAGTTGGGGGTGTTACAAAGGCTAAATAGCCCATGGTCTTCTTGTTGATTTTTCTATTCATCTCAACAGTCTTTGCAAAGAGACATGTTTCACTCTGAACAGGTGTCAATGACATTAATTAAGAAAAACTAGTGGAAGAAGAAAACTACATTGATATGTTGTCACTGGTTCTGTAATATCTTAAGCATTTTATCTGATGAGTTCCTTTATCTTCTAACTTAGATCAAAGTTTATAGTCAAAGAACAGATGGGGATTGCCAACATAAGGAAACATAATTACATTATGGAGACAATAGGTAAAAACCCATGACTGTTGTTACGTTGAACATTTGATTAAACTTTGACCACATATAGCAAGACTACCATTCAGATGTCTCTGTATACTACTATTTCACTTATTATGAACAACCACTGAATGTGGCCTCACACGTGTAACATTAAGGAGAGAAATCAGTGTTATAATAATTTCCATAACAAAATGTCATCTGAGTAATTTTATAACTATAGCAGTTAGCTTTATGTCTTAAAAAGTAATGTGGGTCATTAACGTATTCATTATTCATTGAAAAATTAAGCACATTTATAGACAGAAATACCAGGTACAAAAACAATGTAATATAAGTCACACTTCACTAAAATGATAGAATGCAGTAAAATGTTTTATGTTACATATTATCCCTCAGTTATTAAACTGTATCAGCCTAATAAAATTAGTGAAGAAAACCCTACTTTTGTATTTTTAAATTTCAGAGTCTGAAGTCATTCAAATTTTTTAACCATTTTTTGGAAAGTACTGAGTGAGGATCTGATACATGCCTAAAAATGTGCCTGGCTCTAGGGAAAAATTAAGGCATTAGTGCAGTGTCTGCATTCAGGAACAGCTAATTGTTTCTGCACATTGTAACCATCCATGGTCTTTTTAAGACTGGTTTCAGCTGGCCTAAGCCTCTATTGAAGGCTTGATGGCAGGTAGAGCGTCTGACCAAGAGGTATGTGCAGTCACACTGCAGTCAGTCTCCCTCACTATATAGAGTAGGAATTTTCCGTCTAAGTGAGCCATTAGTTGTCTTCTCGATAAAGTAGATTTTACTTTCATAGCTCTACATTTCTCTATGAATTATAGGCTGTCTTCCTACTTTTGAGAGTGAAGGACATGCATATAAACTAAGACTGTCCCTGGAAAACCTGGACATACACCCATCCTACTTCTCCCCCCAGGGTCTGCCATTTATAAACTATTCATGGGTGAATAATCAGACTAAGATATTCGACTTCTTAAAATGTTCCTCTGACTTTCCTTCATCATTAGAATAGAATTTAAAATTCTTTCCAAGGCCTGCATGGCCCTAGAGTGGATCCAACCCCAGCCGCCTCTCTCCTCCTCACTCCCCGTTCTCCCCGCTGCTCTTCAGCCTGTTGAGTATGTTCAGGCTCAGAGTAACTGACGTCTTCATGGCCTTAAACATTCCTCCCAGCAAGCTTCAGGGTCCTTTCTTCTCTTCATTCAGGTCTCTTTTAATTGCGACCTCTCAGAGGCACCTTTCCTAACATCCTGTATAAAACAGCAACTCTCCACACATATATACTTCTGGTACTCTGTTTTGTTTTTCTTCTTTATAATCTACTATTTGACTTATGCTGCCTATTTGTTGATTGGTTGCCTCTACTCGAGGATGTTAGATATGTGAAATCGGGGACTACTACTTGTTCAATATTTCATTATGTCTCCAGGACCTACAAGAGTATCTGGCGTTTTAGCGGCACTTGATAAATATTCCTTAAATAAATGTTGACTGGATGAAAATATGCACAGCACTGAGCTTAACTCCTTATGTTATATAATAAGGAAACTGAAATACATGTTATTTAATTTCCAGTCTGTGAATCTTTGCATAAATGTTGGCATTGAATTAAGTACAGTGTTTACAGGAGCCTTAAGAGCCTCTCAAGGGTTACTTGTTTTCTGATGCTTTTCTCAGCTTCTGCAAGCACAGACTCTGTACTCTCATAGCTAATACAGACCTCAATTATAGCTCTTCTCACATGAACCATCGCCAGTCGGAAAAGGATCAAGACACCAGAGAGCAAAGTGCACTTCGGGAGTTAACTAGCAAGTCTGGAATGGGCAGAATGGGGTAATTTGACAGTGGAGATGCAGGCAGAAGTTAGATCTTTTCGTAAGACAAATTAGCAATTTGCATTTTATCCTAAGGCAATAGGTGGTCATTCAAGAATTTTAAACTGAGGAGTGATGGGATCAGAGGTGCATTTGCAAAGGGTAAATCTGGCTGGCATGTGAAAGATGTAGGGTACCAAGACTAGCCTTGCAGAAGTCCTCAAGCATTTACTACAGTTGTCCCATCTTAAATGATCCTGGCCTGACTAAGGGTGGTGGCCTTGGGGTAAAGGCCCCTGGATGGATTACCTCTTTGCATCCCTCATCCTTTTCTTTTAACGTATTACTTCTCTAGATTCAGTTATATTGCTACGAAAGGAAAGAAAATGCCTGGCAGTTCTCTGAAGTAGATACCCAAAGCATAGCAACTGAGTAACTGGATTAGTTAATCGAAATTCATACTTTCTTTCCAGATTGTACCAAATTACCTCTTTTTAAAAATGAAATTCCTAGTGAAGAAGATGAATATATTTAAGGTAGAAGATAAGACAATGTTATTATAGTTCCAAGTGATTAGTTAACATCATTTTAGTATTTTGTGAACATTCTGATGCCCCAAGGACCTACTAAAGGGTCCAGAGAACCTCTACTCCAAAAGAGTGGTGGTGATTGGATGCCTGGTTCTAAGTAGGTGTGTTTCAGTTAAGACTGTCATGATAGGAATCATACAGGACGTGTACTTTTGAGCAGTACTTGCTTTCTCACCCTCTCTGGTGCCAAGTTTACAGCCAGTGAATCTCAGGGTGAACCACCCTGTCTCCTCCTTTCTTTCTCCCCTTCTGTGTCTCCCCTTGTGTGTGTGTGTGTGTGTGTATGTGTGATAAATGCATGATTTATGTATGTAAGTGTGTGTATATACACATATTTTGAGAGAGAAATTGAGGGGGGGAGAGAATGTGCTCTCTCTTGAATAGAAATATGGCGTATGACATATGAAATGATTTAGAGATGTGAAGGTTATTCTATATCCTGACAGTGTTGTAGCCACACGTTCCGGGAAACAAACTCACTCAGAAGGACAGCGCAGATAGTGGAGTGCAATTTATTACACCGGCGGGGACCCCGACCAGCATTTGCGAAAATCTTTTATACCCCATGTGTTCGTGTCTGAACCCACCACTCCAAGTTCCTTGAGACTTACATAAACCAAGGAAAATACAATCCCAATAACCCCATCATTCACATGCTATGTGCTCACGTGCTCAAACAGTCAAACAATTATCCAATAATCCATAAGCCCGAGGTTATACTCTGATAGATACAGAAAAATTTATGGCCTGTCTGGAGGAAGGGGTGATTAATGTATGTTTTCTCTTAGGCGATGAGTAACCTAGATACGATCTTCAAGGTTCCCGGTCTGGAGGGGGTCTTATCCTTCTGTTGTTGTTTTCATAGGCACTAAACACAGAGTTCAGAGTCCATTGGAAAGGTGGCCGAGCATGATCAGCATGAACAGGCCTAAGATGGAGTCCAGGCCCTATGAATTCCTTCTTCAACAGTACCTGGAGTGTGCATGCGTGCTCGGTCGCTTCAGTCGTCTCTGACTCTTTGCAAGCCCATGGACCATAGCCTGCTAGGCTTCTCTGTCCATGGGATTCTCCAGGCAAGAATACTGGATGGGTTGTCATTTCCTCCTCCAGGGGATGTCCCCAACCAAGGGATCTAACATGCGTCTCCTGCATTACAGACAGGTTCTTTCCCCACTGAGCCACCTGGGAAGCCTGAAAATAACCTGGTATGTCCACCATTTTCATGTTTTCTTTTGCAAGACAAAGTTACCAGTTAAAATGCAAAAGATGCTGGAGGGCTAATCCCCTAGTCTTTTACTTCACGTAGTTGATTATATTAGTTCTGTCTTCTGTGGTTAGGGGAACTTTCAGGATAAGTGATGTCAAAGAAGTAATCTGTTAGAACAATATAATAGTGCGTATTCACTAGAGAGTATTTAGAAAATTCAGTTAAGTAAAAAGAGGAAAACTTAAGTCATTTACAATTTCATCACTCAAGATTTAAACACTTATACTTTAATATACTCTATTTTATATTTCATATTTGGTCTTTAAAAATTTCTTTGAATGGCTACAGAATATTCCACTTTCTAGACATACCACAACTATGTAAAAAAATCCCTATACAAAACTTTATATTGCTTTCAATTTTTAATTATCATAAACCAAATAGTGATACTTTTGTCATTAAATGTATGTGTTGCTGTGTGAAAGAATTTATTCACAACAAGATCTTTAATACACGTTACAAAATAGGTGATGTCTCCTTATAACTCACCAGCAGTGTGTGAAAAGGCCCATTTAGTCAAATCTTTGTTAAATTTGAGAATTTTCATTTTACAACAATGCTTGCCAAGGTGGTAATACAAGTGGTACTCTGTATTTTTTAAAATTCAGTTTCTTCGATTGCTAATGAGACTGACATGTTTTTTAATAAAATGCCATGATGGTGAAGTAGCAGAATGACTGCTTCCCTCCTTCAAGACTAAGTTGAGGTACCCACATAACACCTCTGTGAGAAACCCATGGGTGTAGGGGCTGTTCTGGCTGGTGTTGGAATACAGCTTTGACCTGAGGTGAGAGGCAGCAAGGCGAAGCTGTGGGGGGTTACTAAGAAAAGAACTGTTAGAGGTCATCTTTGCCTCTTTTCCTTCATCCTTACATTAGGACAAAAAAAAAGTGCTTGTTGATCTCTACCATGACAAGTAAGATCAGGGCAAAGTGTGAGGTGCTGAGAGAATCTAGTGCGGATTGGCCAACTCAGGCATTCATGCCCAAAAGGCTAGTTAAATGTTATATAAACTACAATAAATATCACTGAATTAAACTTACCTGATACAGCTGTGCAGATGAAGTATATATAAAACCTAAAGACAAAAATGAAGAGAAGGATAGAGAACAACATATCAGTCAAATGCTAACCTAAAGAAACTGCTGCAACCTAATATCAGATGAAGTAAATTTAACAGAAAAATTACACCTGCGAAGGAGCATGGCATCATGGTAATATCTCAATTTACCAAAAAAGATATAGCAATTTTAAACATCTTTACAGCCAACAAAATAGCCTTAAATACTCTTTTAAAAAATGTATGTTTGCAGAGTGTTAATAAATACTATCATAGTGATATCAACATACTTCTTTTGATTGTTGATAGACTAAACAGTTAGAACTGGGCGTGGAACAACAGACTGGTTCCAAATAGGAAAAGGAGGACGTCAAGGCTGTATATTGTCACCCTGCTTATTTAACTTACATGCAGAGTACACCATGAGAAACGCTGGGCTGGAGGAAGCACAAGCTGGAATCAAATATTGCCAGGAGAAATATCAATAACCTCAGATACGCAGATGACACCACCCTTATGGCAGAAAGTAAAGAGGAACTAAAAGCCTCTTGATGAAAGTGAAAGAGGAGAGTGAAAAAGTTGGACTTAAAGCTCAACATTCAGAAAACTAAGAT
>NW_011494753.1:10665938-10700212 GCF_000754665.1 Bison bison bison | reverse complement strand
GGTTCCATCACTTCATGGCAAATAGATGGGGAAACAGTGTCAGACTTTATTTTTGGGGGCTCCAGAATCACTGCAGATGGTGATTGCAGCCATGAAATTAAAAGACACATACTCCTTGGAAGGAAAGTTATGACCAACCTAGATAGCATATTCAAAAGCAGGGACATTACTTTGTCAAAAAAGGTCCATCTAGTCAAGGCTATGGTTTTTCCAGTGGCCATGTATGGATGTGAGAGTTGGACTGTGAAGAAAGCTGAGTGCTGAAGAATTGATGCTTTTGAATTGTGGTGTTGGAGAAGACTCTTGAGCATCCCTTGGACTGCAAGGAGATCCATCTAGTCCATTCTAAAGGAGATTAGTCCTGGGTGTTCATTGGAAGGACTGATGCTGAAGCTGAAACTCCAATACTTTGGCCACCTCATGCAAAGAGTTGACTCATTGGAAAAGATTCTGATGCTGGGAGGGATTGGGGGCAGGAGGAGAAGGGGACAACAGAGGATGAGATGGCTGGATGGCATCACTGACTCGATGGACGTGAGTCTGAGTGAACTCCGGGAGTTGGTGATGGACAGGGAGGTCTGGCGTGCTGTGATTCATGGTGTCACAAAGCGTTGGACATGACTGAGCAAATGAACTGAACTAAAACAGGCATGAAATCATTACCAATATAGAAGATCTGAACACGTTTTAAAACTTGATCTAATTGATATATCAAAGGTTCTGTGCAAAATATGTATATGATACATATTGACACATATATATACATATAATGGGTATGTAGGAAAGAGATCTAATTGATCTATATAGTCTTAACAATTGTTTAAAGTTAATATGAAAACAATAAATAGAAACAAAAGCACAACAATTTTATATGTTTCATGTGTCAATCTGTAGAATCTAATAAAAGATATTTCAAGGGAAATGTATAGTCATAACAATTATACTCCAAATTGAGATGCTGACTGCCATAACTACAGATAAAGTGGGCATTATAGAGTGTTGTCAACAGTCATATTCCAATGTTTTTAAAACCTATATTTTTAAAAAATCTTAACATAATTAAATTGTAGCTGATAAATAATAAAGTTACTATACCTCAATCAAGTGGGATATATCCCAGACATGCAAGGCTGGATTAATATTAGAAAAAATGTATGATCATGTTAGAGATGTAGGACAGGCATTCTGTTTTATTTTTTATTAAGCTTTTTATTTTGTATTGGAGTAGAGCTGATTAGCAATGTTGTGATAGTTTCAGATGAACAGCGAAGCAACTCAGCCATAAATATACATGTATCCATTCTCCCCCAAACTCTCTCCTATCCAGGCTTCCACATAACATTGAGCAGAATTTCATGTGCTATACAGTAGGTCCTTATTGGTTATCCATTTGAAATGTAGTGGTATGTACATGTCCATCCCAAATTTCCTACCTATCCCCCCCATCCCTGCCGGCAACCATAGCATCATTCGCTAGTCTGTGAGTCTGCTTCTGTTTTGTAAATGAGTTTGTTTGTATCATATCTTTTTAGATTCTGCATATAAGGGATGCCGTACAATGTTTCTGCTTATCTAAGACAGGTATTTCACATAATTAAACACTTAACCTCTTAGTAAATTAGAAGAAATTCTTTTAACCTAATAGAGAAGTCTTGTCTTTTTAAATAGATGCTCTTCAAGCGTCATCTTAAATAAGGAAATGTCAGAAGTATTGCCTTTACAATCAGGAAAGAGACAAAGAAGCCCACTATCCCCATTTTTATTCAAGAGAATAAGCTCCAATTTGAACTTATTTATTCAGCAAACATTAAGTTTGATAATTCCATGATAGAGAGACTATGGATGCACATAATCTCTTATACTTTGATCACTGACTTGTAAATTAGTGAAAGCACTTTGGAAAATAGAATGTTCTATCTCAAAGTTGAATATTCATGTACCTTAGAACCTAGCAGCTCTACTCCTAGGTATGCAGATGACGCCTTGCTCAAACATCACAGGGGAGATGCACGAGAGTATTCACAGTAGTACTGTTTACAGTAGCAAGAATGGGAAAAAATACAAATGAATATGGAGGGGACTTCCCTGGTGGTCCAGTGGCTAAGACTCCAGGCTCTCAATGCAGGGGGCCAGGCTTTGGTCCTTGGCCTCGGAACTAGATCCCACATGCAGCAGCTCAGAGTTTGCATGCTATAACTAAGGCCTGGTGCAGCCAAATTTTTAAAAAATGCAAATCAATAGGAGCCAAAAGAATGACCTATTGCAATAAAGCATGGTATACTTTGTAGGAAAATAAAAACAATAAAATTCTGTTTTTTAGAAATCAAGTAAATGCAATGAAATAAAGCACCACATAAAAGGAAACAAGGAAATGACAAAGACAAGATTCAGGATGATAAAATTCAGGTGGTGGTAGAGATTGGAGAGCTTCCAAAACAAGATTGGAGACTATATGGTAAACATGTACGTTATTGTCATGTCCTACCTCTTTTGTGTGGTGGGTTCATGGATGCTTATTACATTATTGAAAATAATTATTGCAGCTAAATAACTGAAAACATAGCATATATGGGTCAACGATGAGGGTGTAAAATAAATTTATGATTAATCCAATTCTGTATAACTGATATTCAAGGAGAAAAATCTAAGATTTTTAGCTATTTGAGTGCCAGAAAATGGTGAGGTAGGAAAAGGACACAGATATTGGGAGGGACATTGAAAACAAACTTTTCTCATTGTGTTTGCCTAGTATTTACCCTACATAGAGCACTCAGGACATTGATGACCACAGCAGGCATAAGTGCACTGACCATCAGTGCTGTGTGAAATAGCTAGCCGAATCTCTCTAATCCTTAGTGCTTATCTCAAACAGTATATAAATAAAGTACATGAAACATTTTAGAAGGACAAATAGTAGAGACTTTGCAAGGTACTATAAATATGCACTTGCTTCGATTCAGTTCAGTCATTCAGTTGTGTCCGACTCTTTGAAAACCCACAGACTGCAGCACGCCAGGCTACCCTCTCCATCACCAGCTCCCAGAGCTTGCACAAACTCATGTCAATCAAATTAGAAAAGACCCTGATGCTGGAAGATTGAAGGCAGGAGGAGAAGGGGACGACAGAGGATGAGATGGTTGGATGGCATCACCGACTCAATGAATATGCGTTTGAGTAAATTCTGGGAGTTGGAGATGGACAAGGAGGCCTGATGTGCTGCAGTCCATAGGGTCACAAAGAGTCGGACATGACTGAGGAACTGAACTGATGCGATCCAACCATCTCATACTCTGTCATCCCCTTCTCCTCCTGCCCTCAATCCCTCCCAGCATCAGGGTCTTTTCAAATGAGTCAGTTCTTTGCATCAGGTGGCCAAAGTACTGGAGTTTCAGCCTCAGCATCAGTCCTTCCAATGAACACCCAGGACTGATGTCCTTTAGAATGGACTGGATGGATCTTCTTGCAGTCCAAGGGACTTTCAAGAGTCTTCTCCAGCACCACAGTTTAAAAGCATCAATTCTTCAGCACTCAGCTTTCTTCACAGTCCAATTCTCACATCCATACATGACCACTGCAAAAACCTTTGCCTTGACTAGATGGACCTTTGTTGACAAAGTACTATCTCTGCTTTTTAATATGCTGTCTAGGTTGGTCATAACTTTCCTTCCAAGGAGTAAGCATCTTTTAATTTCATGGCTGCAGTCACCATCTGCAGTGATTTTGGAGCCCCAAAATAGTCTCTCACTGTTTCCCCAACTATTTGCCATGAAGTGATGGGATCGGATGCCATGATCTTCGTTTTTTGAAAGTTGAGTTTTAAGCCAACTTTTTCACTCTCCTCTTTCACTTTCATCAATAGGCACTTTAGTTCTTCCTCGCTTTCTGCCATAAGGGTGGTATCAACTGCATATCTGAGGTTATTGATATTTCTCCTGGAAATCTTGATTCCAGCTTGTACTTCATCCAGCCTAGGATTTTGCATTATGTACTCTGCATATAAGTTAAATAAGCAGGGTGACAATATACAACCTTGATGTACTCCTTTCTCAATTTGGAACCAGTCTGTTGTTCCATGTCTGGTTTGAACTGTTGCTTCTTGACATGCATACAGATTTCTCAGGAGGTAGGTTAAGGTGGTCTTGTATTCCCATCTCTTTAAGAATTTTCCACAGATTGTTGTGATCCACAGATTGTTGTGATCCACACGGTCATAGGCTTTGACTTAGTCAGTAAAGCAAAAACAGATGTTTTTCTGGAATTCTGTTGCATTTTCCTATTCACTAATATATCCAACAAACATATATTAAGCCCTAACTTTGTATCCAGATATATTTGAGGCACTGATGATGAAAAGGTGGAGAGTTATAGCCCATATTCCAGAGGGGCCCCACTGTGCACAGACCACATATTGGCTAATATTATAAAACCAAAGACCATGATTTCTAGGGTCAACTATTTAAAATTAGAACATTTTGAGAAAATTTAGAGGCAGACATCATCATTGTAGTTATACTAGAGGTGACTATAATGGAACATAAGGAATGACAACCTGGGATAGTCAGGGCTTCATTATGGAAGTGACCATGATTCTTTGTAGTTATCTTATTAAATGATCTAAAATGTACTGTAAAGAATAAATAGTTTGCCAACCAAATAAGAGAAGGCACAATATGTACAAAACCATGGAGATGTGCGAGCATGTGGTATATCCTTGGAGTTTTTATACTCTGTGTGCTAAAGCCTAGATATTATGGTAGAGGAGACTAATAGTGGAAGTAATGTTAGCCCTTTGATGGTCTGGCCCAGCCTACCACCTTATTTCAAAGCAGCATCCCCATTAGTAATATGAAGATAGATGGTATTATATACAGGCCTACTCTTAGCTTGGTCCCTCCTACTAATATACTCTTTTTCCTCAGTTAAACTATTATTAATCATCTAAATCAGTTTGCCTTAGGAACTTGAATACTATGGTTGAAGTTTCCTACCCTTTTCCCACGCTGACTTCTCAAGCTTTTCCATGTTTTTTTTTAAATACGTCGTAACTGTTTGATAAATGAAAAAATGATTTCTCGTAACAGCTTTAAATCTAGAACTCAGACTTAGTTTCATCCAATAAAAGAAATTGTGTCAAAACAACTTTTGATGCCCTCCAAACCAGCCCATAATTGAAAGTGTGGGTGGTGTGATCAAGTGGGGACCTCTAACAAACCTATTCCACTCACCTATGTAGTAACAGACCCACGGGTGGTGCTAAAATACACTCCATAGGTCACGGGGAGCTGTACGTCACTCACTGCCGTACCTCTGTGACTGGAGGCTGCTCGTTTACGCCCAGAGCTGACCTGAACTTGCCTAGCAACAGGACGTTGTTGCTAATGGTAACCATTCCATGGGGAAATGTTTGTTCTGGGTGTTTGGGGTCTTTGTCTTTACAGACACATAACACCTTTGATAGACTTTATAAGTGGCAATGTCTCATCACCTAACATACCCCATTCTTTTGCCTCCTGTGCATGTACAAACTTAGAAATTTGTCATTTAGAAATAGAAGCACAGTTTACTTTTTAGGATTGGCCTCCCCCTTGATTTGAATAAATTATTTTTTCACCTAGACCAAAAACAGATGTCTCACCAAGTCTTCTTGGAATTGACTGCCCTCCCACACGAGCCCCACCTGTGAGTTCTCAGGTGTGGCCAACATAAGCCATAGGCAACGATCTGTAAACAAATTTTTAAAAAAATAATTCAGAAAGCAGAAAAATTCATTTGAAAATGTGCTGTCGAGGCCTTTAAGTTATCAGCATGTTAAATTGAGATTCAAAGATCTTCAGTTTGAAACGATTTGCTTTAGAACAAGATTTCTTAATTTCAACACTCCACATTTTGGCTGGATAGCTCTTCATTGTAGAGGGCTGTCCTGGGCACTGAAGACTATTTAGCCATCTCTCTTATGTCTACCCACTAGAAGCAAGGAGGAGCCTACCTCCTGCTTATGACAACCAAAAATGTCTTCAGACATTGACAAATGTTTGTGAACCCTTGGAGACAAGATTGATCTTGGTTGAAAACTATTAATAGATTCAATTAAAAGAAAAAATGTTTAGATGTAGAATTATTAGCCAAACAAGCAAACCAGGCATAACTGATGGAACAATGAATGAGAATTTAAATTTATTTTTTCCAAGTTAGTGTTTTATTTTCTTTAAATAAATACACAGAAGCAGGATTGCTAGATCATAGGATAGCTCTATTTATAATTTTTTCAGGAACCTCCATACTGTTTTCTGTAGTTGCTGTACCAATTTACTTTCTAATTTTTAGATGTAGAGTCATTAGCCAAACATGCAAACCAAGCCTGCTTGATGGAAAGATGAATGAGAATGTAAATTTTTTTAAGTCTTAGAAAACAGCCCAAAATACCAACACTCAGTTAAAGCTTCTATTGTGCTTATAGAGGACTAAAAAAGACCAATGTGTGACAAGCCAGTGCCTAAAATCATGTTGACAATTATATAAAATATTTAGATTAATTTATTTTCCACGAGTTCATGTGGAGTCAGTTTTTGTCCTTTGCCTAAGCCTCGTTTGTTATTCCAGTTGTGATGAATTCTGTTGATTATTACCAGCTGGTCAGGAGCTTTCTGTATCCTGCCATACTTTAGGTTTCAACCAGGAGTTATATATAATTGACCATATGGGGAAACTGAGATACACTCAATTAACTGAAGTCTGATACGCCCATAATATTTTAATATTGGTGGTCATGTTATGGTTATATAGCAGAATGCCTTTGTTGGATACATGCCAAAGTATTAGGATGATGAGGATTGCTTATCATGATTATATGGGCAACTTACTTCTCTAATCATTGAGGAAAAATTCTTTATATTTTGTATATATTGTATTTATATATTGTAGCATCTCTAACTTTGAGATTATTTTGAGTATTTTAAAAATATAAAAATTTCACTCTGTACATAGGAAGAAAAAGGTAGAGCAAGATGACGTATATAATGTGGGTGCTGACCTAGATGTCCATCAGCAGACGAATGGATAAGCAAGCTGTGGTACATATACACAATGGAATATTACTCAGCCATTAAAAAGAATGCATTTGAATCAGTTCTAATGAGGTAGATGAAACTGGAGCCTATTATACAGAATGAAGTAAGTCAGAAAGAAAAACACTAATACAGTATAGGAATGCATACATATGGAATTTAGAAAGATGGTAATGATGACCCAGCAAAAGAGACACTGATGTATGGAACAGTCTTTTGGAGTCTGTGGGAGAGGGTGAGGGTGGGATGATTTGGGAGAATGGCATTGAAACATGTATAATATCATATGTGAAATGAATCACCAGTCCAGGTTCGATGCATGAGACAGGGTGCTCAGGGTTGGTGCACTGGGATAACCCTGAGGGATGGGATGAGAGGGAGGTGGGAGGGGGGTTCAGGATGGGGAACACATGTACACCTATGGCTGATTCATGTCAATGTATGGCAAAAACCATTACAATATTGTAAAGTAATTAGCCTCCAATTAAAATAAATGAATTAATAATATTTTTTAAAAAGGAAAAAAATACGTAAGGTGAAAAAAATAAAAGAAATACACAGCTATAATATTTAGGGGTAAAGAAGCACAATGTCTCCAAATAACTGTCAAATGATTCAGAAAATATATATTCAGAGAGAGAGGAAGGGAGAGAGGGACAAAGGAACAGAGGGAGAGACACACAGAGAAAATGTGGGTGAAGGAATACTGGAGTAATCGGCATTTTGTGGGGGCAACATTTCTGTAAATTTGAAATTATTTCAAAATTAAAAGTTAAAAAAGACAAAAAAAAATACTGTGGGTGCTGTCACTAAGTCGACTTAATGACTTAATGCTCACTCTTAACTGAGCATGAGCAGGGAAACCTGAATACATTATCCTCTCAGTAGGTTTCAATTCCTATATGACTCTTACAGTGTGAACATCTTGACACATTTACATTTCACTGGCAATTTCAGTAATTATCAAGGGTAATTTTATTTTTTTTAACTATATGAAAGAATTTCTTTACATATTGCCTTCAGAAGTTATTCTCATAATGATATGCAACCAGGAAAGAATGAAGAAAACCGAAACGATGTCAATGGAAATTTAAGGAATCTTAAGAGGATGAGTGTGTACTAAGGAGGCTAAAGGCAGCCTAGGGCAATGAGACACAGCACAACATTGGACCTGTGCTGGTCTGAAACCTGGGCTGGCTCATTCTTGAGCTCCTTAGGAAAGGTCATCTATAAAAGGGAGAAACTTCCAGTGTCCCCATTATGTCTAGTTGTGTTCCCTTTTATTAGGGGCTGCTAACTACTTCCATGTCATGGGTTTCCCAGGTGGCCCAGTGATAAAAACAAAAAATCCTCCTGCCAATGCAGGAGACGTGGGTTCAATCCCTGGATTGGGAAGATGCCCTGGAGGAGGAAATGGCAACCCACTCAAGAAATCTTGCCTGGAAAAATTCCATGGACAGAGGAACATGGCAGGCTACAGTTCATGGGTTGCAAAGAGTCAGACATGACTTAGTGACTGAGCACTCACGCAACCACCTCCATGGATGGTGAGGAGATTGGGTAAACGTAGCAGCAGATTAGGTGTTTGGAATTAACATATACACACAACTTATATGCAGAGTACATCATGAGAAACGCTGGGCTGGAGGAAGCACAAGCTGGAATCTAGATTGCTGGGAGAAATATCAATAACCTCAGATATGCAGATGACACCACCCTTAAGGCAGAAAGTGAAGAAGAACTAAAGAGCCTCTTGATGAAAGTGAAAGAGGAGAGTGAAAATGTTGGCTTAAAGCTCAACATTCAGAAAACTAAAATCATGGCATCCAGTCTCATCACTTCATGGCAAATAGATGGGGAAACAGTAAAAACCATGGCTGACTTTATTTTTCTGGGCTCCAAAATCACTGCAGATGGTGATTGCAGCCATGAAATTAAAAGACGCTTCCTCCTTGGAAGTAAAGTTATGACCAACCTAGACAGTATATTAAAAGCAGAGACATTACTTTGCCAACAAAGGTCCATCTAGTCAAGGCTATGGTTTTTCCAGTAGTCATGTATGGATGTGAGAGTTGGACTATAAAGAAAGCTGAGCACAGAAGAATTGATGCTTTTGAACTGTGGTGTTGGAGAAGACTCTCAAGAGTCCCTTGGACTGGAAGAAGATCCAACCAGTCCATCCTAAAGGAGATTAGTCCTGAGTGTTCATTGGAAGGACTGATGTTGAAGCTGAAACTCCAATACTTTGGCCACCTGATGCGGAGAGCTGACTCATTTGAAAAGACCCTGATGCTGGGAAAGATCGAAGGCAGGAGTTGAAGGGAATGACAGAGGATGAGATGGTTGGATGACATCGCTGACACACTGGACATGGGTTTGGGTGGACTCCGGGAGTTGGTGATGGACAGGGAGGCCTCGCGTGCTGCGGTTCATGGGGTTGCAAAGAGTCAGACACGACTGAGCGAGTGAACTGAAATGAACTACTATATATAAAATAGATAATCAACCAGGACCTGTTGTATAAGGAGTTCTACTTAGTATTATGTAATATCCTATATGGGAAAAAAAATCTGAAAAAGAATCAATAAATGAATATATATAGCTGAATCACTTTGCTGTAGACCTGAAACTAACACAATGCTATCAATCAACTATACTCCAACAGAAATACATATTTTTTTAATGCACCAACAGAACCATCAGTGGAATGCAAAAGCCTTTCAGATTAGTATCTTTTAGTCAAAAAAGGGTATCAGTGTCTTTGACCAGAACAATTCCACTGGGGTCATGGCAGTGGGTTAAAGAGGTAACAATGCGGAGACCTTGCATGGCACCAGGTTGGGAAGAGGGAAAAGGGTAAATAACAGCAGTGGAGGGGCATAAGATTAGCAGAAGAATTTAGTTTTTTGCTTTTTATGAGATAAGAGAAGCTTGCATGCATGCTCAGTCACTTTAGTCGTGTCTGACTTTTTGGGATTTATGGGCTGTAGCCCACCAGGCTCCTCTGTCCATGGGATTCTCCAGGCAAGAATGCTGTAGTGGGTTGCTGTACCCTCCTCTAGGGGATCTTCCTGACCCAGGAATTGAACCCATATCTCCTGCGTCTCCTGCATTGCAGGCAGGTTCTTTACCCACCAAGCCACCTGGGAAGCCCGAGAGAAGCTTAAGTGTGTTTAAATGTGGTAAGAGAAAAACCCACAGAGAGCGAGTAGTAGCTTTGCAGGCAAGTAGTTTGGAAGAACAATCTAGAATCGAGGAAACAGAGCTCTTGGTGAGGCTGAAGCTGAATCCCAGTAAGAAGTAAAGGGTTCCTAAAGCTGAAAGAGAAATGAGGGTCGATGGTTTCAAGGATGAAGCAAGTCTAGCTCTGTGGAATTCTATGTCAAGTTAGAAGAAGGATTCATGGTATAGCCAAGACAGTGAGGGGTATGGGGCTGAAAATATGAGGGATAGAGTGGGTCACCTATAAAGCCATTGTTTATAACTCCTGGGTGTGACTTCTGTGCCTGAGGTAGTGAAGAAAAACCCATGACCATAATTCAGCTTTCCCGTGGGAATCCTCTGTACAGAGTCCCTGCTGTATTCTGCTCCCTGTCTGCAAAGATTGGATACATTTTGTTTGTTTCTGATACAATGGTTTTCTATGTTAATTTTTCTTGGCTCAGGAGAGGTTTCTAATCTGACCTAGTAGACATTTCTTAAAGCTTGTTCAGTACAACTTACAGATTCTGACAATTGCCATCACCATCAGAACTATAGACCAGCTTTGAGGATTCACTTATTAGTAGTTCTACAGATAGCAGTTTGGAAAGCCATGTTTCAAGCCATAATATAACCTAGTTCCCATATTTCTGGAAAGTATTAAATATTCATTTTCAAACAACCACCTTTATTTTATATCTTACACTTTCACTTGTTTATGGAATTCCCTTTTAATTTTCATGGGTAGAGCCTTAGTCAAGTGACTCGCAAAGCCCAGAGCATAACTTTCCAACCTGGTGATCCTTGAGGAGGGGCTATTTTGAGGAAATTGCTTTTAAAATGGGATTTTGGAAATGCTGCTGACTCTGGTGTTTTAAAGTTTGTACTTGTGCCCTTTGGCAAAGAGTGTTTAGGATGTCCATTTATTGATCTAAATAATAAATATGAGGAGTCAGTTTGCTTTGCATTAAATAAATGTGCCATTTCTGCTTAAACATGTATCTCAAATTCAAGCAGATAAATCAAACATGAAGGGAGAATCAAGACAAACAACAGTAAAAATTCCCAGAGTGGCTAATGAGGAGCAAGGAGTAGATGACCTTTGAATCTTTTCAAGATGATTAAACACCACGTTCTTACAGTGAGACTCCTCCATCCACACACTCTTCAGTGAGGTTGGGTGTTGTGCCATTATCTGGGGAAGTCAAATTGGACTTGCCTTGAATTAAATTTGTTCTTTGGGTCCTGACATTTATCAATACAGAATGTGTTCCCTAGAAAACCAATGTCAGCACTTCCAGACCCAGCAGCACTGAATAGTTCCACTTTACTCTGGAGCACTTGTTCATTATGGCTGATGTACTCAGAGTGAGGTTGGAGGTGCGTGCACACACCGCAAAGGTGACTGATGGAGGCTGGAAAGAGAATAGTCAGAAAAATCCAAGGACTCCTGGAGCAAAGAAGAATCGGCACCCTTAACTTGTGTACGTGAGAGCCAGTCCCCTCCTCCCATTTCTCATTGTGTTGTCTTATGTACATTGCAACCCACTGGGTAGAGATTGTAGCTGCTTAATATTCCATTCAGAACCTGCTTCACAGTTGGCATTCAATACATGTTAAATAACAATAATAACACCATATAGAGCCTCTAATTTCAGAAAGTGAGGTAGAAATTGCTGTTTTGAATCTCCATATTAATGGCACTGGCTTCGGATGCCTTTTTCCTCTCCCAACACTGTCTGTCTCCTGCTGGCTGTTATACACTGTACACTCACAAAGCCGTCACTACTAGCCAATCATCCTGATCAGCTGCCACAAGGGTCAGAATGCATCCACTCTCTCCACGTGCCTGCAGACACACTCCTCTGTGCACAGGATGACAGAAAGAAGCCACTGCCCTCAGAAGAAAAGCTCGGATCCAGCTGCTCACTGCACACCACAACCTCTGGCGTGTGCCCCCACCTGAGCACAGACATGTACAGGAGGGTGTTGGAATGGAGAAATTATGAATTCTTCCCCAGCTCTTTCTGGTCACGAACAGTGTCCAGCAAGCTAGGCAGGAGTTCTGCCTACTGGTCAGCATTTGCTTAAAATGGTTGGGTTGAACTAGATTTGGAGGAATGCCTTTTTTTCCTGTAAAGTTGGTCATTTTCTTTCGTAAGAAAGATTTCTTCTTATTCGAAGCGCTGCTTGGCAACTGAGAGAGAGCAGTTTAGCTTCAAATTAAAATAGTTGCTTTCAATCAGAAGCTAACTACAAGGCTAGTGGACGGTCTTTTTTTTTTTTTTAATTGAAGATATTAATAGATTTTCTTTAGCTAGATATAAGAAAGGGAAATGAATCCGTAGGAGGGAGGCAATGAAGGAGTCTAGGGAGGGGGCAAAGGAGGAAGGGAAGGAAGGATAGGATGTGACTTGGGTTTAAGGAGAAGTATTGAGAGGGCAGGGTGAGAGAGGGAAAAACACTTCTTTTTTTTGGTTGCTTCTTTGTCTATTTTACCAGCTCTGCTTAAACTGACTTAGTGTTTGGAAGAATATAATTCATCCCAGAAGGTTTTTCTAATGGGCAAAACACTATCTTTGTTTACATTAAATGTGGTAGAGATAGATAAATGTTCTAATTTATATTTATAATTGACTCTTTACAGTGGCAAATTTTAATTCCAGGAGCATGGGGTGACCGTTTCAGCTGTATGGGAGCTCCATCAGCCTAGGCCTTAACTCAGAAGAGGGGTCAGAAGATGGGCATGGGCTGGGACTATATAATAAATAATACTAAAAGCACTGAGTGCTTACTACATGCCAAGCTCTAAATGCTTTGCATGAAATCATTCCTGTAAATTCTCACAACAAATCAGTGAGAAGGGGGACTGTTCTTTCTATCTTACAGAGGAGGAAACTGAGACACAGAGAGACTAAGTAACTTATCCAAGGTTGCGCTAAACAAGTCATGATACCAGAATTTTAACTCAGTCATTTTAAATTCCAGGAGCTGTGGTCTCAACTGAGCATTCAACATTTAAAAAAGGACAGACATGTTACATACATGGTGTAATTCTATTAGCTGCACTGCCTCCCGTGACATAAGTAGAACATCATGCAGCTTTTCATTACCTGCAAGATAAATTCCTGACTCTTTAGCAGGCACACCGCTGAACTCTGTGTGTTGAAGGTCTGTCATGGTCCAGACACAGCCTCATTTCTAGCCTCAGTTTCAGTCACTGTTCATAAATGGCCTCCAACCAAGCCATCTCCGTTAACTTGCAGCTGGGTTTTTCTTTTCCCCTGCACCTCCTCATATCTGCAAACACTCATTCCTTGCTTCTGTTTCCCAGAGTCTTCACTTTCTCTCTTCTTTATCTGAGAGATTTGCCTTTCAAATGGCAGCTGACTTTGCCTCCTCTGAGAAGGCGTATCTGAATTCTCCATCAGATTTAAGGATCCCTTCCTCTGTAATCCCACAACACCTAGATACCTTACTGCATTGCCCTGTCACTATTCTTTTACATATTTTACTCTCTCATTTGAATATAACCCTTCAGAGATAATACAATACCTTATTCACGCTTTTATGTCTGGTGTCTTTAAAAGTACCTTATGGGTGAGTGTTAGTTGCTCAGTCTTGTTCGACTCTGCCACCCCATGGGCTATAGCCTGCCAGGCTCCTCTGGCCCTGAAATTTTCCAGGCAAGAATATTGGAGTGGATAGCCATTCCCTTCTCCAGGGTATCTTCCTGACCCAGGGGTCAAACATAGGTCTCCTGCATTGCAGGCAGATTCTTTACTATCTGAGCCCCACCTTGTAAGTGAGAGGCATTTAGTAACTACTGGTGAATGAATTCTGAGTGAGCCTACTCCTCAGGCTCCTTTTCACCCATGAGGGCTCAACCTAAATGTCAGTTCCTCCGTGAGTTCTTTTATGACTGTTCCCTTCATTTACCCTCTGAGGTGAATGAAAGATTGCTAAATTATTTGCCTTCCTTTCCATTAAGAAGTGGATATAAACCTTTTCACTTGAGTCTGAGCAGACTCATGATTGCTTAACCAATGGAACACAGCCTAAATGATGCTTCTCTGGGTGTCCAGCTCAGGCTATCAGAGACTGGTAGCTACTTCTTCCTGTCTGCTGGGGTGGTTGTTTTCAGTTGCTAAGTTGTATCTAACTCTTTATAACCTCATGGACTGCAGCACTTAAGGCTTTCCTGTCCTTCACTATCTTCTGGAGTTTGTGCAAACTCATGTCCATTGATTTCATCCAACCATCTCATCCTCTGTTGCCCGCTTCTCCCTGCCCTCAATCTTTCCCAGCATTAGAGTCTTTTCCAATGAGTCTCCTGGGGTATGTGCTCATGGATCCCAGCTTCTTGCTGTGAGGGAGTACTATGAAAGGCCCACATGGAGAACAGCCCACAGCCAGTGCTAAATTGAATCCATGCGAGTAAAGTCAGCTACCATTAAGAGTAGGAACGAACTGTCCCGGCTAAGACCTGACCAAACTGCAGTTGGTTGGCAAAATAAAAGGTTGTGCTAACCCACTAAGTATAGGTTGGTTTTTTTGATGTTGTTCATCAGTACAGAGCTGGAATATTCTCTAACACATCATCTTATTGATTTTTGCTTGTTACAATACATCTCAATCTGAAAGGGTCATATTTATCACCTCTCTCCTCCAAGTTACCATGCATGCATGTGTGCTAAGTCATTTCAGTCATGTCCAACTCTTTGCAACCCTGTGGACTATAGCCCACCAAGTTCCTCTGTCCGTGGGATTCTCCAGGCAAGAATCCTGGAGTGGGTTGCCCTGCCTTCCTCCAGGGGATCTTCCAGACCCAGGGATAAAACCCGTGTCTCCTGCAGCTACTGCTTTAAAGGCAGGTTCTTGACCATTGAGCCAAAAGGGAAGCTCTCCCAGTTACCACCCTCAGTTAAAAGTGAATTCCACGTCTGCCCTATCCACTTCTACAAATGGTGCCTAATATGGAACACACACTTGGTAAATCCTTCTTGAATGTTCTTCTTGGAGCTATGTTAGAAGAAAGGTGCCCATAGATGAAACCAGGGTCCTTGGACATTTTGATGAAATCATCTATCTTATGTTGAAAGCCATAGCATACTTTCAAAGATAACTGTATTTCATGTTCCATGTTATAGGCAATGACAATTACTACCTTAGACTGACTTTACTAAGGTAAGGTAAACGTTTTTTATTTTTTTAATAGATTGTTGTTTATCTTAAACCAGATATATTCTAGTAAGGCGAGGATGGGAGAACAGAGAATGGTGGTGTCATGGTAGAAAAGAATGTCTGTGTTTACAGGCAAAATAATTTACAAAAGAAAAAAAAAAAAAAACTGGAAACTTAAAAAAAAAAAATCATTTTTTGTTGGACAATCCTTCTAGAGAACCCAGCATTAATCCATGTTCTCTAAAATATGATTTTTTAAACAATTGACCCTAATAAGCTATGTTCTTTAAAAAATCCTGTCATGTTTTAATTTAGTCTTAAATAATTACACACAGCTCTTCAAACTACAGATCATAAAACTTAAGAAGAAAAACTCACTTTCACAGAGGTTATTTAAATAAAAGAACAAAAAGATGTAAACGTTTTATTGGCATTTTTCCCAGTAACTGGGCACTTTCTTCTGATGATAAGAGGGGAATCTTGGTCTTGATATACTCATTCCCAGCTGCATGGGCAAGTGGGGCACTTTAAGTCCATGTGGGAAGTAAAGTATCAAATGATCAGCAAGAAGCTGAACTTTAAATCTTAAGTGCACTTTCCATTCCTATGGAAATTGCACATTCTGTGGAAATGTACTTAGATTGTCATTGTCTAGTCAAATACAGTGAAAATGCAAGTTGAAGGAGCATAATTAAGGTTAAAAAAAAAAGATACAATGAGAATGGCTGTCTTTCATGAAGCCTAATCAGCACCTTGGACGTGTCTATGGGCTCAAGAATGGTCAGACACATTCTCCTGAACCACTGGTCCTCAATTATCATCATCTGTGGCTTGTTATGTAAGTGTATGCACTATTTCAGTATCCTTGCTTAGGTGATCTGGATGCTCTGTTGAATAGAAATTTTCTTGGAGTGGGCTCCTTCAAATCCCATTGCCTAGGTCTATTTCTTTGATTTCATGCAGCTTGTCAAGTTATCAATAAAGCAGAAATACTACTTTTTTGAAAGAGAGAGAGCTTTTTTTTGGAAATACAGTTGGTAAATTCTAATGTTAGCTTTAAAGAAGACTTGTAAAAATACCAAATATGCTGTTATATTTTTGTGCACCACAGAGATAGGAATAATAGAAATGCACTGATAGAAGAATTAGCTTTGCACAGCTAAATCTCCCAATGTCAAATCTCTCCTACAGAATGACATTAAATATAATTAAAGTTGAATCCACAAGTATTTATTATTTATTGAACATCTAAGATGCCCAAGGCAATGGCATATGTTCTGTAAAGGACATAGTGCAATCAACCTATAGTCCTAATCAGCAAGTAGATTTCATTGTGTGTTAATATCTCACCATTTAAGGAAGTGGATATAAATGAATTCAAAGATTGTAAAGACGTCCCCAGAAACAGATGGGGGAGTACAGTTATACCCTCAAATTCAACTTCCCTGTGCCTTACTGTTTGGCTAAGCAGAAGTGGTTAGGTAGCAATCCCTTGAGAAACACTAGGTATAGGCCTGTGGAAATAGACTCAGAAATGAATTTATTTTCCTAGCACTTTTTATTGGAATATTGCTAACGTCACCAAATGGCCAAGAATTTTCATGATATTTTAATAATGTAAAATGGTTGCAAACTTCCAATTTCCTGTCTACCTGCCTTGCCTACAGGACATGTGACTGGCTCACTTATTTTTTCTACTTAAAGCTTTTTCATAAACTTAAGAGGCAGAACACATCCCTGAGGAGGAGATAATATTCAAAAGAAGATATTTTGGATTTCAAGATTCATCTAGGCCATAAAGAGGACCAGGGGAATGCCTCAATCATATCTTCCTGCTCCTCCCCACTGTTGTTTTTTTTTTTTTTAACTGCAGAAGTAAGTAACGGTCTCTTTTCATCCGTAAAAATGATTTGAAAGGTTTTTGCTTTCATATTTATAGAATCAACTTCACAAAATCAAATTTCAGGAGATGGGTAGGTTTGCAGTCATTGTGCTATGTTTCATCTCCTGTTCCTAGAATACAATTCTGATTATTTCAGAAGCTCATTGACTGTAGGATATAAATGTTCTGTACACTTTTCACATTTGTTTCAAGGGCAAATTTTCTTGCACACAAATGAAGACAGTTCATTATCTTGAAAAACTCCTGGCAGAACACAGATATGCCTCAATAAAAACCTGTTTTATGTCATCACAGTCAAACCCAAATGTGTAGAATGTTACTGTTATTGGAGCTAAGTATAAAAGCATCAGGGTTGGGGTGATAAAGAATTATACAGGCAATGCCAGGGAACGTGGATGTTTTGCTTAGGTGATGGAAACTTTTTGAACACTTTCAAGCAGGAGCATAGCACAATCATATTTTCAGCTAAAAAGATCGCCAGAAGTAGTATGGAGAAAGAATTGGAGGAAAAAAGACTGGAGACCAAGACATTTTCAATAATCTTGTTTAGAGAAGAAAAGAGTCTGCATTGAGGTATAACCATGAGAATGGGAAAGAGAAATAGAGACAGAACTTCAGGAAAGATATACAAAGCAGAATCATTAGGACTTAGTGAGTGACTAAGTATGAGAGGAAAAGAGAGGTCATAGTTGTTATTTTCATGGCTTCTGGCTTTGAGAGTTGGATAGGGATTTGTGCCATCTCATAGAATAAAAGAGTAATGATAAAGAAGTTGTGGTTTGGAGGAGACAATAATGAGTTGGAGAACTTGGAAGCATTCTTCAAACTAGATGCTTGAAATAGTGGTTTGAGATAACTAGTTCTGGGAAATCAGAAAGAAATGTTCTGTAAGTTTTTTGTGTTAAATAGCCCTTAGTTCCAAACTGTTGCAGGGAAGTGTTAATTAGTATATACAGGACTTGCAAAATACTGATGGTATATCCGTGGCAGTTGATAAGGTCACTCAGGAAGGGTAGGTAGAGGAAAAAAATAGAAGGCTGAGAAGGAAACCATCATATAAAGAAGAGTAGATAGAATGGAAGTCTGCATGGGGATATGAAGGAAATAGGAAAATTATTTAGGAGGAAAGCTGCCCTAGAAGCCTAGCAAAGAAAATGTTTCAAGTATGACAGTTAGCAGTAGTATCAAATGTGACCTGAAAGAGAAATATGATCAAAGCTTGCAAATATACAAATATATTATTGTGCATTTGATAATTAGTAAAACTGTTTTCCATGGGGAAGAATGCCCTATTCATCCATTTGGTCTCTAATACTCCACGTAAGACTTAACCCCGTGCATGAATACTCTCCTCATCCTGCTTGGGTTCTACCTCCCTGGCCAAGTCATCACCCCAGAAGACCTTCCCCCATCTCCCCCTCCTTGGGTTCTGACACCCCACACTACTGCTTTCCCAGGACAACATCCTGCTCACCTTGATCAGATCCCAGTACTATACTCTGGCCCACCACAACTGTTCCCTGCCTTGAGCAAGGAGACCTGAAATGCTTTGCCCCACTTTAATGCCTTTAGGAATGAACTGTCCATGGAAAGGAAGGAAAAAAGAAGAGAAAGAACAAATTTACATAATTTGAATACGTCTGTGATAAAACCCTCCTGGCCACATACTCCAACAGGCACCAACTATTTCTCCTTAGAGGGGAACTCTGGATCCATCCAGAGGTAGAAAGTGTGATATGCCAGTTTGGCCGGCCAAAAACTTCAAAATGTGTGTTAGATTTGTCATTGGGAGAGTGTCTATGGTCTTGGTTAGAACCATTTTGCTGTCTTCATCTGCATTTTAAAATGTTTCAGATTTCAACCTTGGTTTTTATTTCTTCTCTGTTATATATTTTTTCTGTAGATCTTTTACAAACTATGTTCTTTAAATTGATAGCTATAATTTTCCAGTTAAAATCTTCCATAATTACCAGATCCTTATTTCCAAATAATTTATAATCCCCATTAAATGCTCCACAGGTGACCAATAATGTTTGAAATTTAACTACTGTCTTTCCCCCCAACTCTGACTAATCCTACCATTTTTCACTTTTCTATGAATGGTATCTCTCTTCTCCTGGCCATCCAAGTTAAAAATCTTACGCTACTCCATACTCTTTCCTCTCTCTGATTCCTCAAACCCAATGTCTAAGACCTGTCATTTTGACTTCGTAAGTAAATCTCAAATATATCCTCTCCTTTTCACTTTCACTATTATTGCCTTAATTAAATGTTGTGATTCACATCTCTGATCCACATTCAGACTTAAGGAACTCATTCCTTTTGGTAGCTAGGATGTTGCCTGCTGATGGCTCACTGATAAAAAATCTCTTCCAATTAGGAATTTTCCAGAAAGGGAGTTAGCTACCTTACCTACAGTTACATCCCCTTCTCAGGAGCAACTTACATCCACTGACTACTGGTTGGTACAGACGTACAAAGACCTTGACCCTCCTTCCACAATCTGCAACAACTTTGAACAGCCATCCCAGTGACTGAGTTTCCCTATGGGATGACCAAGAATTTGTTGTAATTCTATTGCAGTTGAATGTCTCCCAATCCTGAGTCTTTCAAACCCTCACAGGTGTTGCCAAAAGCATACCCAAACTCTCTGTGTGTAACTCTTCATCTCACAGTTTGTTTCCTAGGAAATCTGATTGCAGACATAAGGATAATTGATGCTTAGAGTAGACCAAGGAGACAGAATCTACAAACCGGATTACCTACCAGTCCACGGGCAAGTCTGAAAGTAGGCTTATCTCTGACATACTGTACTGATTCAACTGTTCAGACTCTCCAGTGGGAAGTTCAAATTGTATGGTTCTGGAAGAGAATGCGATAGATAATGCAGTGCCTTAAGTATTTGTGAGATTGAGAGTGAGTAATCATAAGGACAATGGGGTTGGATAACTGTTGCTGGTGCTATGTATTCACTGGAGAAAACAAAGCTTGAGGATGGTTAACAAAGTGTTAAAATCAGTCTCCTTGATAGCTGATAAAGGAATTCACAGCTCTTACAGCTTCAGTTCAGTTCAGTCACTCAGTCGTGTTCAATTCTTTGCAACTCCAAGGACTGCAGCATGCCAGGCTTCCCTGACCATCACCAACTCCTGGAACTTACTCAAACTCATGTCCATCGAGTTAGTGATGCTATCCAACCTTCTCTTCCTCTGTTGTCCCCTTCTCCTGCTTTCAATCCTTCCCAGCATCAGGGTCTTTTCCAAGGAATCAATTCTTCACCTTAGATGACCAAAGTATTGGAATTTCAGCTTCAGCATCAGTCCTTCCAATGAATATTCAGGACTGATTTCCTTTAGGATGGACTGGTTGGATCTCCTTGCAGTCCAAGGGACTCTTGAGGGTCTTCTCCACACCACAATTCAAAAGCATCAGTTCTTCAGCCCTCAGCTTTTTTTATAGTCCAACACTCACATCCATAAATAACTACTGGAAAAACCATAGATTTGACTAGATGGACCTTTGTTGGCAAAGTAATGTCTCTGTTTTTTAGTATGCTGTCTAGGTTGGTCATAGCTTTTTTTCCAAGGAGCAAGCATCTTTTAATTTCATGGCTGCAGTCACCATCTGCAGTGATTTTGGAGCTCCCAAAAATAAAGTCTGTCATTGTTTCGTTTGTTTCCCCATCTATTTGCCAAAAGTGATGGGACTGGATGCCATGATCTTAGTTTTCTAAATGTGGAGTCTTAAGCCATCTTTTTCACTCTCTTCCTTCACTTTCATCAAGAGGCTCTTTAGTTCTTCTTCGCTTTCTGCCATAAGGGTGGTGTCATCTGCATATCTGAGGTTATTGATATTTCTCTTGGTAATCTTGATTCCAGCTTGTGCTTCATCCAGCCCAGCATTTTGCATGATGTACTCTGCATAGAAGTTAAATAAGCAGGTTAACAATATACAGCTTTGATGTACTCCTTTCCAGATTTGGAAACAGTCAGTCTGTTGTTCCATGTCTGGTTCTATCTGTTGCTTCTTGACATGCATACAGATTTCTCAGGAGGAAGGTAAGGTGGTCTGGTATTCCCATCTCTTGAAGAATTTTCCACAGTTTGTTTTAATCCACACAGTCAAAGACTGTGGCCTAGTCAAACAGAAGTAGATGTTTTTCTGGAGCTCTTTTGCTTTTTCGATTATCCAGCAGATGTTGACAATTTGATCTATGGCTTCTCTGCCTTTTCTAAACCCAGCTTGAAAATCTGGAAGTTCATGGTTCACATACTGTTGAGCCTGGCTTGGAGAATTTTGAGCATTACTTTGCTAACATGTGAGATGAGTGAAATTGTGCAGTACTTTGAGCATTCTTTGACATTACCTTTCTTTGGGATTGGAATGAAAACTGACCTTTTCCAGTCCTGTGGCCACTGCTGAGTTTTCCACATTTGCTGGTATATTGAGTGCAGCACTTTCACACCATCATCTTTTAGGATTTGAAATAGCTCAACTGGAATTCCATCACCTCCATCAGCTTTGTTTGTAATGATGCTTCCTAAGGCCCACTTGACTTCACATTCCAGGATGTCTGACTCTGGGTGAGTGACATGATCATGGTTATCTGGCTCATGAAGATCTTTTCTATATAGTTCTGTATATTCTTGCCACCTCTTTTTAATATCTTCTGCTCCTGTTAGGTTCATACCATTTCTGTCCTTTATCGAGCCCATCTTTGCATGAAATGTTCCCTTGGTATCTCTAATTTTCTTGAAGATATCTCTAGTCTTTCCCATTCTGTTGTTTTCCTCTATTTCTTTGCATTGATTGCTGAGGAAGGCTTTCTTATCTCTCCTTGCTATTCTTTGGAACTCTACTGAATTCTTTGGAATGCAGATGCTTATATCTTTCCTTTTCTCCTTTGCCTTTAGCTTCTCTTCTTTTCACACCTATTTGTAAGACCTCCTCAGACAACCATTTTGCCTTTTTGCATTTCTTATTCTTGGGGATGGTCTTGATCACTGCCTCCTGTACAATGTCATGAACCTCCATCCATAGTTCTTCAGGCACTTTGTCTATCAGATCTAATCCCCTGAATCTATTTGTCACTTCCACTGTATAATCATAAGGGATTTATTTTAGGTCATACCTGAATGTTCTATTGGTTTTCCCTACTTTCTTCAATTTAAGTCTGAATTTTGCAATAAGGAGTTCATGATCTGAGCCACAGTCAGCTCCCACTCTTGTTTTGGCTGACTGTATAGAGCTTCTTCATCTTTGTCTACAAAGAATATAATCAATCTGATTTTGGTAAAAGCAGATAATCTTTGGATCAGGTTAGAATCACTTATAAAGATAGTGGTGCTTTGGTAAAGTTGAATTCCTAGACCTTGTAACTCTGGTACGCAGGTTTCAAGGCACTGGTTGGGAAGCTCTGAGGCCTTGACACTTGGGATAGGCATATCTAGTCAGTGCACTTAAATCTTTAATCCCCCGGATTCTCTGAATCCTTTGAGGCTGCAGTGGCCCCATCCTCCCTGCTATAGGCTAGCATTCTCCTCCTTTTCTTTGAAAATGATGCAGAAACATCTATTTTTAATGAAAAAAATATATATACACCCTCAACTCAAGATCTCTCTCTTCATATCTTCTTGCCACCAAACCAGTAACTAGAATTAAGTCCCAAGGATGCTCAGCCAGGGAAACACTGGGCTGGCTAAGGTAAGAAAGAAACTGTAATTGAAGAAGTTTCAGCACCTCAGCAACATGTGTCAACACAAGCTAAGGAAGCATATAATGGGACTGAATCCTGAGATTGATATATCAACAAGGGCAGAATATAAAATTGGAGAGAAGGGAGTTTATCGACTGTAAAACACTCTTCCATTGTGTAGAATTTAATACCATCATGGAAGAGGCACTAAACAGCCAAGAAGTCAAAAGAATGGCTTGACCAGTTGGTGTCAGCCAGACCCTATTAGCCATTCCAGTGCTAAAAAATTGGATGTATGAATGGAGGTGCCATGGGCCAACCAGCAAGGGCTCCCACTAACCAAGGATGACTTAGCTGCTGCCACTGTTAACTATCCAACATTACAGCAGCAGACTCTGAGAGTGATGTCCCAGCATGCCACCATCCACTGAGGAGGCCAACCAGCCACTTGTACTCTGAAACAGACAGTGATACATATTGAATGGAATTGACACATAGTCCAGGTATGAGTTTACATTTCCTACCCACAACACCATATGGGTAACACCATATGGGAAAAATGCCTAACCTCACAGAGCTCACATCCTAGCAGTATAGGAAGACAAATGTTAGTAACTGGTCTGTAATTCATCCTTCTTACCCTAGAGACAAGTTGGGGCTCAGTGGGGAGAATGGAGGAAGGAAAAGAAAGAAGTGATATGGTCAAGATTTTTTTTTTGCAAATATACTAATCAGATTTTCTGGCAGTATTTACTAATGGAGACTCTTTATCACTAGTATGTGGTAATTATAGGGGACTGGAATGCAAAAGTAGGAAGTCAAGAAACACCTGGAGTAATAGGCAAATTTGGCCTTGGAATACAGAATGAAGCAGGGCAAAGGCTAATAGAGTTTTGCCAAGAGAACACACTGGTCATAGCAAACACCCTCTTCCAACAACACAAGAGAAGACTCTACACATGGACATCACCAGACGGTCAACATCAAAATCAGATTGATTATATTCTTTGCAGCCAAAGATGGAGAAGCTCTATACAGTCAGCAAAAACAAAACTGGGAGCTGACTGGCTCAGATCATGAACTCCTTATTGCCAAATCCAGACTTAAATTGAAGAAAGTGGGGAAAACCACTAGACCATTCAGGTATGACCTAAATCAAATCCCTTATGATTATACAGTGGAAGTGAGAAATAGATTTATGGGACTAGATCTGATAGATAGAATGCCTGATGAACTATGGACGGAGGTTCGTGACATTGTACAAGAGACAGGGATCAAGACCATCCCCATGGAAAAGAAATGCAAAAAAGCAAAATGGCTGTCTAACGAGGTCTTACAAATAGCTGTCAAAAGAAGAGAAGCAAAAAGCAAAGGAGAAAAGGAAAGATAAAAGCATCTGAATGCAGAGTTCCAAAGAATAGCAAGGAGAGATAAGAAAGCCTTCCTCAGCGATCAATGCAAAGAAATAGAGGAAAACAACAGAATGGGAAAGACTATAGATCTCTTCGAGAAAATTAGAGATACCAAGGGAACATTTCATGCAAAGATGGGCTCGATAAAGGACAGAAATGGTATGAACCTAACAGGAGCAGAAGATATTAAGAAGAGGTGGCAAGAATACACAGAAGAACTGTACAAAAAAGGTCTTCATGACCAAGATAATCACAATGGTGTGATCACTCACCTAGAGCCAGACATCCTGAAATGTGAAATCAAGTGGGCCTTAGAAAGCATCACTACGAACAAAGCTAGTGGAGGTGATGGAATTCCAATTGAGCTATTCCAGATCCTGAAAGATGATGCTGTGAAAGTGCTGCACTCAATATGCCAGCAAATTTGGAAAACTCAGCAGTGGCCACAGGACTGAAAAAGGTCAGTTTTCATTCCAATCCCAAAGAAAGGCAATGCTAAAGAATGCTCAAAGTATTGCACAATTGCACTCATCTCACACACTAGTAAAGTAATGCTCCAAGCCAGGCTCAACAGTATGTGAACCATGAACTTCCAGATGTTCAAGCTGGTTTTAGAAAAGGCAAGGAAGCCAGAGATCAAATTGCCAACATCTGCTGGATCATGGAGAAAGCAAGAGAGTTCCAGAAAAACATCTATTTCTGCTTTATTGACTATGCCAAAGCCTTTGACTGTGTGGATCACAATAATCTGTGGAAAATTCCAAAACAGAATGGAATACCAGACCACCTGATCTGCCTCTTGAGAAACCTATATGTGGGTCAGGAAGCAACAGTTAGAACTAGACATGGAACAACAGACAGGTTCCACATAGGAAAAGGAGTCCGTCAAGGCTGTATATTGTCATCCTGCTTATTTAACTTCTATGCAGAGTACATCATGAGAAATACTTGGCTGGAGGAAGCACAAGCTGGAATCAAGATTTCCAGGAGAAATATCAATAACCTCAGATATGCAGATGACACCACCCTTATGGCAGAAAGTGAAGAGGAACTAAAAAGCCTCTTGATGAAAGTGAAAGAGGAGAGTGAAAAAGTTGGCTTAAAGCTCAACATTCAGAAAACTAAGATCATGGCATGTGGTCCCATCACTTTATGGGAAATAGATGAGCAAACAGTGGAAACAGTGTCAGACTTTATTTTTGGGGGCTCCAAAATCACTGCAGATGGTGATTGCAGCCATGAGATTAAAAGACACTTACTCCTTGGAAGGGAAATTATGACCAACCTAGATAGCACATTCAAAAGCAGAGACATTACTTTGCCTACAAAGGTTCATCTAGTCAAGGCTATGGTTTTTCCAGTGGTCATGTATGGATGTGAGAGTTGGACTCTGAAGAAAGCTGAGTGCTGAAGAATTGATGCTTTTGAACTGTGGTATTGGAGAAGACTCTTGAGAGTCCCTTGGACTGCAAGGAGATCCAACCAGTCCATTCTGAAGGAGATCAGCCCTGGGATTTCTTTGGAAGGAATGCTGCTAAAGCTGAAACTCCAGTACTTTGGCCACCTTTGTGAAGAGTGGACTAACTGGAAAAGACTCTAATGCTGGGAGGGATTGGGGGCAGGAGGAGAAGGGGATGACAGAGGATGAGATGCCTGATGACATCACTGACTCGATGGACATGAGTCTGAGTGACCTCCGGGAGTTGGTGATGGACAGGGAGGCCTGGTGTGCTGCAATTCATGGGGTTGCAAAGAGTCAGACATGACTGAGCGACTGAACTGAACTGAGCACATGCCACGTGTGTCTGGGTTGGCCAATAGTAATCTGGTCAGAAATCATGTCCACGGAGAAGGCAATGGCAACCCACTCCATTACTCTTGCCTGGCAAATCCCAGTGACAGGGGAGCCTGGTGGGCTGCCATCTATGGGGTCGCACAGAGTCGGACACGACTGAAGCAACTTAGCAGCATCAGCAGCAGAAATCATGGCCAAGTTCTGCCATGTCCATACTCTTCCATGTGAACAACCATGCCTACTCTCTTCCACATCTCTCTACTGCCATACAACTGAGTAGTTGCTGTAGAGACCATGTGGCCTGCAAAGCTGAAATGCTTACTGTTTGACCTTTCGGAGAAAAAACTTTGCTAATTCCTAGTATGGACAATGCCCCAAAAGCATCATTTAGAAATCTCGTATCTTAAATATATGCCATAGCTCATCTTATGTAGCAAGAATAAGTGCCAAGATGGTATAATTCCTGTAAATCAAAGGAAGAAACTGTTTCTAGATGGAATCAGCTTTGTTCACTAAGATTTCTTTGTATTATCAGAGCTATACCTCACACCCTCCTATGATTTCATCTAGGTAAAAGTCCGTCTTGCTCCCTCAGTCAGAAGGTAATGGGATTCTGGCAAACTAGGAGACTTTATCTCTTACCTCCTTACTGTTCCTTGACTGAAGTGGGCAAGTGGTGCTCGGTATTTTAATGTTGAACCATGTTTGGCATGCACTGCAGAGTCCCTCAGAGTCTTCTATTGCTCCTGATAGAGTAATTCATTTTCTAACTTTCTTGATAGTTAGCTTGGCGTTCTTCAATAGAGGTCTTTCAAATTCCTTTTAAAAGACATATCCCTGTTTAGAAGAGACATTCTTGAAGTTGACTTTGGAGCAGCTCTACTTAAAACAGAGGGTTAAGGGGCCTAGCACCCCATCCATTCCTTCTCTGGGGTCTCCGAGAATGAGTTTCCTGGAGACCCTACAGCTCAGTAGATCAGATTGAAGTATCACTAAAATCAATCAACATTAAGGTCTCCTTCAGTTGTAATTTATTACAACTTTTAAGTCTTGTATCTTGGGCTCAAAGGATTATTTTCCCTGCTCTATCAACTCCCCTATGCTCTTTGAGAGAAATACATATTGCATGTTCAAATGTGTCAAGGGTTTTATCATTTTTCAAAATCCTGGCTGTCCACTATGTAAGACCCAAGGCTCCTCATTCCTCTACTTTTTCATCTTACAGAGGAGGAAACTTCTGCTAATAGTCTAGCCCTTCCCGTAAAAGGAGCAACTGGTCTAAGTGGTCAAAGTCCAGGATATTCTCTGAACCATATTTCACCAGTGCTCATGGCCCTCACTTTAAAGACCAATGGGAGTACTTGCCTACTCTTTTACCTCCTGTGCCCAGGTACCTGTGGCCACTTTCTGTCCTCCCAAGTCCACATGCCCAAACAGGGCCCAGGGTTTGTCTTCTGGAGATCTATGGTATATATTATTGCATATTCAAAACCTGTAAATCCTTAAAAAAAAACCAACCCTGAATATTCATTGGAAAGGCTAATGCTGAAGCTCCAGTATTTTGGCCACCTGACAGGAAGAGCTGACTCATTGGAAAAGACCCTGAGGCTAGGAAAGATAAAAGGCAAAGGAGAATAAGGCAGCAGAGGATGAGATGGTTAGATAGAATCACCAACTCAATAGACATGAATCTGAGCAAACTCCGGGAGATGGTAGAGTCCAGAGGAGCCTGGTATGCTTCAGTCCATGGGGTTGCAAAGGGTTGGGTAGGACATGACTTAAGTGACTGAACAACAAACAGCAATGTTAAATGGACTCTTAGATTCAAAATAATAAGGGTAGGGCCTCATAATAACCTTAGGATTAAGCTTCTTGGTCCAGCAAAATTTAACAGAAGCACAGCAGTTAAGGAGTTAGAAGGCATTCACCTGCTTATTAATAAAAATTTTGAAACCCTACTGGTCAGAGCTCTAGAAGGGAGGAGAAAGGAAAGATATCCTCACATCTTACATCCTTATGAACCAAGTGACTCCCGTGAGCAAGATCCCTAAAGCCAATATGGTAATAGGTGCCGGCTGGTACTGAAGTGTATTTAGTAGGTATAATTTGTGATAGTTAGATATCAAAGCATTTATGGCTGGGTCTCTAGATCCTGGGTTACTAATGTGCTTAGCAAAAATGAAAATAATGGCAGTCATTTTAGGCATAGGGAACCAAGTTTGCTTGTCAGAATCACAGACAAAGAGAAAGGATTGAAATATCTTGGACAGAGGTAGAGATGTCTTTCCTAGGAATATGAAACCAGAAGGAAAATGAAGTTTCTCTTCTCCAGAATGCTCTACAAACATACTTTTCATAAACGTGGCTGTAAGACACAAGACCCAAAGTAGTTTTCTCAACTCTGGGGCACATTAGAATCATATGGGGAGTTTTAAAAAATATATATCTGATTTCTAAGCCCTACAACAGACTGATTGATAACAAAGTCTCTAATGGAAGGGGTCCAAACATCTGTAATTGTAAAAGTTTCCCAAATGACTCTAATGTCCAGCCAGATTTGGGAATCAGTAGGCAGTGTAAGCGGAGAAGGCAATGGCACCCCACTCCAGTACTCTTGCCTGGAAAATCCTATGGATGGAGGAGCCTGGTAGGCTGTAGTCCATGGGGTCGCTAAGAGTCGGACACGACTGAGCGACTTCCCTTTCACTTTTCGCTTTCATGCATTGGAAAAGGAAATGGCAACCCGCTCCAGTGTTCTTGCCTGGGGAATCCCAGGGATGAGGGAGCCTGGTGAGCTGCCGTCTATGGGGTTGCACAGAGTCGGACACGACTGAAGCGACTTAGCAGCAGCAGCAGCAGCAGGCAGTGTAAGTGGCTTCCCAGATGACTCAGAGGTAAAGAATCTGCCTGCCAATGCAGGAGAAACGGGCGACAAGTGTTCGATCCCTGGATCAGAAAGATCCCTGGAGGAGAAAATGAAAACTCACTCCAGTTATTCTTGCCTGGAAAATCCTAGGGACACAGAAGTCTCGTGAGCTACAGTCCATGGGGTTGCAAAGAGTCAGACACAACTTAGACTGCCTTGTTGCTTGGTCACTAAGTACTGCAGAAATGCAGAGGGAAAAATGTGTGTGCGCTCAGTGTGGTAAGGCAGAAATCTAACAGGTTTTGGTGTTTGTTTTTATTCTCACTCATTATGTTTCAGCCAGGGCTAAGGGACAAGGGGAGGAAAGATCGACTTTTGGGTGCACAAGGGAAAGAAGGAAATAGCTTCCTGTGCTGATGGAAGGGAGAAGGTTTAAACTTAAAAAGCAGAGGAGAAGCAATGTTTTGGAGAGAGGGGCTCATGTAGAGATCTCATTTGGGTTTTGAAGAACTGGAATTTGTTTTGAAGGTTAAAATGACACAGGAGAGGCTAACAAGAATTTTGTTAACCCTCATATTTATTTAGATTCCCCTTATGACTAGCATTTACAAAGGTGTGCTGATGAGATACAGAATATTCCAAAACCCTCCCCGCTTTCTTCCTTTGTTCACTTCACATAGTTCAGGGTACCACAAGGAAAAGTCAATTTTTAAATTTCAGGTCCAGCCAAATCATTAAAATAGCTGGGGTGGCTTAGTGGCTTCATAAAAATTAAATCAGGCACACATTTTGAGTAAGCTCATTATGGAAATAAGGAATCCACAGAGCCATTTTAAAGTTGATGCTAGATCCAAAATCTTTCCATTATCTTATATGTGTGTGTCTATATGTGCTGGAATGTCCAGTACGTGGTTATATAAAAATGCCTGATGGCAGCCCCTCTGCTTTCCCCAGTGGATATTTTGATTTATACCGCTTCCAGCTTTATTCGACTTCCACTGATTAGTTTGCATTTACATTTTCATAGCATCCAGCTGCTCGGCATTCATGATTTACATTCATCCAATGTAATTAAAGTATTTGTTGTGGGTTTATAAGCTTTTTAATGGTCTATATTTCTGCATTTTGTGTCTCTCCTTCTCCAAATTTATTTTATTCATCAAGCTGTGTCCTAAAAAGCAGTAGAAACAATTACCTCTAAAGTATGTTAGTATACAGCATGAATAACGCTCACACTGGATTTAAAACTACCCTCACCCGAATTACCAATTCAGTGCTGAAAATAAATGTCTCTCCCTCCAGAAATTAGAATCTAATTATGTACAATAAACCACGTTAAATAATATCAAGGGTCTAGCCTAAACCAACAAAGACTCAAACATCCCCATAGAAAGCGGAACTGTTCCTGCTCACATTTGTTCCTTGGGGCCAAGGTTACTTTTGGAGGTCACAGGCACTGTTGAGAACCTGTCCAGGTTTCAAGGAGATAGAGCTGAAGTGCACGCTAAAGAAGTAGTAGCCTGCTACTCTCCACAGACCAATTTGGTAAATACTTTCATTTCAGTCCCCTGTAATTAATAGGTAATTAGCTGTGACTCTAGGACGAAACAGCAAAATGACAACAAAGCCATTTAGACTTCTAGTACAAACAGAATCTCCCGATGCGGTCAATACTTCAATATGATTTCAGAAGCTGAAATAATCTCCAGGTTTTAAATTCCCATTGACCTCTAAATCAATCCTGACTTCTAACTTTTAAGTCTCTCTTGGCATTAATCCCACCCCATATTTGCTTTTATCTTTGGATATACTCCTGTAAAACCCTAGAATCAGCTAACCTTATCTTCTCCTAAACTCAATTCTTTCAGCCACCTCTCAGCATTTTTCCAAGCCTATATAAAATTCACCAATTTACCATCTTATTAGATGCTAAACTACACTCTTAATCTGTTTCAAGTCATAGGTCAAAGCTAACATTTTTTAAAAACCCTGCCCAGTTAATACTGAGAATTTGCTCCCTTTTTTTAACATATTGAAACAATTATTTTACCCTTGTGTCTGTTTATCTCTTTAGTATTCACCTGTGTAGTTTTGATTATATAATCTCCCCTGTTTGGTTGAAAAGAGAGGGTAAGAAATTGCTGTTTGTTTTAACTGGTGCTGAAAAGAACAGCTTTGATTAAAAAAAAAAAAAAGATTTGGTTGGGAGAAGAAAGAGAAATTGGTAATGGTAAATGGAACTTTATCCCAAGTGGTTTCTCTTTTGAAAGAAATAGAAAACATTTAATAAGATGGTTATAAATACCTATGATATGCTAATTAGAATGGCAGTATCCATTGTCCATAATCTTAGCATGCTGGTTTATATTAAAGTAAATTAAAAATAGCTGCAAAACATGCTTAGTGCTACATGTCAATGTAGACTTTTACTGACTTGCCTACTGAGATTCTGGTGCAATTACTTTTTAGTTTTTATGGCTATTCCATGATTTTTAACTCAAATTCCACCTCTGAATGTTTAGACCAAAACAGGTAAAAGATTATACTCTCTTTAATAAATACCTGCCATTAGCTTTTAAAAAAACTTATTTTGAGATAAGTTCAGACTTTTGGAAAAGTGCTAAGAATAGTGTATTCATTTCCTAGCAAAACAACAACAACAACACATATGTTGTCTCAGGGTGAAGCCCAAGGTGTCAGCAGGGCTACAATCCTTCTGAAGAACCTATAGGAGAATCTGTTTTCTTGCTTTTCCAGCTTCTGGACGTCCCTGCATTACTTGGCTCAGGGCCCTCTCCTACATCTTCGAAGCCTGCATTGCAGCATCTTCCAATCTGTCTTTAACTCTGGCCTCTGAAATCCCTCTTTCGCTTGTGGATGTTTGTGATTATATTGGACCTATCTAGATAATTCAGGAGAATCTTCCTATCTCAGGATCTTAACTTATTCACATCTACATTGTTCCCTTTGCCAAGTGAGTTAACATAACCACATGTTAAGTTTAAGATGTGGACATCTTTTGGGAGGATTGGGCATTATTCTGCTACCACATATGGAATAAAGAATTCTTGTATATTCTTTTTCTAGGGTCCCCAGATGCTAAAATTTTACAACATTCGTCTCTATATTTCTCTTTCTTTCTCTCTTTCCATATACATAGTATTTTTTCCTGAACCTTTAGAAAATACGTTGCAGACAGGATACCACTTTACGCCTGAATACTCAGTGTATATTTCCTAAGAACAAGTTTATTCTCTTATGCAACCACCAAATTTATGTGAAATCAGAAAATTAACTGGTAAAATACTACTAGCTAGTCTAAAGGTCTATTTCAGATTTTGCCAGTCATCATAATAATGTCCTTTACAATAAAAGATGCCAGATCATAGGCTCAGATCATGCTGTCTAACTGGTCTCTTTAGGTTCCTTTGATCTGAAATGGTTCCTTATTCTTTCTTTTATGATGTGGATGACTTTAAGAGTATAGGTCAGTTATTTTGGAAAATGTCTCTTAATTTGGGTATGTTTGTTTTCTCATGATTATATTCAGATTATACATTTTTGGCAGAAATATCAAAGACATGAAACTGTGTTCTTTACAGTGAAACACCAGAAATGTTCTATATCTAAATTCAGTCTCATTTTAATAATAAGTTCTCACATTTAAAGAATTCTTGCTGTATGTCTGCATCTGAGCTAAACACTCTATATATATTATCTAATTTAATTTTCCATCTTTGTTTTCACTATAACTGAATGGGGATTCACACAACTAGTGAGATGAAAGTCTGGAATTTGATCCCCTTGTCTTTTTTGTTCCAAATGCCTTGCTTTTTTCACTTTATTAACAATAAAGGGAGTTTTTAAGTACTGAAAACAAGCCTTGACCAAGACAACCTTGATGTTCCCCTCAGTTTTACTAAATTTCAGATAGATTCTTCCTAACTTTAGGCCCCACCTTCCTTTTCTTCCAGTATTTACTTTAGAAAACTTAAAATTGTGAATTCTTTTTCTGAACCCTTGGGATGTAACTGTTGTTCCAGCCTCTTGCCAGTTTTACAATCCAGAAATGGCTTTCTCAAGGACTGGGAACCATCTCTTTAAAATGTCATCAAGAAAGATAGTGCCCCCTCCCACTCTCTGTGGGAGTTTAGGAGCCTAAATTCAATACGTGCCAGTTAGCAAACACCTGGACCAACTTCCCTGTCAATCTCCTCCAGTAGTTGTCCACTAACTCACCTTTACACTGAAAAACTCCTCTTGACTGGTGTCACAGCTTCGCCGGTGGCTCAGTTGGTAAAGAATCCGCCTGCAGTGCAGGAGACCCAGGTTCAATCTGCGGGTCGGGAGGATCCCCTGGAGAAGGAAATGGCTGCCCACACCAGCATTCTTGCCTGGGAAATACTATGGACAAAGGAGCCTGACAAGCGACAGTGCATGATGTCTCAAGAGTCGGACGTGACTTAGTGACTAAACCACCATCTGCCTTGTGTCAGTGGAGTTGAGTTCAGTCTCTCCCTTGTAACATTAATCTCTCTCCCCTCTATTGCAATAGTCTTGAATAAAGTCATCTTATCCAGGGCAATATTTTTTTTTTTACAAGTTTATATGGGAAAATAAATTATTTTAGTTGATTGAATCAAATTTTCTCCAACAAGTATAATTTGGCAACGACAAGTATAGCAGTTTTAGTTCTTATTTTTTTAATGACACCTATATCACATACTGTGATGTGATAGTTCTCACTTTGACACAGCCATGGTCTTGTTTTAAACAGAGAAGTACACCTTTCTGTCTTGTCACTGAAATAAACACTTAAGATTGCCTGCTATCCATTTTCTAGGGACAGCTATTCACATGGGCTAATGGGAGCTGCCAGGTTCATACCAGCAATATCTCCTTCAGTTCAGTTCAGTCACTCAGTCATGTCCGACTCTTTGCGACCCCATGAATCACAGCACGCCAGACCTCCCTGTCCATCACCATCTCCCGGAGTTCACTCAAACTCACGTCGATTGAGTCAGTGATGTCATCCAGCCATCTCATCCTCTGTCGTCCCCTTCTCCTCCTGCCCCCAATCCCTCCCAGCATCAGAGTCTTTTTCAGTGAGTCAACTCTTTGCATGAGGTGGCCAAAGTACTGGAGTTTCAATTT
>NW_011494753.1:10661508-10665838 GCF_000754665.1 Bison bison bison | reverse complement strand
TACTGGAGTTTCAGCTTTAGCATCATTCCTTCCAAAGAACACCCAGGGCTGATCTCCTTCAGAATGGACTGATTGGATCTCCTTGCAGTCCAAGGGACTCTCAAGAGTCTTCTCCAACACCACAGTTCATCACATCAATTCTTCGGTGCTCAGCTTTCTTCACAGTCCAACTCTCACATCTATACATGACCACTGGAAAAACCATAGCCTTGACTAAATGGACCATTGTTGGCAAAGTAATATCTCTGCTTTTGAATATGCTATCTAGGTTGGTCATAACTTTTCTTCCAAGGAGTAAGAGTCTTTTAATTTCATGGCTGCAGTCACCATCTGCAGTGATTTTGGAGCCCAAAAAAATAAAGTCTGACACTGTTTCCCCATCTATTTCCCATTAAGTGATGGGACCAGATGCCATGATTTTCGTTTTCTGAATGTTGAGCTTTAAGCCAACTTTTACACTCTCCCCTTTCACTTTGATCAAGAGGCTTTTTAGTTCCTCTTCACTTTCTGCCTTAAGGGTGGTGTCATCTGCATATCTGAGGTTATTGATAATTTATCTCTAAAACAGTCCTCTCTTAAAGAATCAGTCCTCTCTTAAAACTCCTTTGCAAAGGAAGGAGTTCTACTAATGTCTTCATTACTTAAAATGTATTTTTACCCCTGTCTTAGGAAGTAAATTTTCTGTTTGGAGGTACATATAGGAGTATTTTTGGCTCTCCAGAAACTTTAGGACAGATGTTGTAATTTATATCTCTGCATGCTCACTCTTTTTGGCTGCATGCACTGGGGTTAGGGAGAAGGAAAGGCTGTGCATTTTGTTAACAGTGATTTTCGTATCCCAGTGGAAGTGCCAGCTGAGAATATTCACTACTAATCCTCAGATTCTAATTCCATAATTGCCTTGTTTTGTGTTTAGCTTTATTTTTGCCTTCCACGTACCCAATTGTCAGTTACTATTTCATAAAGGAAATATCTTTTCTCATCATTCTGAGAATTTGTATACTTTCCTGAAGGTTTTTCTTACTCCTTTCCTTGGTTCTATTTTATCCAAGTTTCTTTATTATGGTTGTCTCATAGCTAGTAGAGTTATTCTTCAACTACCTGGTAAAACCTAGCTCCCCATTTATATTTGAAAAGTGGAGTACTCAAAAGCTAGTTGGAAAGTATGTGTCAGTCCCTAGAGCTTTCTACCAACGGAACTTGCCCATTTCATTGGAGGCCTTCTTGGCAGCATTATCTTCAATTTCATTTTGTGAGTGAGGGATCCTATAACTTCTCACTTGTGGGTATAAGCCTGGGAGCAGAATTGTGGATGATGAAGGTAAGATTGTGTATAAGGAGCTAGGAAGCTCATGATTCAATATGTAGACTGATTTATCCCCATTTTCAGTCCTCATTTCACTTGCCCTGCAGTATGTTAGATGTGCTAAGTCCATGGCTTTTCTGGTTCTATTTCTGGCTTTTTCTGGTTCTGTTTTTTGTGTGTGTGTCTTAGAGGAGAAAATGGGAAAAGGCTGGTCACCTGTTTTCAAGTATTGGAGAAGAAAAAGAGGGGATCCTGTTATTCCTTATATAGACTTTTAGCCTTTCTTGTATTCCTGGTTTTCTCAACTTTGGAGTTTTTCTGGAGTTCTGCAGCATTAGCTGGCTTGCTCTTGTTGGTTTCTACTTACACAGATACCTTGCCTCTTCTTCCATTTCTCTTTGTCCTTGTTGATTAATATTTTTTAGAAATAATTTACATGCCTTTCAGTGAATTTTGGGGAGGGTACAGAAATAAATACAGGAGTTCAGCCTGCCATCTCTAACTGTTGTTAGGTTTCATTTTTAAATTTAGATTTCTTTTAAAGCCTATGTCTTTATAGCATCTTTTTTTAATTGATTTAACCTCTGTAAAATGGACATACTGTCCTAAATGCTCTTGTGTGTGGCATGTGTGTATGTGTGTATGGCATTTGCCGTGGGATTACAATATGAGCACTTAAATTTGCCAGGCACTGAAATAAACACATCACATGGGTTAACTTATTTATGCACAACACTCTCATCTCATAGATGGTATTATTGTGTCTGATTTACAGATGAAGAGATCGAGATGCTTAGAGGTTAAATAACTTGCCAAAAGATCACAAAGCTGTGGAGCTGTGATTCAAATGAAGGCAGTTGTCTCAAGGATGTGCTATCAGACCTCTACTATATATCCTCTTAGTTACTTAACTTTTATGTATGTATGTGTGTGTGTGTGTATACTTCTTACAAGTGTACTACCTGCTGTATTTCTTTCTTTTTATTTGTATAGCCACTGTAGTAACTGGGAACAGCATTTGCCTTAGAACAAACTTGTCTCATTAGAAGATGAACGTTGCTGACACTGTACTCTCTCTATTCCTATCTCATGCCAGCAGCATGCTTCGTCTATAGAAAAATCTCAGCAAATATTGATTATTTCACTTTATTCTCATACTCAGACACAGGTCATTGTATCAATTATTCAAACTTTATGAAAATTCTTCAATTTGCAAATATTCTTACATCTAAAATGTAAGCAGTTTTTCTTGGGGTGGAGGGCGGTTCAGGGGGTGGCTCTCACAGACCTGATATTTGCATGGGAGTTGTTTACTTCTAGGGTGAAATGAAGGATCTATTATACAACCCAGCTGTTCCCTTCCCATAACCATTCTGCATTTAGATGTGTGCTATTTAGGTCCACTGTATGTGATTTAAGTCCTTTAGGTTTAGATGGGCCCTGGACTGTATCTGATAGAGAAAGAAAAATAAAACCACCTTTTTAAAGTAGAGAGCTAAACTTCTGCACGTGCTGTGTGAACAAAATTGTTGCGGCTTTCTTTCCATGAAAGACAGGACCCTAAGCCCTTGGCTCAGAAAGATGTGTATGTATACCCCTTCCTCTGCACTCTCCAAACGCATTACATCTCACACACACACGCACACGCACACGCACACACACACACATGCACACACACATTGTTTTCAGGTTCAAGTTCACAGTGAAGGCTATCTTTCAGCTTGATGAATGATAACAATGAGAATGAATTCCTTTTCATTACCGGATCAAATACTCCAGATATTCTTCCTCTTTACCTTGCTAGGAGGGAGCCACTATTTTTAAATAAGAAAGCAGTGAGATTCTTAACTGTGTATTTTGACTAGAGACTCAATTAGTACTTGATTTTTCAATGACTGATGATTTGCCTTCCCTTCAAAATAGCCCGGAGCCACGAACTTCTTTCAAAAAGCATACCTGAGGGTTGGCAGTAGGCAGCAGCTTTGCCATCATTACTGATCTTTCGATAACTCTAAATAGAAATTGTACTTGGTATCCTATTTCCCATCCATTCTGTTCAAAAAAAAAAAACCCCAAAAAACCAGTTTTCTAGTAAATGATTTGGAACTATCTATGGATATTCTTCGGAGAAGGCAATGGCACTCCACTCCAGTACTCTTGCCTGGAAAATCCCGTGGACGGAGGAGCCTGGTGGGCTGCAGTCCATGGGGCCGCACAGAGTCGGACACGACTGAAGCGACTTAGCAGCAGCAGCATCATGGACATTCTTACTACAAGAGAGGGTTAGAAAAATTAGAACCAATGACCTTCTGGGTAAAGGGTACAAACACAGACTTAGTTTACTTTTTATCTGGACGTTGAGGGCACATTTGTGTGTGTGTGTTGTATATGTTGTTTTCTGCACAGATGGTTTGTTGTAATTCGATGATATAAAGCAAACGTAGAACAGATTCTCCTTAAATTCAAGAGATGACTTCCGGTATTTCAGAGCAGTAGTGTTCAGAATAAGTGGTCACAGGCACATTTAAATTCTGCTTCTGTTTTGTTCTCTTTCTTGCCTTCTTTCATCTATCTATGTAACTGTTCTCCTTTCTCTATTTTCTCAGTACGTTGGCATTATCTCCTCTATGTCCCTCTTGGTTCCTTTTTTATTTTTCTTCTGGTGTATAATTAAATTTCATGAAATAAATATGGATTCATCCTGCTGAATGGTAATATGTTGAACTCTGCTATTAGCGCAGACCATTTGGGGAATGTTGTCAAAGTCTTGTGGAATTTTCCCAGAACTAATAGGATTTGAAAAGAAAAATCCACCCATTTACTTCCCAGGTTTGTTCGTTGTTGGTTTCTTGATGAAACAAAGTGACCCGTTCTTGATGAACTTGACATTGATTAGACTCAGAGTTGAGGGGCCTTCCCAGAAAGTCAGGGGCCACACAACAAACAGATTTGAAGCAAGAATCTAGTTTTCATTTTCAGAATCTGTTGCCATGTTTTTGTTCTGCAAGGTTCGACTCCACCTTC
>NW_011494753.1:10632436-10661408 GCF_000754665.1 Bison bison bison | reverse complement strand
CCTTCTTGTCCTCTCCTGTCATTTAGGAAGGGAACTGCCTCAACACCTGTGAGATCTGTGGCACTAGAAAACTCTGTACTTTTAAAACAGCAGTGTCATTTACATAATTCCCTTTCCCACTTAGGAAGTTTTCTGTTCCCTCTCAGTGAAATTTGCATCTCAATCTCTCTTCCTTGTAAGAGCCTCCAAAAACCCTTAAGTCACAGTATTTTTGAAAACATGAAAGTTATGATTTGACTTTTCCATTGCCTGTTTATCCATTGGATTAGTGATTTTCATTAACCTCGGGAATTTAAGGAGGCAAAGCTCCTGACTGAGAATAGATCTTTATCATGAAATCAAATTATCAGATGAAACCTTAATTAGGATTTGTGCTGCTGATCAAAGGAACAGCCAAGGGATTATGTGGCAAAAAAAAAAAAAGGCAACTCATAAGCTACCCAGTGCCAATGGATGGATTTTCTCCATGATGCTTTTATGTGTACCAAAGTCAGATTTTGGATATATGGTCCACTAATAAACTAGAAATACCAATCTGTTATTTTTAAGTGAGTCTACTAATTTATTATTTGAGAATCAATCTGAAGAGAATAATAAAAGTTGTCCAAATAAAATAAATCCTGTGAGGTCCATTGGTGAAGTGAAAATCACTCAGTCGTGTCTGACTTTTTGCGACCCCATAGACTATACATTCCATGGAATTCTCCAGGCCTTGTTTCATTACCAAGGATAAGACAGCCAAAGAAAGGTAGTCCAAAGAAGCCTGTTAGATTCTGCACAGATCAGGGCCCCAAGAAGGGGCAAGACTCTGTGTTCATCATCCTAGGGATAAACACAAAGGAATAAAAGTCTGAAGTTAGGTCAGAGATTCCAGCTTTGAGCCTAAAATCAGCTGTGCCTGCCTGGGCATCTTTGGCCAGGCACTGGTATTGCATATCTTCTAGCTACAGATTTAATCGAAGGTCCAGAGCCAGGGAAAACCATGTCTGTCATTAGACTTATTATCCTCCCACCAACAGTGACTTTGAAATTGGCCCATGATCTTCTGCTCAGATGATCCCCCTGCGACTCATTTATTCAACTTATATTTGTTGACCACCTTTATGGGCCAATTGCCTTGAGAGGTTGTGGGGAAACAACAGTGAAAAACTTATCATACCTTCCTTTAAAGAACTGTAATTTCACTAAGGAGATAAAATTTAAACAGTTCTAACAAAATATAGCAGGTGCTATGTTAGAGGTAAGTGTGACGAAGAATGCTGTAGGAATATGAAGGATACCCAACCAAGTTGGGGGGTAGGGAAGGAATGGTCTGGGAACACTTTCAAGGACTTTAAAATATTTTCCTGAAGCATCAGGGGTATGGCTGAACTCTGCGGTTGGGAGGCAAGCTGTGAGGTGAGAAGGTCGGCAGAGACCAAGCCAGAAAACCCTTTATACCCCACACTGAAGTGGTCAGACTTCATCCTTAGAGCAACAGGGAATACACGGAAGGTTTAAAGCACAGGGAAGACGTGACCAGATGGGAGCGCTAGGAATAACGCTGAGTTCACTGTGGAGCATGGTGTGGAAACGAACAAGGCTGAAGGCAATCATCTAGTCTATCAAAAGCCCAAGCCTTGGGAGTAGTAGAAGGGATGGGACAGTTTCAGGGGTTATTAAGAGACAGAATTGTAAGATTAAGGGATTGATCAGATAAAGGTGAGGGGAAATTAACCAGATGTATAAGTAAAAAACACCAGGTTTCTTTCTTGGGCAAATGGGTAAATGGTGCTATGTTTTACTGAAATATACATTATATGAACAGTAGGTTTTATGAAGACAGGATAGGTTAAGTTCAATTCGGGGACATTTAGCACTAAAGTCAGAGAAGGCAATGGCACCCCACTCCAGTACTCTTACCTGGAAAATCCCATGGATGGAGGAGCCTGGTAGGCTGCAGTCCATGGGGTTGTGAAGAGTCAGACATGACTGAGCGACTTCACTTTCACTTTTCACTTTCATGCATTGGAGAAGGAAATGGCAACCCACTCCAGTGTTCTTGCCTGGAGAATCTCAGGGACGGGGGAGCCTGGTGGGCTGCCGTCTATGGGGTTGCACAGAGTCAGACACGACTGAAGCGACTTAGCAGCAACAGCAGCACTGAAGTGTCTGCAGGCATCCCAAGTGGAGCAGTCCACCAGGTAGTGGTTCTAGGAGTCTGAACTCAGGTCTGAACTATGACATTTGGAGGTTGTCAACATAGAGATGGTAAATGAAGTCGTGAGGATTGAGAATAAAGATAGAAGGAAACTTGAAGCCTGTGCAGAGAGAGAGAGAAGTCTATCTTGGGAAGTACATCTTCCTCCACTCTTCCTTATTATCTTGGCAGAATGGTTCGTCTCCTGTCCTGGTTCCCATTTCCCATTCCAGTTCCCTGCTTGAATGGTTGCCCTGCTCTAAGCCCTGAGATTACCTTGTTGGTAACCAAAAACTCAGTAAGCCCATACCAAACAAGCCCCTTTTTAGAAGACTGGGCACTTTTCCTTTATCATCAGCTGATGACTGGAGTCCTGCTACAACCCAGTCATTTTCTCCTGGGATGAAGCTACCTTCAAGTTCTGAAAACTCTAGAGCTGGGTCCCTTCCACAAAACATGGCTATAAATACCATTCCAGATTGAACTCAAGACTCTCAGGCTTCCTTGGCCCACTGGCCAGCCCCTTTTTGCATTAAGCATGTTTGAATTTGGGGGTTAGACCAATCTCAGGTTAAAATCTGACTTTACTGCTTAATCATTTTGAGACCTTTAATAAGTTATCCTTTCTGACTTCATTTTCTAGATCTGTAAAATGGATTAATAATTTCTATCTGCCAGGGCTATTTGAGGATTGTGCTAGAATATATGCATAAAGTTCGTGACACTGCTCTGTAAATTAATACACATTGCTTTTTTCTGTATTTTCCCAGCTTGATTATAACTAATGTGAGAACAGTATGATACAGTGGGAATAACAAATGTATGTAGTAAAGGCTTAAATGTTCATATTTTTAGAGCCTTAAAATAGGTTTCAAATTACCTTACTTCAGTGGGAGTGATTTTATATATGGCAGTTCTTTCTGAGCTTCAGTTTTCTCATTTGTAAAATGAGGATAATACCTGTGTTATTTACTTCACAGTTGTCATATGCCTCAAAGATAATGCATGTTACAGCGCTTTGATAACTAGAAAGTTCTTTTAAAATGTAAAATATTAAGCACTTCATTTCACTCATAGGAGATGTTAACAAACTTATTTTTGATATCAGTATATGAACACTCTGGACATCCCAAACTTTTGACCAGAAAATGTTAATGTATTGCTATTAAATTATTTGAATTACCTACAAAAATCTCACTTTAAGGTGACTCAAGATTATGTTTTTTTTATTGCTATAGATCTTAGTCTACAAACATTTATTGAGCACTTATCAGTGAAAGACACTGAGGTAGGTCCTAAGAAACAGAGAGGAAATATCCAATAGCTGAATTTCAGGGGTTTACATCCTAGGTCATGCTATTGGTAAAGAATCCACCTGCCAATGTAGGAGAGTCAAGAGATCCAGGTTCAATCCCTGGGTCCAAAAGATCCCCTGGAGGAGGGCATGGCAATCCACTCCAGTATTCTTGCCTGGAGAATCCCATGGACAGTGGAGCCTGGTGGGCTAGATTCCAAAGGGTAGCAAAGAGTCGAACATGACCGAAGTGACAGCATGCCCGCACACATCCTAGAAAGAAGATGGTCAAATAATTACCGTATGGACTTACAAGGTTCGAAGATTTAGTAGATGTAGCTGGTGGAAGCTGAAGGGATCAGGGATATCTTCTTAAAGGAATTGATAGCATGCAGAGTTTTGAAGGATGAGTAAGAGGAGTTAGGTGATCATTTATGCGTAGAAATGGAAGTTCTCGAGGGTATTCCAGACAGGAGCAGCAGCAATGACAAAGATAAGAGTATCGACCCACGTGATAAGTCACCAGAGTTTTAACACAATTGGTTTACATTCGTTAAGGGGTGGAGAATGGTGGGCGAGAGAGAGGAAGAAACAAGAGTTAAGTCCGAAACTGAGCCATAGATGGAAATCTTGCCATGGAAATATATTGAATACTAGATTCCACATGATGAATATAAAATTTACTTTGTATATACTTTGGAGTAGAAAAATTCTGTGGGCAGGGAGAGTACTGGGGAGGGGAAATTATTGCAGTCAGACCTAACAAGGCCATAATCTAAAGTAATGATGGTGAGAAAGGAGAGCTATATCAAGTAAAGCTTCATTAAAGGAGAAGACTTGATTCCTGGGGGTGACATGGCAAGTGAAGGGGAAGGAAAAATTAATATATTCTGATTTTTCTGACTTGTACAGGAGGATGGTGTTAGGCTATACAAAAAGCTAATGGGTAGAGATAGGCAGTACTGCTGCACAGGAGAAGAGGTGAAGAGAAGAGCATGGAATATTTACTTTCACAGCTAAATATGGGTAGAAGACAATCTTTATCATTAGTAGGAAACTCCAAGGATAGGATGTAGCTCCGCTAAGTCACTTCAGTCGTGTCTGATTCTTTGTGACCCCATGGACTATAGCCTGCCAGGCTCCTCTGTCCATGGGATTCTTCAGGTGATGATACTGGAGGGGGTTGCCATGCCCTCCTCATAGGCTGTATACCTTCCCAATATATACACTATCATCCCTTCTCTCCCTTGTCTCCTAACTCATACTATCTCTTTGGCTAGCTGTAGAGAATCTGAAATTCCCTTTAAATATACTTGATAAAAATCTAGGAAAATTCCCTGAAAATGTATTGATTCAACTCAATTGTTTGATAGTTTAAATTCTGGTAGAGGGAAGGGACCTAAGACTCTTAAAAAAATGATAATTCTTAACCAAAAAATAATCCCATGAATAAGCTTTTGATTCTAACTTTATTGAATTAAGTCTGCCTCCTTCTTTCATAATCTTTCAGATTACCAGCCACGGAACATTGTTTAATTCTCTCATATTCCTATTGTTATCACTTTAGAGGTCTTAGCATAGTCAACCAAGGCTTCTAAAAACCATCCTAATCTGAAATCAGAGAAGAAGAAGAATAGTAAAAATAATAATACAAAGTATGCATCATTTGCTATGTGTCAGGTTCAACTGCTTTAAACATAAACTCATTTTATGATCACAAAGATTATTTCTATGACAAAGATTATTAGCACTATCTCTATTTTAATATAAAGGAACTAAGGCAAGGGGAAATTTAATAACTTTCCCAGTATATACAGAGTAAGTAGAAGAGCAAGAATTCAAATTTAGGCAGTTGGGAATCAGAGGGCTTGTACTTCATCACCCCACTATTAAAGGTGTGGATAATTAGACAAGGGACTCTGTACATTTAGTAAAGCTGGCACTCTCGCCCTCTATGGGGTCAGAATACAGTATCATATATGTATATATCAAATCATATATGAATATATTAACATGCTGATACTGGGCATATTAAAACCACAAAGGCAAAATTCTCAACCAGGAATATAAAGAATAAAATCACACATCACACAGCCTGGGTTCATATCCCAGTTTGGCTTAGTACTTCAACTTACCAAGGTTTGAATTATTACAAGTTGAGTGACTATGGTTGTTGTTCAGTCGCCCAGTCACGTCCAGCTCTTCGTGGCCCCATGGACTACAACACGTCAGGCCTCTCTGTCCCTCACCATCTCCCGAAGTTTGCCCAAGTTCATGTCCGTTTCATCAGTGATTCCATCCAGCTATCTCATCCTCGATTGCCCTGTTCTCCTCCTGCCCTCAATCTTTCCCAGCATCAGCATCTTTTCCAATGAGTGGGCTCTTCGCATCAGGTGACAAAAATACTGGAGTTTCAGCTTAAGCATCAGTCCTTCCAGAGAGTATTCAGGGGTGATTTCCCTTAAGATTCACTGGTTTGATCTCCTTGCAGTCCAAGGGGCTCTCGGGAGTCTTCTCAAGCACCACAGTTTGAAGGTACCTGTTCTTCGGTGCTCTATCTTCTTTCCAGTCCAGCTCTCACAACTGTACATGACCAGGGGGAAGACCATAGCCTTGACTGTACCGACCTTTGTTGGCAGAGGAATGTTTCTGCTTCTCAACACACTGTCTAGGTTTGTCACAGCTTTCCTGTCAAGAAGCAGTCATCTGATTTCATGGCTGCAGTGATGTTAGAGCCCAAGAAAAGGAAATCTGTCACTAATCCACCTTTCCCCATTCCATTTGCCATGAAGTAATGGGGCTGGATGCCATAATCTCAATTTTTTTAATATTTAGTTTTAAGCTGGCTCTTTCTCTCTCCTTCACCTTCATCAAGAGGCTCTTAGTTCCTCCTCACTTTCTGCCTTTAGAGTGGTATCATCCGCATATCTGAGGTTATTGATAATTCTCCTGCCTATGTTGATTACAGCTTGTAACTCATCCAGCCCAGCATCTCTCTCATGATGTGCTCTGTGTATAGGTTAAATAAACAAGGTGACGGTAGACAGCCCTGTTTGTTAATCCTGAACCAATCCGTTGTTCCATATACGGTTCTTACTGTTGCTTCTTGACCCACAAACAGGTTTCTCAGGAGACAGGTAAGATGGTCTGGTATTCCCTTCTCTCTCAGAACTTTCCACAGTTTGTTATGATCCACACAGTCAAAGGCTTTAGTGCAGTTGATGAAACAGAGGTGGATCTTTTTCTGGAATTGCGTTGCTTTCTCTATCATCCAGAGAATGTTGACAATGTAATCTCTAGTTTCTCTGCCTTTTCTAAACCCAGCTTGGATGTCTGGAAGTTCTTGGTTCACGTAATGCTGAAGCCTAGCATGCAAGATTTAAAGCATGACCTTACTGTCATGGGAGATGAGTGCAATTGCCCAATGGTTTGAACATTCTTTAGTACTGCCCTTCTTGGGAATTGGGATGAAGATTGACCTTTTCTAGTCCTGTGGCCACTGCTGGGTCTTCCAGATTTGCTGACATACTGAGTGCAGCATTTTGATAGCAGCATCTTTTAGGGTTTTGAAAAGCTCTACTGGAATTCCATCACAACCACTAGCTTTATTGACAGCAGTGCTTCCTAAGGCCCACTTGACTTTACACTTTAGAATGTCTGGCTCTGGGAGACTGGCCACACCATCATAGTTATCTGGTTCATTAATATCTTTTTTGTACAATCCTTCCGTGTGTTCTTTCCATCTCTTCTCGATCTCTTTTCCATCTATGAGGTCTCTAGCATTTCTGCCCTTTTTTGTGCCCATCTTTGGGTGACATGTTCCCTTGATATTTCCAGTATTCTTGAAGAGATCTCTAGTCTCTCACCTTATGTTTTTTCCTCTATTTCTTTGCATTGTTCATTGAAGAATGCCTTCGTGTCTCTCCTTGCTATTCCCTGGAACTCTGCATTTAATTGGGTGTAAAGACTCTGATGCTGGGAGGGACTGGGGGCAGGAGGAGAAGGGGATGACAGAGGATGAGATGGCTGGATGGCATCACCAACTCGATGGACGTGAGTCTGAGTGAACTCCGGGAGTTGGTGATGGACAGGGAGGCCTGGCGTGCTGCGATTCATGGGGTCGCAGAGTCGGACACGACTGAGCGACTGAACTGAACTTTCCCTTTCCCTTTCTCCCTTGCTTTTCGCTTCTCTTCTTTCTTTAGCTATTTGTAGAGCCTCCTCAGAAAACCCTTTTGCCTTCTTGCATTTCTTTTTCTTTGGGATGATTTTGTTCACTGCCTCCAATACAATATCACAGACCTCCATCCATAGTTCCTCAGGCACACTGTTTACTAGATCTGATCCCTTGAATCTATTCGTCACCTCCACTGCATATTCATAAGGGATTTGATTTAAGTCATACCTGGCTGGCCTAGTGGTTTTCCCTACTTTCTTTAGTTTAAGCCTGAATTTTGCTATGTGAAGCCGATGATCTGAGCCACAGTCAGCTCCAGATCTGTTGTGTATTTTTTGTTTGTTTGTTTTGTTTTTGCTGACTGTGTATAGCTTCTTCACCTTTGGCTACAAAGAATGTAAACAGTTTGATCTCAGTATTGACCATTTGGTGAGGTCCATGTGTAAAGTTGTCTCTTGTATTATTGAAAAACAGTGTTTGCTATGACCAATGCATTCTCTTCGCAGAATTCATTTAGCCTTTGCCTATCCGTAGGGCTTGTGGCTCAGCTGGTAAAGAATCTGCCTGCAACTCAGGAGACCTGGGTTCCATCCCTGCACTGGGAAGATCCTCTGGAGAAGGGAACAGCTACCAACTCCAGTATTCTGGCCTAGAGAATTCCATGGACTATACAGTCCATGGGTTTGCAGAGAGTCAGACAGGACTGAGTGACTTTCTCTTTCACATCCATAAAGCAACTCTGAATCTGTTAGTTAATCTCTATTAGCCTCATTTACTAATCTGTAATATAAATGTAATATAACCTTATTACAGGGATATGGTAAAGGTTAAATGAAGAGAATGTGCCTGAAATACTCTGCCCATATTTATATCCTACTTACTCTGACATCATGCTATATGCCTTCAATGCTCTCATCCCTTTACATGTGTGAACTCATTTAATCCTCCCAACAAGCTTATGATGTAGACGCTATTTTTGTCATCATAGTCATTTTACAGGTGAAGACACTGAGGCACAAGGAGATTAAATAACTTGTACAAATTCATACATGTATATAACAGGCGGCCATGGCTGGTCTGGCTCTTAAGCCCTCTGTCAGCGGCCACGCTACGCTGCCACACTAAGCATAGCACTTAGGTGTGTTAAGGCTGCCACCTTGCCGCCCAAGTGGGTCTCATCCTTTTTGTGGGCAAAATTATTTCATCTCCCTTTCTCATATGCAAGGAATAGCCCCTGAAACACTACAGGTAACTGTTAGCTTAATAAGTAAGAAAAATTCTGTGAGATGGAAGAATAAAAAATTTTAAAGGGCAGCTATAGAAGGAAGAATCTACCCTCCTCAACAATTGGTTGGAAGTCATCCCCTCTCCAAGCACATGCAGGGGTCATGTTTATGATTGAACTGGATGTTACTCAATGGTCGACTAATGATCTTAGGCAGTTAATATCTCAAAGAGCCCTTAAACCAAAATAAACTTGTTTCTGCCTATCTATATGGCAGCGTCTAGCTCATGTGATGAAACTCTTTATAAGGAAAAAACCTCAAGCTTTCTTTCTTTTCTTTTTTCTTTTTGGTGCCAGATTGGATAGTCTATTGATGTATAACCACTTAGAAGTGAAGTCTGCCCACCAGTGTCTGACCATGTGCTCTTAGACAACCAGTTGTTTCCCTCTCAGTTTCTCCACTGTCCATGGCTGCTGGATAATGTTATTAATATCCCCAAACCAGGTCTGTTCCAGAATTAGCAGTCAGGAAACGGTGGCTATTATCAACGTGATTTCAAAAAGCCACTAAATTTTCTTAGAAAAATCTAATCCCTAAGACTTCTTTTCCTGTCTATATTTAGCATTGATTTTTCTATTTTAAAGCCAAAGATCATATTCCATTTTGAAGTCTAACAAATTCTAATCTCTCAGAAGGTTCAAACAATATTATCATTCACTATGAATTTGAGCCGTCTTTCTTTCTACTTTGCTGACATTTGGGGTTGAATTAATTCCATTACAGCTGTGCATCTTTCCTCTCACAGCAGTTATCCACGCAATTGAGAATTATGGACCACACAAATCAGGTCAATGAAAAGTTCTAATTGTGCTCAGCTGTCTTCTTTCTATACCTTCCTTTATAATGTGGTAACAACAGAGGTGATTGCAGCCACCATCCCAGAACAGTGGGGTGACCCCGACTCTTAACTATTCACACGGTTAAAGGGTAAAGCTTCCCAGAATGTCCTTTGTCTCTTAAAATGAAGTTGTTTTAGAGCTTTCCTAAATAAAAGCCCACAGTGCATTATGTACTGTGTATTTCAGGCAAATAAAAATGTTTAAATCCACAGACTGAAAATGATCTTCACACATAAAATGAAATCTGATCAGTTTACAGCCCAACATGAACAGAACTCCCAAATTAGGCACTTCCAAATTCAGTACAGCAAACCCTGCCAGCCACCAAAGGAATGGGAGAAATCAAAGCCCTTCTAAATCTTCCTTCCATGACATATAAAAGATTCAGCAGAGTAGAGGTCAAAGAATATGAGGGGGAAAAGGTATAAAGGAAAAGAAAGATAGCTGATTTTTTTTTTTTTTTAGTATGAAGGGATAGAACCTAATTATTCTTTTATGCAGAAAATCCCTTTGGCTGTACACATGAATAAGAGCACTCAAGGCAGCAACATTTTTCTTATAATTAGAAGAAATTATGATGTCTCTCTTGAAAGGCAGAATTTTCCTTATCATGAAAAACAGTGTTCTTTATCATCCTTACTTTTTATTAGAGCCTTCAAAATGAGGTTTTCTTGAGCCTCTTGAAATAAATCCATTCCACTTTGAACTGCCGGAACTAACTATTAAAACGTGGCCTGATTCATCCTGAGAAATGGCCATATGCACACTTGCCTGCGATCAGAATGACTGCTAGGTGCATTATAAAGAACACTGAATTCCTTTCTCCCACAACCTGAACTGTGCCAAGATGGAAAATGTATGGATTACCCCTTTAAATAGGCTGGTGTGTCTCATCTGTACATTCATTTATTTAGTTTTTTCAACATGTATTTCTTAAATGGCACTATGAGCAAAGCATTTGGGACGGGGCTGAATTTGCTGTGGCTGCTTGGAAATTAGCCTAAACAAAACACCGCATGTGAAAGATGATAATCATCAAGCCATGAAGGGAACTTTTTTTTTTCCCCCGGATACAATTTGAAGGCATTGGGAAGGTAACGGTACTCTTTAATGTCATACCAAACCTTCATGGGGAATAGACACACAGCTCCAAGTTGTTATCAGCAACCGAAGGAAATATTGACACCAGGGATGCAGAATCACATCGCGGTACCTGCTCTGCTTAGCTGTTCTTGCTGAGTTCTCAGGAGTGAGCCTTTTCCTAGGATGGCTTCCACACAGTCTGACTTAGAGGCTTGGCTTTTGGTACTTGGGCTCACTCTCTCCCTCGTGAACACAGTGTGTGCAGGTCTCCCCAAGGTTGGTTTTGCCCACTCATCCTTTTATTATTTCCTTTATTATTTTTTCTTATATTTTTCATAATTCTCTTCCATTCTGTTTTTCACAAGCCTGAAGCACCTTTAGAGGGTTTGAAAAGGAGAGGAGAATAAATGAAAAACAATTCCAACACATGTGCCCCTGGGAGTTGCGGTAAAGGACTGAGTTTGTCCCCAGCATCTTAATATTAGCATTGAATTGCAGTTGCCTAGAATTATCAGCATGCCTCCTTCTATTAGATAGCCTCCTTCTATCAAGAACTTACTATATTCTATGTGCTGATATACCTTTAACCATCTGATCACCATAGTAGGTCTTTGGAAAGTAACTTACAATTGAAGAACTGATGTCTTTGGTGTCTTCCCTTATGTCCTCTACAAAAACTGTATTTGATTTATTTAAACTAAATATTTCTAGAACTCCAGTCATGTACAAGACACTGTGCTACACGCTCCAGGAAAAAAAAGAAAAAGAAAAAGAAAGCTGTCTTTAGAAAAGTCTAAAGGGAAAAATAAGGTGAATGTGCACTAACTGTAATAAAGATGAAAGTTTTGGCTTGGGGGCAGAGTTAGAACAAGAATTAGACTCAAGAATATTATGAGTCATTCTTCACTTTCCTCTGTGTGTAATTATGGGCACATATGTAAAAGACAACATTAGTCAACTCCAAAGAAAACAAACATCTACTGTGACTGCACCATAGCCCCACACACATGAGCTGTAAGTATGCAGTGAATAGCTTTTACAGTTCAGAGGGAGAGATGGAGTGTATTTGGCTGAGGGAAGGGTTTTTTGTTTTGTTTGTTTGTTTTGGCCACACTGTGTGGCATCTTAGTTCCCAACTAAGGGATCGAACCTGTACCCCACCTCCCACCACCCATCTCCCCACCGTGCATTGCTAACAAGGAGTCTTAATCACTGGAGTATCAGGGAATTCCTTTAAGGAGGTATTATTTTAAATGATCCTGCAAGGATGAATGAAATGTCATTAAGATAGAAATGTAATCTTGCATATGGAGGGGAAAAAAAAACCTAGGGCCATCAGAAGTTTTGACATGCAGGGGAATGTAAGGAAGGGCTTAGTCCTTTGAGTTGTTAACTTGGCCAGGAGACTGGAGTGGAAAATTGATAGGACTCTATCAAAGCTAGAATCCCAGAAGATGTGCCACCACTGAACCTCAAGAAATGAATACTTCTTCCTAGATTTTCTGTAGAAGCCCCTGTGTGACACCAGCTGGTGGTTAAAACCTTAAATGGATTTCTTTAGGAGGAAGGAGTTTGAGTCAGTTTTATCCATGTCTTGCATTCTTCATAAATTGAGAAGTTTATGTTATATACCAAGTGCTAAATAATTATTTATTGACAGACTAGTGAGCCTTATAAATTATACTAAATATCAGCTACAAACTAAAAATAAGTTCAGAGCCTTCTCTGATATTTGCACATTAGCTCACAGAAACCAGAGCTTTGAAACTCCTTAGCAACCATACCAGACAGGAGCCTGATCAAAAATAAATTAGGTTCTTGGATCCAGTTCCAATATGTGTATGTTGGAGAGCTTCTTCACACCATAAGCAATTCTTGGACACTGGCAGAATGTCCGAGAATTCGACTCCAATTGTGATATTATCTACCTGGAAATAGCATCAGATTTTATAGGTTAAGGGCTCAGCTCTTACAAAACTGCCATCTCCCTCTCACCCAGCCTCCCTTCAGGTGGCAGTAAAAAGCCCAAATTTTACCTGTACTTCTGACCAACTGGCTATAAATCAGAAGTTCCCATGACCCCCTTCTCAAATTAGATTAATTTGCTAATACAGCTCACATAACTCAGAAATATTTTCCTTACTGGATCACCAGTTTATTATAAGAGGATGTAACTCAGGAACAGTCAAATGGAAGAGATGCAGAGGGCAAGGCATGGCGAAAAAGCAGGGAGCTTCCATGCCCTCTTGAAGCATACCATTATTCCTATATCTCCTTGTGTTCATCAGGGCAGAAGCTCTTTGAACAGTGTCCGTTTGGGTTGTTACAGATGCTTCCTTACGTAGGTGGGATTGATTAAGTCGTTGGCAATTGGCAATCAGCTCAACCTCTAGCCCCTCTCCTCTCCCCAGATGTCAGAGAGTGGAACAAAAGTTCTAACCCTCACATCGCATGGTTGGCTCCATTGGCAGCCAACCCCCAACTACTTTGGAAAGTAGGTGCTTTCCAAAAGTCTCTTCATTGATATAACAAAAGATACTTTTATCACTCTCAACACTTAGAAAATCCCAAGGGTTTGGAGAGTTCTGTGACAGAAATGGGACAAAGGTCAAATATATATTTCTTATTATAAATCACAATATCACAATATAGTTTTAGAAAAGATTGATATTTTTCCCAAGTTGCTTTTTATGTGCAATCTCTAGAAATGTGTTATTTTATTGTATTGTATAATTTTTAAAAACTGGCATAGTTTAAGAATACATAGTGTATTATCCTAGCAATTAACTACTTATACTATTATTAATGTATGTGTTTATTCAAAACAGGCATATTGAATGCCAAATATGAGTTAGGCTTTGAAAAAGGTTGAGGTGATTATGAAGATAACTGAGATAGGATTCCCGCTTATAAAGCTTCACAGTTTAGGATGCAGGGGGAAAAAACAAACACAGTGGAAGGTTTTTACTAAGGAAACATCCATTATTAATTTCAACAAATACTGCCACTAACAGCATTGAAACCGGGTAATCCCTTATTTTTAACAATTGAAGGATCTGAGAATTCAAATTTTCTTTTAGACAAATATATTTGCCATTTAGTATTTTATCAAAACATTTATTGATTTTATAATAAGAAAAACAACAGCTGCATTTTTAAATTATAACATAATCACTGGACCTAAAGGATAAAAATTAACAATTTGGAAAGAAATATTTTAATAAACGAACAATGAGAATACATGAAGAGACAAATAATTTTGTTTAAAAAAATTGCTTCTCTCAATAAATGTCATAATTGAACACAAATGTATTATTGTTAAATCACAGAAAGAATTCAGAAAAAAGACTATATTGTGCTTCTTTTATAACAATTTGAAATAAATCCAGCCTATAATTGTTCTGATAATTTACTTTTAGAACTAGGTCACAGGATTTAAAGATCATTCTGGTGGGCTATATCCTCATGACTGCAAAGAACGAAAGTATCTTTAGAAATCACCAAATGATCATTTCATATACCTTCTCCCCATTTTTAATGATCTGAGTTCTTTATGTAGCCATATACTTAAACCAAATATGTACCTCATTTCTTTAATACTTTTTTTTTCAAAAATGTTTTTCAGATCTGATGCAAAATAAAAGTTATTTAACCCACAGGGTGAATTTCTGTTATAATTTCAGTGCAGGTAGAAGAATGTTTGAAAATGCCAGTGTTTCTTGCTATCATTTCACATCCACAAGTTAGAGGTTTCCACAAAGGGTCTTTATAGTTCACCCTTTTGGACAAATGGCTGGATCATAAGGAGTTAACATAGTTTAAGACTTGAAAGAGAAAAATGTTCCTAGCAAAAAAAAAGGCTTACAGCAAAATAATGAGTACCAAGGTTGAAGCTGCTCTTTCTTGCTTTAGTGCTAGAGCTGCATTATTCACAACTGCCAATCAGCTAATCTGAAAAGAATTTGTTCTTTACTGCATTTCTCCTTTATTGCTCCCACCCCACTGGTCTGGTGTACATTGCCTCCAGCTAGGAAGGTTTAGAAATGGCTACTAAACAGACAACAAATGCTGTTCTCTGTATCAAAGGGCAGTGGACACTGTGGAGAGAAAGGGCTTTTGCTCACCCCCATTTCCTTTTCACATTTAGCCTTTGCCACTGCAATCCTGAAAACCTCAGGCCATTGCAAAAGGAGAAATTGCCTGTCAATTTCTGAAAAATTCAATACTGAGCTTTCACTGAAGATTTGGGGTGCTGAACCGGTTGCAGCTTCTGAAATACTAGCAGCAAAAAAATAAAAAATTTAAGTCTACAGTAAACAAATTTTAACAAACACTGTGGCCACTGCCTAACCTGGTCACCATTATATATAAAGTGAGGAAATTAGACATCACAATTTACAGTTGAAAACAAAGAGTCTTAGATGAAGGTGAGAGCCAGGTTCTGCAATTACCCCTGCGTTGACGTTTGGAGCATGCTTACAAATGCTGGCCATGTTGTCATGACAAATGAGCGTGTGAGTGCATGCATGAGCAATGTTAGTGGACATATAAAAATAGATTTATGTATAAATATTGCAGATGTATCTTTTAACCAGCATGGAGTAGTATCTTGGCAAATTTGATTAATGCCCCAGGGTTCTTTTTTCCCTTTGGTATATTCATGAAGCACCAGTTAAGAAGTTGGAATTTATGTAGGTCTACTGGGGAGTAATTATCACTCAATGCATTAGCAGTGAAAAATCAGAGATCATTGCCAGCTTTCCTCACTTCCAAGGCAAGGCTAAACATTCCCTCAGATTGAGTCAAATGGTCTTTGTTAATTTCTTGCACTAATTCACCAAGTGGCAGTGCAGGAGTGACATTGGTTTCTGTTGCAGGTATTTCCATGCTGAGGAAAACACAGTTTTGAGAAGCTGTATTTTTGAACCATTCTAAACCAGAAATTTCTGTGTGCTCCAGATGGGCACACACACCCAAGGGATGTCTAGCTCGCAGGCTCTTGATAGGTGAAGGAGGTGTGGATTGGACCTGAGATGGGTTTGGTTTGCTGTTGTTGTTAGCTCTGAGCTGAAGTGCACAGATCCGATTAGATTATTGAGGCAGGCTGGAGGGAGTGAAGGCACCCCAGATGATGAACTCAGATGCATTGCTTAATTCTACTTCTAATCCCATACTGGTTCAGTTAGACACTGGAGCTTCTTTGCCAGCTGCAGTATCACCATCATCCCCTAGCGACGGGTCCAGCACTCCATCTCCCAGCAGCGCCCCCCAACACGCGCTACTGCAAACCCACCAGTCTGCTCCCTGCCTCTCCACTAATCCCACTGCTCCATATTAATTCAGCCTCCTAGGGAGTAGTGGGAGCGCGGGTCCATTAGGTGGTCAGAGGCACCGCAGACCACAGGCCATAGTGCAAAGAGTCAGATACCACTGAGCTTCAAGCCAGCCAAGCCTCAGCATATCTGCCAACAATGGGGCAAGAGTCTACCTGGATGCAGCACCCAGTGTTCTAATAAGAAATATATGTATAGAATCACTTAACAGACCCAATAGCCCCTAAATGTTATGTCATTTTATTTTTGAGTTAGAGACCCTTCATTTGTTAAGATACAGCATTGAGAAATCCAAGGAATACATCATTTTATGCTCCTGAAAGAATTTTCCTTTCCTGCCACCGTGAGGAGTATGTATAACGCCATTCAAATGTGGTTTTGTCACAAATGAACTGAATCCATGTGACTTAAGTGAACATGCACACATGTGTATATACCTAGAGAAATAAGAGAGTGAGAAGAGAAGGGGTAGTGGGGGGCGGGGCGACGTGGAGGAGGGCGAGGCGCTGCGCGTGACGAACGGGGGGGGGAGGGGGCGGGTGGCAACCAAAGGACTCACTGCAGTGCAGTTTTACATACAGGCCTGTAGGAGCAACCGGAATGTTATTAGACCATAAAAGCACATCAGGCTGATTTATGGTTTCTGATCAAGGTTTCTGTGAAAATTACTCTGCATCACCGGCTCAAGGTGACTGCTACCATTAATGTGTGGAAAATAAATGAGATGGGGACGCTGATAGCAGAGGAAGGGAAGGAAGCGCGAGGCAGTTTATACAGCACAGGTTCCCCATCTTGTTTTACAGTGCAGAGAAGCCTGTCATCAAAATGATTGCTGTGGGGCAGGAAAGGCAATTCTGGGTAATTAGATCTTATAGCGTGTAGCCGGTGCTTTCTTACAGCGAATGGATCAGGATGGTCGGGCGAATGCCTGCTCTCCGCATGCCATCTTTTTCTATTTTCTGTTCATATTCAGAGAGTGTAGTTTAAATTTAGGAGGAGAAGTATGGCAATACTGTTTTCCTGACTCCATTTGACTCTAATAGTATTCATTCCCAGTCTACGGTTTTCCCGACTCTATTTGTTTCTAATAGTATTCATCTCTCCCCAATAAATAATCTTCCAAATTGGAGACTTTCCAAGAAAATTGATGTCTGGGAATATTTTATATGTCATCCGATGGCAACAAAAGAGTTCCGCTGGCCTTTTCCATTCCTTCCCTGTTTATAATTCATCACTAAAACATTTTGTACATGAAATGCCCTACTGCCTGTTTCAATATAAAGAAATAGCATATACCCCAAGTCTTCATATGAGATAGTTGCTGCGAAAGGTATAAAAGCTGTTTGCTTGCAAAATGCCCTGCTCTTCCTCCTTTTTCCCGTTGTTCTTTTAGTCATTGTGAACTCTGCCTGCCTGAGCATTTGCTTGTATTTGGTGTCTTCATATTAGAGTTGGGAATGGCACTCTCTTCCAGGATTTTGACTCTACATGCAAGTAGACAGCCCTGCCTTTTGGCATGCTTGGATAAAACTGAGTAAATGAAAAGATTTTCAAAAAAAAATTTTTTTTTTAAACTACACCCGTTTCTCTAGCTATCCTAAAACTTGCCCTCTGATGCTTCTGTCTATCATCCCCCATCTGGAACATGCCAGTGTCTGATGTTCCCAGCTGCTTCTGCTGCAATGATGGCCACTAAGAGGCATAGCTCCAAGGAAACCCACAGGCCTAGAAAACACTCAGCCCACTTAGCCAAGAAAGAACAGAGACCTGCATTTTCCCCTCACCCTCTGTTTTTAAGTAAGGCTTTCACTTTAGTGACACATCTTACTCTTAAGTGCCCATGTCTGTGTGATAGCCGGGCTGGATTGAGACTTTCATCCCTGTACATACACACAGACACACACCCTGAAATACTGCCTCAAACAGACATTCAGGATTGGTGCTGCTTACCCATGTTGTCAAGGATTCTGTTTCAAAAGCTCAAACACAGTCTCTAGATGATCCCCAAAATACCCGGTACCCAAAAGGTTTAATTGAAGCAAAGGATTCTAATATCCATACAGCATTTTAAAGTCTTCAGAAAAGCTTTCTTTCACACCATGTCTTTTTATCATCACCACAGTGGCAAGAGATCACTAAGATGGTCATTAATGACTTCCGTCTTTGTAATGGAAAATGCAAGCTCAGAGGAGCCACTTGTTTTGCCTGAAATAATTTCGTTCACAGTAGTAGAGCCAACTCATTTTCTTTACCTTTCTCCAAATAGGCTACTATAGTTATAAAAAACAAAAAAGAAAAAAATCATCCTGGGAGAAAACAGACTGCTATTCTTGTAGTGACTCAGCTATGAACAAGAGACAAGACACCAGACAAGACTCCTAGCTTCTTTGGTTCCCTTGATTTACTCAACTATGTGGAAACCCACTCTAGTACTCTTGCCTGGAAAATTCCACAAACAGAGGAGTCCGGCAGGCTAGAGTCCTCATGGGGTCTCAAAGAGTAGAACACAACTAAGCACGTGTGCCCATATGGACTAGAAATTGTCTATAGTATCTTCTAGAACTCTCCTTTTTCTATTTTCAATATCTTTCTCAGGAACCATACTATGTTGGGAAGAATATCCAGGCACTGTCAGCATCTTGGGAGAAAAAGAAAAGAACTGTCTTCCCAGTTACCCTTCCCATCTCCAGTGCTTACCTATGCGCATGCAAGCCCCATCAGCCCTCCCCACAACCATTCTGTTTGGAAGAGAAAATTTTGAGACAAGAGAGAAGCCAGCAATTCTTAGGAGCATTCTTAGGAATATATGAGTATCCTAAGATGCCTGTCTCATTTTAAGATTAAAGTTTAGCTCTGCAAATAATTACTAAAGTCCATATGGAGGAGAGGGCACATCCAGAGGCCCCAGAGGAACAAGTGCCAAAGAAGAGCATCATCTGAGATGCTGCCAGATCGCTATTGCTTCATGGCAGTGGCGCAAGCTGAACGAATCTAATACATCTCCCCTCATGTGGGGTCATCCCCTCATATGGAGTCATCCCCCCATTATGCAGAGTCATTTAATTTGGCTGATGCTACCTTTTACTGCAAATGATTCTACAGTTTGCTAGTTTCTTTAGCTTCAAAAGGATTATTTAGTTGACCTTCAGAAAGGTCCATTTGTAAACTCAAGGATAATGGCAGAATATTTGGAATTCAGCCACTTAAGAGTATATGGGAATATTGGGGGTGGGGAAGCCACATTCCTGCTTTAGAAAACAATTGTTTTGCTTGAGAGGTAAAGACTTGATTGATCACAGATCTTACCTTCTTCAAAAACATCTTTTCCAGAAAATTGTCCCTGTGATGACTATGTTGTTTACTGGATTTCTGTGGCCTATTCCCATGATAAAACATGTCTGGGGTTTCAGTAACTGCAGGAGGCTTGGTGGAGAGTTTTGAGTTCCAGATGTGGTAAAATCCCATTCTCAATCCTGTCTTCCCTGACCAAAGCCCAACTCTCCAGGACCAAAGGGAAACTGAAACATGATTGAGAAAAAGGAGTATAAGTTCCACAGAAAATATTTAGGAGGCCCTCAGGATGTGACCACACTGACTAGGAGTCATAAAAAGGTTGAGGGAAGATATAGTGCCACACGAGTGGCTTAGCCCAGCGACCAGCTGCTCTGAAGTCAACCAATTACCCTCAGGTTTGCTCCAGTGGATCAGAATCAATTGTTTTAGCTAATAATAATGAACACTGTATATCTGACTTCACACAAAAGGCACTAAAATCAACTGCCAGGCTGAGAGAACCACAGAAGTGTCCTGGGGACACACGTGTGTGTTTTAGAGGAACAAGTGAGTAGGAGGGAGATGGGGACCACCTTTCCTCCACATAAAACTTGAGCTGGCTCTTCTCCTTCGCCCCCAAAAAGCACTATAGCTAAACTGCTTAAGTCTCAGTTCTTCGTAATACATAAAGCAGACCTTATCTCCCTCCATTAAAAACCCTGCCTTTCCTTTCAGATAACCAGCTAGAACTAAAATGCCACATTTTCTTTCCTCTAAGGAAACACATCATGGTAGGCGTGTTTAAATTTAGGGCGATGGTTGGAAACAATTTGCCTCTCAGCCCTTGAAGCCCAAATCCTCAGGCCTGTGCATTTCCTGAGAAGATCGGTGCTTACACAATAGCCTCGTGTTTTGTCAGTTTTGCTGTAAAAATACCCAGCAATTTCTTTAAGTACTGCAATTTTGAAAATTTCCAGAAGACATCATCTAGTAGCCAATCAGACAGTAGAAGCAGGAAGAATGACAAAGCTCTTCAATAAACAGAACAGAGTCTCTCCAAACTTTACATGATAAATACAGTTGACCACAAGGAAGATTTCATTGTCCTTGTGTTCCCTACTTATTTAGTAAACTCTTAGAGAAAACTTTTCCAGCTACACTCTTCTAGCTCTTAGGTGTGCAAGAGAATGTATCTGAAGAAGCACCCTTGCCCACAGGGTATGAAGGAGTTGTTGCTACTAACCATTTTTAGGACGATCTATTATGGCACGTTGTGAACATTAAAGTTTGTTTGGATTCAGAAATTAAACTTTTTCATTCCTTCCCTTGTTGCAGCAGAAGTTTGTTTAAAATTTAGTGTTTTTTGCCTTCAAGGAGAAGGAAATTATCTTCTGATTCACTTTGGTTACAAAGTCTCAGCACAATCTGTTGCAAATCAATGGTGAGGTATTATGGAAAAGGCAAAAAATAATGGATCGAAGTACTTAAAATATTTTAGACAAAAGCAGAGAGGAAAGGAGATTCCTTGTCAACCTAGAAAGAGATTCTGCCTGGCTGAGGAAAAGGAAAAGAGAGAAAATGAGGAAGGACTGTTATGATAGATCTAGAAAATCCAGGGTGGGTGCCTGAGTGGATGCCTGCTTTACAAGCATGACTGGTAGGAAGCATTTGTATCTTCCTGACAGACACGGTCTGGGCATCCAGAAGCTGTCTGGGAACTAGATCAACACAGCAGACCACTCAGCCATCCCATGCACCAACTGTCATGCTGGAGTACTTTCTGTTATTTCTGGAGAGAATTTCTCTTTACTTCTAAGCAACAACTTGCCCAGAGATAGCCCAGCTGGGTGATGCTCATCCAGGTCCACAGATATGTTGGGTCTCCACTAAAATAAATCTTTGAGAACCAACCCCTCTCCCCATTCTCCACAGGCACCACTAGGACCCTGATCACCTGAGGTTTCAAGACAAAGAAGCACGGGGTCATGACATACAGGAAGGCAGCAATGAATGGAACCAAACAGAAATCTACTTGAGCCTAAGGCAGTGATCTCTCCTCTCAAGGAAAATAAACTCTTGGATTTCACAAATAGTTCAGCCCATTTGTCAGGATACAAGAGCTAGTTGGGCTTTGAGAACAGGCAAGGTTTATTTGTTGTGCATGCCTCCATTGGAAACTCACTTATATGGAAACTTATATGACCCTATTAGGTGAAGCCATATAAAATCTTCAAGTGCTTCACCATTTTTAGTCTACTGAAATGGCAATTTTATGTTGTCTAACACAATCATAGACTCTGGGGACTTGGGAGCCAGTTGGCAATGGAATTTCTATATAAGACAACAGAATTTCTATATAAGACTTAGAAGTGTTATTTTGGTGGAGGGTGGAGACATGTAAGAAACTTACAGGGAGGTGTCATTTGCTTAGCACACACTGTTTTTACTTAGTCCACACAATTGCTTGGAATGCTCCCCTCCTACTCTTCTCACCTAGCCATCCTTGCCACTTGATCCCAGTCACTGATCCCAGTCATTCCTTCTATCAAATACATAACTAAAAATATATATGTGTGTGTTTTTTGTTTTTTTTTTTAGATTTTGCTATAGAGGCTTTATTTTTTTTTCAGTTCACCTCTTCATCTACCACAATGACTTTCATTATCACACCAAGATCTGAGATTCCCAAATCAACATATATGCTCCATGTTGCTCTTCAGTCTCTCAGTTGTGTCCGACTGCAACCCCATGGAATGCAGCATGCCAGGCTTCCCTGTCCTTTACTATGCCCTGGAGTTTGCTCAAACTCATGTCCTTTGAGTCAATGATGTCATCCAACCATCTCATCCTCTGTTGCTCCCTTTTCTTCCTGCCCTCAATCTTTCTCAGTATCAGGATAGTTTCCAGTTAGTTGGCTCTGAGCATCAGGTGGCCAAACCATTGCAGCTTTAGCTTCAGCATCAGTCCTTCCAATGAATATCAAGGGTTGATTTCCTTTAGGATTGACTGGTTAGATCTTACTGTCCAAGAGTCTTCTCCAGCACTACAGTTCAAAAGCATCAGTTTTTCAGTGCTCAGACTTCTTTATGGTGCAGCTCTCACATCCATACATGACTACTGAAAAATCTATAGCTTTGACTAAACAGACCTTTGTTGGCAAAGTGATGTCTCTGCTTCTAATATGCTGTCTAGGTTTGTCATAGCTTTTCTTCCAAGGAGCAAGCATCTTTTAATTTCATGGCTGCAGCAGTCACCATCTGCAATGATTTTGGAGGCCACAAAAATAAAACCTGTCACTGTTTCCATTGTTTCCCCATCTATTTGCCATGAAGTGATGGGACTGGATGCCATGATCTAAGTTTTTTGAATGTTGAGCTTTAAGCCAACTTTTTCACTCTCCACTTTCACTTTCATCAAGAGGCTTTTTAGTTCCTCTTTGCTTTCTGCCATGAGGGTGGTGTCATATGAATATCTGAGGTTATTGATATTTCTCCCGGGAATCTTGATTCCAGCTTGTGCTTCATCCAGCCCAGCGTTTCTCATGATGTACTCTGCATAGAAGTTAAATAAGCAGGGTGACAATATACAGCCTTATGTACTCCTTTCCCAATTTTGAACCCAGTCCATTGTTCTATGTCCAGTTCTAACTGTTGCTTCCTCACCTGCATACAGGTTTCTCAGGAGGCAGGTCAGGTGGTCTGGTATTCCCATCTCTTTCAGAATTTTCCACAGTTTGTTGTGACCCACACAAAGTCTTTAGCATAGTCAATGAAACAGAAGTAGATGTTTTTTCTGGAATTCCCTTGGTTTTTCTATGATCTAACAGATGTTGGCAATTTGATCTCTGGTTCCTCTGCCTTTTCTAAATCCAGCTTGTACATCTGAAAGTTCTCAGTTCATATTAACTGTTGGAGCCTAACTTGAATGATTTAGATCATTACCTTGCTAGCATGTGAAATGAGTGCAATTGTGCGGTAAACATTCTTTGGCATTGCCCTTCTTTAGAATTGAAATGAGGCCTGACCTTTCTTTCTCAAATATTCCTCCAAACTTAAATATACTTACATATATATACATATATATGTATATGTATGTCACTAAGGTCAATATGTCCCATTCCAAAATCTCCAGTTTCTCACTTTATTCAAAAGAGAGTAGTTTAATTCAAGCTCCATTACATGGCTCCCAAGTTCATTTTTTCTGAGCTTGGCGTCTCCCACTGAGTGCTCCGACAGCTCTCATCACTCCGCTCCTAGTCACCCATGTGTGTGAACTTCATTCAGGTCACTTCCTCTCCCATCAGCCCCTGTGCCTTGTTACCAAGTCCTGAATCACTCTAATTTCACAAATCTCTCATTTCTTTTCAATAATTCAGCAATAGTAAGTGCTTTATATGTCCCATTCTCTCTCCTGATGATTCCTTTCTATCTATTTCTTCCCCTAAATGCTGTCTGAGTTCCGGCCCATATTGCCTTCCCACAGTCTTGCTTTCTATTAGACCATCCCCTACATTACTGCCAAATTAGTATGTTCATCATTTTTATATTTTATGAATCGAATCCAAGATGGATGACTCTCTAGCAAATAAGATGAAAAAAAGAGAGAAAGAAAAATGGAAACTTCCATGAGGCTGGTCACTGAAAGCAAGACAGAACCCCATAGATAGGGAGAATATTATGGTGTCCATAGTTTTTCAAGAGAATGGCAGGCTTAGTCATGATTCCGGCATGGACAGAACCACAATTTCCAGGAGGGAAAATTAGGTTCTCATTAAAAATAAAAATGGGAGTGATAGGTAACTCCCAGGGGTCACAGAGGGTGGCCAAGGCTAAGCTCCACTGGATTCAGGAGTAGACACCCTGATACTTTTGTAATATTCCTTGTTTTTTATGTAGTCTGGTATGATAACTTGAGCAGGGATGTGTTTTGAGGGAGGAAGTTACATAGGTCTAATTTTCTGGAACTAGGGAAATAATTCAGAGACTGATAAACGTGCTATTTCTCTACCCCCTACACATTCGCTTACTTTTTATTGTATTTAATTATCAATGAAATCCTCACTATGTCCTTCAACCTATTTTTCTAGCCTTGCCTTTGACGGCTCTCCTAAGTATACCTATTGATCCATCCAATCTTGAAACAGCCACACTTTTCTAATTCATGGTTTCCTCTCCTGAAATGCTCTTACTTCCTGGTGTGTGCTATTCAAAATACTACCCACCATTCAGTGCTGGCTCAGATCCCAACTCCTCCCAAAAGTCTTTCTGAATCAGATTGATTGAATTGCTTCTTCCTTTGGACTTTGTATTTCTCATACTTCATACCTGGTTGAAACCAAATTCTAAGGATTTAACTCAATGCCTGCACATAGTATCCAGAAAAAATACACTGATTCCCTTTTGTTCTGGACATTACACCATGTTCAGGTGCTCTCATCTAGTGCTTTCTAGGAAATTAAAAATTTTTTTAGACAGAAGGCATTGCATTCACTGATTAATGCTTTAAGGGGCCTATCATGATGCTTTATATAAAACAGGCCTCAGTCAAGGTTTATCTAATTTATTGAATTATCTAATTATATATTAAGTTGTGTAGATCAAGTATGGAGCATTCCCTAGACAGTGAATATACATGTTCTGCCATTCATGTTTGCATTCAAGTATCAAAGCTCCAAATATAAAAGCCTCACCTCTTGAAGAAGGTAGGAGTCTAGTTTGTAGAATTCTCTTACACCATTATTTCTGAGAGTCTCCAATAGTGCAGACAAATGTCTGTGAATCCGTCATGACAGTCACTGCATACAACTGCTTCCTGGTAAATATCGTACAGCCTAGGCACCACCATCCTAAGGAGCCCTTCAAGGCTGGAATTCTATTCCTAATTCAATTGCTGCCACTGCCATAATTCGGAGATCACAACTCCTTCTCATTGGTTTTTGAAGTGGGAAGGAGAAACTTCCTTCTGCGTTATGCTTAACTGATGAAAGTGAAGGCAGGGTGGGCATGAGCCCTTTAATTAGAATACAGAATCACGAAGTTTTATAGCAGCCATCAACAACTTTCACTCACCATCACAGCTAGTAAGACCATGGCTTAGCAGTCCAGGTTCTGTTAGTCCCACAGACACGCTACTTACATCTACCATCTAGCCTTGCTGCTGCTTTTAGGTGCCTGATGGCCTAAGACTTAGCACCATTGCTGAACTCCCTGGTGGCTCAGAGAGTAAAGAGTCTGCTTGCAATGCAGGAGACCTGGGTTTGATTCCTGGGTCGGGAAGATCCCCTGAAGAAGGAAATAGCAAATACTCCAGTACTCTTGCCTGGAAAATCCCATGGATGGAGAAGCCTGGTAGGCTGGAGTCACAAAGAGTCGGACATGACTGAGTGGCTTCACTTTCTCTCTTAGCACCATGGCTGCTGTCAACTATTCCCTCCAGCATTAGTCCTCATCACAGCCACAACCACGGTGGCTGGAGCTGGCGAACCAATGACACCACCAGCATTGCTACTAGTGTTGCTGACTCCCTGTGATCATTTGAGTAAAAAAAAAGCTACTTGATCAAACTGCTTATTTTACATTGTTATGTAGCTCTCCACTCATTCACTTGGGCAAAGGTAATACAGTAAGAAACCCTGTTAATATTATTTTATGTTCCCTTAAAATGTGTCCCCAGCAAAGTTGTCTGAAATCCATTCAGCTTTTTCGATTAGTGTGTGCAGGTAGCTACATTCAGGTCTTCCCCACTCCATCCCTACCTCTCACCCACCCCATGTATGGCTGGATTAGAATGAGTTCTGGTGACAGGCATATAGCTATATGAGAATCAGTACTGCCTTTCTCCCTTCCGCCCACTCTGTTCAGTTCAGTTCAGTCGCTCAGTCGTGTCCAACTCTTTGCGACCCCATGAATTGCAGAACACCAGGCCTCCCTGTCCGTCACCAACTCCCGGAGTTTACCCAAACTCATGTCCATTGAGTTGGTGATGCCATCCAACCATCTCATCCTCTGTCGTCCCCTTCTCCTCCTGCCTTCAATCTTTCCCAGCATCAGAGTCTTTTCCAATGAGTCAACTCTTTGCATGAGGTGGCCAAAGTACTGCAGTTTCAGCTTTAGCATCATTCCTTCCAAAGAACACCCAGGGCTAATGTCCTTTAGAATGGACTGGTTGAATCTCCTTGCAGTCCAAGGGACTCTCAAGAGCCTTCTCCAACACCACAGTTCAAAAGCATCAATTCTTCAGCACTCAGCCTTCTTCACAGTCCAACTCTCACATCCATACATGACCACTGGAAAAACCATAGCCTTGACTAGATAGACCTTTGTCAGCAAAGTAATGTCTCTGCTTTTTAATATGCTGTCTAAGTTGGTCATAACTTTCCTTCCAAGGAGTAAGCGTCTCTTAATTTCATGGCTGCAATAACCATATGCAGTGATTTTGTAGCCCAGAAAAATAAAGTCACCCACTGTTTCCACTGTATTCCCATCTATTTCCTATGAAGTGATGGGACCAGACGCCATGATCTTAGTTTTCTGAATGTTGAGCTTTAAGCCAACTTTTTCACTCTCCTCTTTCACTTTCATCAAGAGGCTTTTGAGTTCCTCTTCACTTTCTGCCATAAGGGTGGTGTCATCTGCATATCTGAGGTTATTGATATTTCTCCCAGCAATCTTGATTCCAGCTTGTGCTTCTTCCAGCCCAGCGTTTCTCATGATGTATAAGAAACATCATGGCTCACTATTTCAGATGTCTTTTGTCATGAAATCTCTCTCAGGGTTCCTATTTTCTTTCTTGAAAAGGACTCCGTAGAGTTACAGTGGTCCACTCGATACGTGACTATATCCTTGAACCTCACTGGGGGTCAGGTCAAAGTATTTTATCTACTGAGATCCCAATATAAATTAAATATAAATCCCATCCCAATATAAATTAGTGAATGCAAGCGATATGAGGCACATGATGTGGCATTTGAGCCCTTTATCCTGACCATACCAGACATCTCTATTCACTGCATATCAAAAATTACTTTTAAAGTTTTCTAAAGTCTTTGGACAAGACCAAGGAATTAAAAAATTTGACCATTACCATGCTTAGCTATTTAGAATAGTTCTTGTCAGTACATTTGCATGAGATATTAATAACTACCTAAGACTCAGGGCTGTACCACCCAAAGAAGAGTAAACAGTCCAGGGCACTCAGAGCTGATAAAAGTGTCTGTTCATAGTGGCCAGACTGGACACACACTTCCAACAGCAAGTGATGTAAAATTCACAACTGCCTTCCAGTCAAAGCCTATGAAACAGGTGAAGAAACATTAAAGTATGACCCATAATGAAGAGAACATTCATCAAAAGAAATGGGCAGAATTGGTACATATGTTGAAATTAGCAAAGGGCATTGAAATGTTGTTATAACTGCAGTTCATATGTCCAGAAAGTTAAATAGAGATATGAAAGCTGTAAAAAAAGATTCAAACAAAACTTCTGTAGGTGATACCTTTAACATCTGAGGTAGAAATTACATGGGGTGGGGCTGGTGGAAGTTTAGACATTGCCGAAGAGAAGACTGAAAGATCAATTATCTTGAACACATACCAGTAGAACTAATTCAAAATAAAACACAATCAATTTAAAATGAACAATGAGCTGTGGGAAAACTTGAAGTTACCAAATATATGTGTGATTAGAATTCCCAAAAGGAAAAGGAAGAAAAGTTGAAAGAAGTAATAGCTGACTATTTGTCCAAATTTGAGGGAAACTATAAACCCATGGTTCTAAGCTCAGTGAACCTGCAGCAGAAGAAACATGAACAAAATATATAATAATCAAGTTGCCCAAGAGAACAGACACGTAGACATAGCAGCAGATTTCATGTTGGAAACAATACAACTTCAAGAAGAAAGTGGAGCTACATCTTTAAAGTACTGAAATTTTAGAATAGTCATATAAGCACTAACTTAGAATCCTATACCCAGCAAAAATATCTTTCAAACTGAAAGTTAAATAAAGAAATTTTCAGAAATATAAAGCCTTAGAAAATTTATGATGAGACTTGGACTTATAAGAAATCTTTAAAACCTTCTTCAGGTGAAAGTAAAGTGATACCAGACATAAGTATGGGCCTACACAAAGTAATGGAGAGACTGAAAACAGCAGCATGTGGGCAAATGCATGAGATTTTCTTCTAACTATTTATTATCTTTAAAATATAATCGACTATTTAAACACACGTATAATATCAGATCAGATCAGTCGCTCAGTCGTGTCCGACTCTTTGTGACCCCATGAATCGAAGCACACCAGGACTCCCTGTCCCTCACCAACTCCCGGAGTTCACTCAGACTCACATCCATCGAGTCAGTGATGCCATCCAGCCATCTCATCCTCTGTCGTCCCCTTGTCCTCCTGCCCCCAATCCCTCCCAGCATTAGAGTCTTTTCCAATGAGTCAACTCTTCGCATGAGGTGGCCAAAGTACTGGAGTTTCAGCTTTAGCATCATTCCTTCCAAAGA
>NW_011494753.1:10630693-10631684 GCF_000754665.1 Bison bison bison | reverse complement strand
ATTTCTCAAGAGGCAGATCAGGTGGTCTGGTATTCCCATCTCTTTCAGAATTTTCCACAGTTTATTGTGATCCACACAGTCAAAGGCTTTGGCATAGTCAAGAAAGCAGAAATAGATGTTTTTCTGGAACTCTCTTGCTTTTTCTATGATCCAGCAGATGTTGGCAATTTGATCTCTGGTTCCTCTGCCTTTTCTAAAACCAGCTTGAACATCAGGAAGTTCATGGTTCACATATTGCTGAAGCCTGGCTTGGAGAATTTTGAGCATATATGTATAAAAGTAAAATAAACTATTATCTTTAAAATATAATCGACTATTTAAACACATGTATCATATGTATAAAAGTAAAATATAAGACAACAGTAGCACAGAGGCTTGGAGGGGAAAGATGGAAATGGACTATTATAAGTATCTTATACTGTAGGTGAAGTGGCATAACACCACTTGAAGGTAAACTGTAATAAATTTAAAATGTACACTATAAATCCTAAAACACTAGAATAACAAAACAAAGTATATTTTTATAGGTAATAACCCAAACAAAGAAGATAAGGTGAAATTTTAAAATATTCAGTTATTCCAAAATTAGATAGAAACAGAGAAAAAGAACAGAGGGAGTAAATAGAAATAAGAGAGCAAAATGGCAGATTTAAATCTAGCTTTATCAATAACCATATTAAATATAAATGGTCTGTATATTCTAATCAAAAAGAAGAGATTATCAGATTTTATTTTTTTAAAAAAGACCCAACTTTATACTCTGTAGGAATATAAAAAATAAAGGAATATAAAAATATGACACACAGACACCAAATAAGACAAGAGTGACTATATTCAGTTCAGTTCAGTCGCTCAGTTGTGTCCGACTCTTTGCGACCCCATGAATCGCAGCACACCAGGCCTCCCTGTCCATCACAATCTCCCCGGAGTTCACTCAAACTCACGTCCATCGAGTCAGTGATGCCCATTCAGCCATCTCATACTCTGTCGT
>NW_011494753.1:10630017-10630593 GCF_000754665.1 Bison bison bison | reverse complement strand
AAATAAAGTCTGACACTGTTTCTACTGTTTCCCCATCTATTTCCCATGAAGTGGTGGGACCAGATGCCATGATCTTCGTTTTCTGAATGTTGAGCTTTAAGCCAACTTTTTCACTCTCCACTTTCACTTTCATCTAGAGGCTTTTGAATTCCTCTTCACTTTCTGCCATAAGGGTGGTGTCATCTGCATGTCTGAGGTTATTGATATTTCTCCCGGCAATCTTGATTCCAGCTTGTGTTTCTTCCAGTCCAGCGTTTCTCATGATGTACTCTGCATATATGTTAAATAAACAGGGTGACAATATACAGCCTTGACAAACTCCTTTTCCTATTTGGAACCAGTCTGTTGTTCCATGTCCAGTTCTAACTGTTGGTTCCTGACCTGCATACAAATTTCTCAAGAGGCAGATCAGGTGGTCTGGTATTCCCATCTCTTTCAGAATTTTCCACAGTTTATTGTGATCCACACAGTCAAAGGCTTTGGCATAGTCAAGAAAGCAGAAATAGATGTTTTCTGGAACTCTCTTGCTTTTTCTATGATCCAGCAGATGTGGCAATTTGATCTCTGGTTCCTCTG
>NW_011494753.1:10616143-10629917 GCF_000754665.1 Bison bison bison | reverse complement strand
TCTAGGTTGGTCATAACTTCCCTTCCAAGGAGTAAGCGTCTTTTAATTTCATGGCTGTAGTCACCATCTGCAGTGATTTTGGAGCCCCCAAAAATAAAGTCTGACACTGTTTCCAATGTTTCCTCATCTATTTCCCATGAAGTGATGGTGGCTATATTAATAACAGACTAATTAGAATTCGTCTCTTCCTGTAAATATCTTTTCCTAAATGTCCCACAGGAATCTCAGTGAGCATGTCATCTTTCCCCAAAACTGATCCTTGCCTATGTTCATCTCCCTGTGAGATGACTCTTTCATTAACTTAACCCTTTTGCTTGAAACTAGAAAACAATGGGCCAAGAGCAGTAAGCTTTCAGATTCGCAGCAGACCCTGCCTTCACTATATGCTTTACAGCCTATATTTTTTTGACTTAAGAGATGATGACCTAATTTTACCTGCAGTAACCTCAGCATGTCTTCCACCATAGACTGTGGAGGGAGGGTCATAAAGAAAATCATCATGCCCTTGGAAGATCATCCTGTATTTCCAGTAGCTGGCCATTCAAGGCTGGTTCCCTCTTGCCCCACCATTTATTACCAGACTATTAAAATACTTTCCTAACTGGCTTCTTGGCTCCAGTCTCCATATATTCAATGTAGACACCTCTCTCCCCATTGCTAACTATATTTTCTAGAAAAAAAAAAAAAAAGAACCAATGACTTAGGATGCTGTGTGAGACCCTGCCTATAGGATGTCTCATATCTAATCTATCCATGCCTTTGCCATACCTTATTCTCTAAACTTTATATGTTGGTTTGCCCTCCAGCTTTTGCTTCATTCATTTCTTCAGCCTAAAATACACTCTCTACTCCTTTTCTGAGCTTCTCTGTTTCTTCAGATGGTAAAGAATCTGCCCACAATGCAAGAGACCCAGGTTTGATCCCTTGGTCGGGAAGATCCCCTGGAGTAGGAAATGGCAACCCACTCCAGTATGCTTACCTGGAGAGTTCCATCGACAGAGGAGACCAGTGGGCTACAGTCCATGGAGCCACAAAGAATCAGATATGACTGACTGACTAACACTTTCACCTGCACCCCATTTCTACACACCAAGAAAAATCCCCAATTATTTTTCAAGTCTTAGACAAAGCATTATCTCAATGAAAATGTTCTGATATCTCTCCCTATTCTAATCATAGTATAACTCATGTCATTTATGCTGAACTGCTATTGTTTTATGTGCGCGAGCCTGCTCAGTCATGTCTTAATTCTTTGCGACCCCATGGACTGAAGCCACTCAGGCTCCTTTGTCCATGGAATTTCCCAGCCAAAAATACTGGAGTGGGTTGCCATTTCCTCCTCCAGTGGATCTTCCCCAGGCAGAGATCAAACCTGAGTCTCCTACATTAGCAGGATTCTGTACCACTGAGCCACATGGGAAGCCCCATAGCACCTATAAAATGTTTTTACTTTGTATGAAGAAATGCCTTGTGGTTTACACAACTTTCATACTCAGGACCCAACACAGGGTATCTGAATCTTGGTACTACTGACATTTTAGACCAGATAATTCTGTGTTGTGGGGGCTACCCTGTCCACTGTCAGATGTTTAGAATTGCATCCTTTGCCATTAAATAGCACTCCTCCACCTTGGTCATGACAATCAAAAATGCTTTCACACATGGCCAGCATCCCCCTATGGGAAAAATTATTCTGAATGAGAACTATTGGCCTAATACATTTTTGTTGTTGTTCAGTCACTAAGTCGTGTCCAACTCTTTGCAACCCCATGGGCTGTGGCCTGCCAGGCTCCCCTGTCCTTCACTATCTCCCAGAATTTGCTCAGATTCATGTCCATTGAGTCGGTGAGGCTATCCAGTCACCTCATTTTCTGATGCCCTCTTCTCCTTTTGCCATCAGTCTTTCCCAGCATTAGGGTCTTTTTCAGTGAGTGGCTCCTCACATCAGGTGACGGAAGTCCTGGGCACATAAAAGCATGTGGAATAAGATCATATATTGCTTTTCAGGACTGGCAGACAGTAAGCAGAAAAAGGTAGAACTTAACCTATCCCACATTTAGGCTTGAGCAGAGAGGGATACAGTGGGTAAAGAGAGAACCAATAAAAAAGCTACAATATTGGAGCCTGGTCTTGGGGGTTGGTGGGGGAGGGAGGGTGTGGTGGAAGGGCTCTGTGTGCAATCAAAGGTGGATCAAAACATGAATATGTCCTCTCTTCTGTTTACAAGAGAAGTCCAGGCTAGTCAGTGTAGAGCCAAACTCTGAAGTCTGGTTCTTACCCTGAATCAAAAAGAGAACTGTGTGGAATCTCCAAAATAAACATAATCAAAGCAGACCAGTCTACATGCATATCCAGAATTGGCAAGAATGTGCTCCAATGTCCTCACCAAAATGCAAACAGATTTCACTGGTTCATGAAGGTGAGCAGATAGATATCTCCTCCATATTGATCACTGCCCTCCTAGACACCTGAGAAGCAACGATAAACATTCCATTCCAGTGGAATATAAATGAGGTAGAATCCCCTCTCTTCCCAGTTCTGGATTTGGTCACCAAGATTTGGGAGACACATGCAGAACTACAGAAGGATCTGGATTTAGATTAGCAGGGTTTTTTTGTTTGTTTGTTTTTGGAGAGGTCAAATATATTTTTGCACTGAAATGAAGAACACGTGAGAGTCATAATGGAAATACAGGAATCATAAATAGCAAAGCTAATGCTAACACAGCAGCAGTGAGAGAGATCAGCAAGGAGGCATGACTGAATGTTAAAAATAAAATAGGTTCTGAACAGACATACTGAATATAGGAATTTTGTTTTGTTTTGTTTCTGGAAGCCAGTGTAACAAATGATGGTAATAGTAACTTTGGCAGGCTGCTAAAAAGCTGGGCATCTCAAAAAATGATTCTCTCTTCCCTTGCAAAAATTATGAAAATGAAACTGGGATATTTATTTCCCTTTTTAACACAGCAGGGATCACGTACAGCAGATAAGCCTAACAACGCTCTAATGCAGGAAGCACTGATGCTGTTAAGAAGTGACCATCGTCATTATCCACACAATGCATCACATACCCAAACTGTGCCTTTGTCTTCCTCCTTGGCCTTCAAAGTGCTGTTTCTTTTTCCCTATAAAATCATAAAAGGTGTCATTAAAAAAGAGTGGCAGGTCCCCAAATATCCTCTCTCTCATCTCATCCTATGCTGAGTCCCAGAAAGAAGAAACCCCAAACATGTAGTTTAAAGATTAGTACACAGGATGTGGAAGAACTTCTTGATTCAACAATTAACATTTTTGTTATTCAGTATCTCCATTGTGTCAAGACTTTGTATCAGGTTCTGTGCCTGTGAAAACATATATACAAAGAATCCAAGAAAACATTGTTTTTCTGGAGCTTGAGAATTGTTAAAGATAATAATAGGCCATGAAGCAACCCTATGTTTACAAAGCAGGCTGCTTAGAGCAGAGAGCAGAAGCAAAGCAAGGCCGGGAATCTTTAAGGGACCTCAATCAATGAAGGCTTTCAAGGAGAATGTTTAATTGTTAAAGGTCCCTGACAGACACTTAAAAGTAGAACAGACCCTTATCAACCTGAGAGAAAATTAGATTTAATAGCACTTAAAATCAGAAGGGTAAATTAAAGGGCATTCGTATGGCTGCACTGGCAGCCATGACAGTGTGGCTCCATCTCTCTGAGCTTCATTTTTCTCACTCATACAATGTTACAGAAGTAATTCCTTCTACATAGGCAGGTTGTGAAGTTTAAGTGAGGTAATGGGCCTTGCTCATGCACAAGGAATGGAGTTGTTGCTACTATTACTGCAACGAATTCCATGAACTTAAAATTTTTGGACAGGAGAACAAATACCAAATTGATCAAAGGTCATTATCTCTTGATACTGGGATGAGATGTAAATTGACTTTCTACTTTTCTGCATTTTCTGTATTTTCTATAATGAGCATACATTATTTTATCATCAGTAAAACATCAGCCTTTAAAACAGATTTTAAATGTAAATTTAATCAAATGAATTATTTGGTAGAATAATCAATGTTAATCCAACTCACATAATCAAGTAGCTTTTGAATGTACAAATCCTTGATTATATTGTGCCAAACATTGTCCTCAGCCTTATACAGAAATAGGAAAGCATGCTTCTGGGCTGCAGGGAGATTAGTCTTATGAATAAATGTCTCCTTTCTTCTGTTTCTCCATTAAAGCAAGTAAACTGCAGTTACATACATAGATCTGCGTGAAAAAATTAACCAAGTCCAAGTCTTAAAGGTTCAGGATCAGGAATTAAATGATGTGAATTCAAGTGCTGACTAATATCTAGCAGTATTAATTGACTGCCTACTATGTGCTGGGACATTTTCTAGGCATGGGGAAAACAGCAGTAAACAAATATGTAGCTTTGGATGTGGTCTTGTAATCTTTCTTGCCTGTCCAATGGAAAGAAAGAAATGCAATAACATATAATGTCCAGAAGAAAGTAAGCACACAGCATCCTTGTGTATTGAATCTTACCCGTCAACATTCAAACGTAGTGTAAGTCTCCCATTTTTAAAATAATCATCCAGTTTCTTTGATTCTACACTGCCTTCCAGTTACCCATTTACTTTTTCCCTACTGTTGCTTGACTACCCTGAAGATAAGTGTTGTCCATACTCACTGTTTCCAACTTCTCCCCTCCTGTTCTATGTTGAGCACATTCCAGACAGGGGTTGGCCCAGAACCTGCTTCTGTCACCTGGGATTCAGCTAGTAAATACCATGCCTTTGTGCAAACTAGAAAACGGCACCCGCCTGCATGGGTACATGATAAATAGCTGTGGCCTCCACATGCATGGATCAGAGGCGGGGAGAGCTTCAGGACCACTCACACACTTGAACAGACACCATTGTGCAAGACATGCCAGCCCATCCACAGTGCTGCTTCTGTGGCTGCCGCTGGTTAAGCCTGCTGATCAGTTCTCAGCCCTGATGTTACCTGCATTGCCAGCAACGTAGGCCAGGGTGGATTCCTACCTACTCTTTGAAGCACCTTCATTTCAGCACATTCTTTTGTTTTTTCTTTTTTTTTTTTTACTCTTTTTCTCCTTTCTGGCTCTTCCCCCCCACCCAATTTTATTGAGATATAACTGAAATAAAACATTGTATAAGTTTACATTATACCATGTGATGATTTCATACATGTATATATTATGATTACCACAATAATTAATACCTCCATCACCTCACATAGGTACCATATGTGTGTATGTGTTCATGTGCCTGTTTGGTGAGGTCATTTAAGACCCTCTCTTCTAGCAACTATAATGCAATATCGGGAATTATAATTAACACACTGTACATTAGCTCCCCAGAACTTATTCATCTTATAACTGGAAGTTTAACCAGTATCTCCAGCACCTTCAACCAGCATCTCCCCATTTCTCCTTCCCTCCAGCCCCTGGCAACCACCTTTCTAATCTGATTCTGTAAGTAAAATATTACACAGTATCTTATATGTGGAATCTAAAAATGTAAAAGCAAAAATATCAAACTGATAGGAAGAAGAGGGACTAATTGTCAGGGGCTGGAGGAAATGGGGAGATGTTGGTAAAAAGGTACAAACTTTCAGTTATGAAATTAATAAGTTCTGAGGATCTAATATAAAATATGGTGACTATAGTTGATAACACATTATTGTGATTTTGAATTATTTTAATAACAACAAAAAAAGTATTTGTCTTTCTCTGACTTCTTTTGCTTGCTATAACGCACTCAAGGTCCATCTATTTTTTTTGCATGACAGGATTTCATTCTTGCTCATGGATAAATAACATTCTGTTGTTTTACATATATATACACATATACATATATACACACATTTAAAGGTGGTGTGTATGTATATATATTGTACACCATCTTTTTTATCCATTCTTCTGTCAATGAACATGAAAGTTGTTTTCATGTCTTGGCTATTGTGAGTAATACTGAAATAAATAAGGGAGTACAGATATTTTTCAAGAAACCAGTTTCATTTCCTTTATGTACATACCCAGAAGTGGAATTGCTGGATCATATGGTAGTTCTATTTTTAATTTTTGAGAAACCTCCATACTGTTTTCTGTAGTGGCTGTACCAACAGTGCACAAGTGATCAATTTTCTCCACATCTTGCCAACACTTATCTCTTTTCTTTTGACAATAGCCATTCTGATATGTCTGAGGTGACATCTCATTATGGCTTTAATTAGTGATGTCGAGTACCTTTTGGCTATTGGTGTGTCTTTGGAAAATGTTATTCACTTCCTCTGCCCATTTGTTAATTGGATTATTTGGGGTTGTTTTTGCTATTAAGTTGTCTGATTTCTTTATATACTTTGATTCCCTTTTCTTTATCTTTCATATATTCTCTATGTTTTTGTTCTGTTGTTACCATGGGGTATATATAAAACATCTTACAGATTCAGTAGTCTATTTTATGTTGATATGGACTTAGCTTCAATCTCATACAAAAATTACTCGTTTACTCACTGCCATTTTATGTTTTTGATGTCACGATTTACTTTTTGTATTATATATCCATTAACTATTGTAGCTATAGATATTTGCATACTTTTGTCCTTTAATTTTTATACTAGAGATAAGTGGCTAATACATCACTATATTACAGTGGTATTAGTGTTCTAAATTTGAACATATGTTTTCCTTTACTGGTGTTTTGTATATTTTCATATGTTTTTATGTTACAAGTCAGCAGCCTTTTATTTCAAACATGAATAACTCCTCTACCAGCATTGGAAGGCCCTAACCCATGAACTCCTGTATCCATCTGCCTCTCAGTCATTTCCCTCTGGGTACTTAATAGACATCTCAAAGTTAACAAGGCCAAACTGAGTTCCGGTCACTTCTCTAACCCAACATCGTCTTGGATCATCATTCTAACTATTCAGATGAAAGACTTTTTCCTTCTTTGTCTCATGCCCCCACATTCACCTACAAGCATATTCATCAGCACAACCTTCAAGTGTTGAAGGAACTCAACAATGTCTTACTACCTGGACGTCTCACGCTTGATCCAAAGCAAAACCATCATTCATCTATTATTTCAATTGCTTCCTAACTGTTGAATCTGCTTCTTCTCTGGTCCCCCTTCAATCTATTTTCCACATAAGTCAGAATGAGCCTGTTAACCTTCAAGTCGGATTATTTCACCTGTCTCTTGAAAGCCCCCCAGTGGGTTCCTGGCTAAACCAGAGAAAGTCAGTGATGGTGACGTCACACCAGCACCCCCTGCTGACATCTGGCCTGGATTGCCTCTCTGACCTCATCTCTCATACCTCTGCCCCCAGCACACACTGTTCATTTTTCTTCTGCCGCATTTACTGATTTATTTTCCCTTGGGCGTGCACTTACCTCAGGGAATTTCTGCTTACTGTGCAAGTGTTTTTTCCTCCCCCTTCAGAAAACTCCCTTATTTACTCCCTACTTTTTTCTCAGTGATGCTTCCATGACAATCATCTTCAAACTACAACGCTCCATTTTCCTTTCCTGTCTTATTATTCAATAATATAAAATATATTTTACTTACATTTTGTTTTCTTTTCATCTCCCCCCCAAAATAACATAAGGTCCACATGGATAAACCATTTTTTGTGTTAACTCTTTTATCCCTAGAACCTCAGCTGCTGCTGCTGCTGCTGCTAAGTTGCTTCAGTTGTCTCCAACTCTGTGCGACCCCATAGACAGCAGCCCACCAGGCTCCCCCATCCCTGGGATTCTCCAGCTAGAGCCTAACAATTAGTCAGTGCTCAAAAAAAAATTGTTGAACCAATATATTCGCATACATGTAAATTTTAAATAATAAAAAGAACATATAATATCCATTAAGAGTGGCAAAGATTTTTCCTTGACTATTTCCAAGTGGCAGCCCCAGAAAAGTTTCAGAAAGAAGAGAAGGTTCCAGTGATTCCGGAAGTGACTGACCAAATGCCTGAAGTCACATAGCAAAATGCGGGTGCTGGGGAAATAAAGGCAGTAGGAGTCCTCATTTGTGAAATTTACCAAATTTATATTTCTTTTATTCTCAAGCACAGGTCAAACTCAGATGACTATAAAAAAGATTCCTAAAGAGACAAATTAGATAGGTCAGAGAAATTTAAGGAGACTAAATTAAAAGTGTAGAGTAGTAAAATATACATGTGTAGGCATGTTGACTCACCTAGAGCCAGACATCCTGGAATGTGAAGTCAGGTGGGCCTTAGGAAGCATCACTATGAACAAAGCTAGTGGAGGTGATGGAATTCCAGGTGAGCTATTACAAATCCTAAAAGACGATGCTGTGAAAGTGCTCTACTCAATACGCCAGCAAATTTGGAAAGCTCAGCAGTGGCCACAGGACTGGAAAAGGTCAGTTTTCATTCCAATCCCAAAGAAAGGCAATGCCAAAGAATGCTCAAACTACCTCACAATTGCACTCATCTCACACACTAGTAAAGTAATGCTCAAAATTCTCCAAGCCAGGCTTCAGTAATATGTGAACCATGAACTTCCAGATGTTGAAGTTGGTTTTAGAAAAGGCAGAGGAACCAGAGATCAAATTGCCAACATCTGCTGGATCATCAAAAAATGCAAGAGAGTTCCAGAAAACATCTATTTCTGCTTTATTGACTATGCCAAAGCCTTTGACTATGTGAATCACAATAAACTGTGGAAAACTCTGAAAGAGATGGGAATACCAGACCACCTGACCTGCCTCTTGAGAAACCTATATGTGGGTCAGGAAGCAACAGTTAGAACTGGACATGGAACAACAGACTGGTTCCAAAGAGGAAAAGGAGTACGTCAAGGCTGTATATTGTCACCCTGCTTATTTAACTTACATGCAGACTACATCACGAGAAACGCTGGGCTGGAAGAGGAACAAGCTGGAATCAAGACTGCCGGGAAAAATATCAATAACCTCAGATAGGCAGACGACACCACCCTTATGGCAGAAAGTGAAGAAAAGCTAGAGAGACTCTTGATGAAAGTGAAAGTGGAGAGTGAAAAAGTTGGCTTAAAGCTCAACATTCAGAAAACTAAGATCATGGCATCCGGTCTCATCACTTCATGGCAAATAGATGGGGAAACAGTAAAAACCATGGCTGACTTTATTTTTCTGGGCTCCAAAATCACTGCAGATGGTGACTGCAGCCATGAAATAAAAAGACGCTTACTCCTTGGAAGGAAAGTTATGTCCAACCTAGACAGCATATTAAAAAGCAGAGACATTACTTTGCCAACAAAGGTCCATCTAGTCAAAGCTATTGTTTTTCCAATAGTCATGTATGGATGTGAGAGTAGGACTATAAAGAAAGCTGAGCACCGAAGAACTCATGCTTTTGAACTGTGGTGTTGAAGAAGACTCTTGAGAGTCCCTTGGACTGCAAGGAGATCCAACCAGTCCATCCTAAAGGACATCAGTCCTGGGTATTCATTGGAAGGACTGATGTTGAAGCTGAAACTCCAGTACTTTGGCCACCTGATGCGACGAGCTGATTCATTGAAAAAAACCCTGATGCTGGGAAAGATTAAGGGCAGGAGGAGAAGGGGATGACAGAGGATGAGATGGCTGGATGGCATCACCAACTCGATGGACATGAGTTTGTGTGAACTCCAGGAGTTGGTGATGGACAGGGAGGCCTGGCATGCTGTGGTTCACGGGCTCACAAAGAATCGGACACGACTGAGGGACTGATGTGATCTGAGGCATGTTGAGGTTCACTGCTGTCACCAGTATATTGTTCTCCTTTTCTTCCTTTCCACACCCCCACATTTAAGTGTGGTTATTCAATCAGCACTGGAGTCTAAAATTGATCTAAGTTTTTTCAAGAAAGGGTTTACCCTTTCCTGAGTTGTTCAGATGAGTTGAGAGTCTGATCAAAACAATACTATCAGGAATTTAGTTTAGTGGTCAAAGACAGGTTTTAGCTTTAATTAGAATTAGTCCTCCTCTAGTATCATCTGTATATAGTAGGCCCCTCCCTCTAGGGCGACTTTTCCTTCAAAGCACCATGAGACTGTGAGTGATTTATTTCTCTAGTCCAGCCCTCCAAGATCCCCATACTACCCTATCACTTAAATATCTTGTGGAAAAAAAACAAGCCAGGAGATCCTTCTAGATTCCAATCTTTCACAATAGCTCATGTGGCCATCAAATGCTCTGCTGGTTTCCCTTTCATTCCAGCTGTGTCCTTCTCTCTGTGGCAAGCCCATCCTCAGTCCATCTCCAGGCATGACAAATGCCACCATAGGAGAACATATTTTGTGAGCTACATTCATCACGCCTCTCCATGTCTAGAACTTCAGTTCACTTATTTTTTTTCTTCTAAAGCTCTCCTATGTCTGTAAATATGTAAATGTTATGAATATTGGTTTTTTTTCCTTAGTTACAGCTTGCCACTACCTCTTACATCATAACTATTAACACCAGTGGAAATCAAACTCTATATTTAGAATTTAGTTGGTAAAACCTAAACATAGCACTTCATCATTCTTAAGCTTTATGTCCACTGATCAGGCTTTGAAATATTAATTGTGTTATTCAAACCATTAGAAAATACTACTAGTTCTGTCTCATCTAATACTTTGATTTGCATGTCATCTGTATTCAATCAGTAAATTAACTAGGACTAAGTTATTCTGGCTATGGTTAACTGCAGATTTTTCTAATGAAATATTAGAAATCTGCTTGAATTGATAGCTCCATGAATTAACACTCTTTAAGCAAATATTCAAATAGATGTTAGATCATTCTTCACTAATGCTCATGTCACTTCTTCACCTACAAAAGAGATTATCAATGGGAGTTAAGGGGGCTGGAGTAATTATGGCAGGCTGGCTTAGTTTCCCTAAAACACATAAAGTAGTAACAGTCAGTTGTTTTGAAGTTGATAACTTATAAGTTACAATTATAACTCTTAATAGTTGTACTAATAGCTTAGAAGTGGTGGTACACTATTCAGAATACTTAAAATCATTGCAAGCTGAATAGATAAAACATCCATCTTAAATTTGAAAGCACAAGTCACTGAAGAAAATACAGGTTTCTGTCTGAAACGTAACAGAAATTCTAATAAAGGATATCAGCACATGAAAGTAAGATGCTCTGGAAGTGGTATTTGTGAGAAAGTGGTAAGAAAAGAAGCACTTTTCATTTGTACAAATATATTTCTTTTAGTTCCAATAAGTTATGCACCAGTTTTTTAAAAATTTGATTTAGTTTTATTTCAAGATAAACACATTTTTATTATGCTTTTAAATACATGTATGCAGGTTTTCAACACTGATTGTATATTGCATTACCCATGAATCTTTGTTTCAATGTCCATGAGGGATTGAAACATTAGTGTTTTTTAAAGTACTAATATCAAAATTTCTGGGAAAGGAGCCCACAAATGTAATTTTTTAAAGACTATTTTAGTTTTAAGTCTACTATAAAATGGAGAGGAAGGTACAGAGATTTACCATAAATCCCTAACTCCCACGTCTGTATAGCCTTCATGATTATCAATATTGCTCACCAGAATGCTACATTTTTTACTGAAGATGAATTTGCATTAATGAATCATAATCACTCAAAGTCTGTATTTACCTTAGGGTTCACTCTTAGTGTTATACATTGTATGGGTTTGGAAAAATGTATAATGACGTATGTCCATCACTGTAATATCATACAGAGTATTTTCACTACTCTAAAAAACTCTCCCTATTCATCTTTTTCTCATCCCACTCTTGGCAACCATGGATCTGTTTGTCTTCATAGTCTTATCTTTCCAAGGATGTCACACAGTTGGAATCATACAGTACGTAGAGTTCTCAGATGGGCTTGAGCTCTCACTTAGTAAACTGCATTTAAAGTTCCCGCAGGTCATTTCATGGCTTGATAACTCATTTCTTTTTAGCACTGAAAAATATTCCATTGAATGAATATATAATAGTTCTATCTATTCACGTGCTGTAAAACATCACGGTTGCTTCCAGTTTGGGGCAGTAATTGATAAAGCTGCTAGAAACATTTGTGTGCAGGTTTTGGTGTGGACATAAATGTTCAGCCCCTCAGAGGAAATATCAAGGAGTGAGATTGCTGAGTGTGATTTTGGAGTGTGATTGTGACTGATGGTCACAGTATGTTGAGTTTTGATGGAAACTGGAAACTGCTAAACTGTCTTCCGAAGTAGCTGTGCCATTATGCATCAACGTTTCCTGTTGTTCCATATTTATATGTATATCTAAATCTCATTCATTTTATCTGACCCCGTTGGATCTAACAATCTGGATTTTTATTGCTTGTTCATATTTGATTTTACTTTTTGAGCCACTCTGGACTTACTTGGAGAAGGCGATGGCACCCCACTCTAGTACTCTTGCCTGGAAAATCCCATGGACAGAGGAGCCTGGTAGGCTGCAGTCCGTGGGGTTGCGAAGAGTCGGACACGACTGAGTGACTTCACTTTCACTTTTCACTTTCACGTATTGGAGAAGGAAATGGCAACCCACTCCAGTGTTCTTGCCTGGAGAATCCCAGGGACGGGGGAGCCTGGTGGGCTGCCGTCTAAGGGGTCGCACAGAGTCGGACACGACTGAAGCAACTTAGCAGTAGCAGCTGGACTTACTGACTATATCTTGGTCAGTTCCCTAGCTTAGATCCAAATTTAAGAATTCTGTATTCATCAACTTTCACTGACCCACATAGTCTGTGTAGGTGAAATCCAATCCTTACTCATGGTTGAAAATTGCTGCTTTACAGAGTTGTTCTCCCATATTGAAACACTAGGCATGATTTTCCATGATCATGGCCAACTTCATTCATAGGCTGGGCAAGTAGAACGGAGGTTTGAAATGAAATAGCACAACTTTCCTTTATAAGTAAATATATGTTACACACTTATAATCCAACAGCTGGAATAGACTCAGTTTGGTTCAATTCAGTCACTCAGTCAAGTCTGACTCTTTGTGACCCCATGGACCACAGCACACCAGGCCTCCCTGTCCATCACCATCTCCCGGAGTTCACTCAAATTCATGTCCATTGAGTCGGTGCTGCCATCCAACCATCTCATCTTCTGTCGTCCCCTTCTCCTCCTGCCCTCAATCTTTCCCAGAATCAGGGTCTTTTCAAATGAGTCAGTTCTTCCCATGAGGTGGCCAAATTATTGGAGTTTCAGCTTCAAAATCAGTCCTTCCAAAGAACACCCAGGACTGATCTCCTTCAGGATGGACTTGCTGGATCTCCTTGCAGTCCAAGGGACTCTCAAGAGTCTTCTTCAACACCACAGTTCAAAAGCGTCAATTCTTCTGCACTCAGCTTTCTTTATAGTCCAACTCTCATATCCATACATGACTACTGGAAAAACCATAGCCTTGACTAGACGGACCTTTGTTGGCCGAGTAATGTCTTTGCTTTTCAATATGCTATCTAGGTTGGTCATAACTTTCCTTCCAAGGAGTGTCTTTTTATTTCATGGCTGTAGTCACCATCTGCATTGATTTGGGAGCACAAAAAAAAATAAAGTCAGCCACTGTTTCCACTGTTTCCCCATCTATTTGCCATGAAGTGATGGGACCGGATGCCATGATCTTCGTTTTCTGAATGTTGAACTTTAAGCCAACTTTTTCACTCTCCTCTTTCACTTTCATCAAGAGATTCTTTAGTTCCTCTTCACTTTCTGCCATAAGAGTGGTGTCATCTGCATATCTGAGGTTATTGATATTTCTCCTGGCAATCTTGATTCCAGCTTCTTCCAG
>NW_011494753.1:10611410-10616043 GCF_000754665.1 Bison bison bison | reverse complement strand
AGTCTGCATGTAAGTTAAATAAGCAGAGTGACAATATACAGCCTTGACATACTCCTTTCCCTATTTGGAACCAGTCTGTTGTTCTATGTCCAATTCTAACTGTTGTTTCCTGACCTGCATATAGGTTTCTCAAGAGGCAGGTCAGGTGGTCTGGTATTCCCATCTCTTTCAGAGTTTTCCACAGTTTATTGTGATCCACACAGTCAAAGGCTTTGGCATTGTCAATAAAGCAGAAATAGATATTTTTCTGGAACTCTCTTGCTTTTTCAATGGTCTAGCAAATGTTGGCAATTTGATCTCTGGTTCCTCTGCCTTTTCTAAAACCAGCCTGAACATCTCGAAGTTCACGGTTCACGTATTGCTGAAGCCTGGCTTGGAGAATTTTAAGCATTAGTTTACTAGCGTGTGAGATGAGTGCAATTGTATTCATCTTTCCCCTCTCCAGTAGCAGTAGCTTGAGCATTCTTTAGCATTGCCTTTCTTTGTGATTGGAATGAAAACTGACCTTTTCCATTCCTGTGGCCGCTGCTGAGTTTTCCAGATTTGCTGACTAGCAAAGGCAAAACAACGCTGGTTAAAGTGTGTGGGGGTTTAGGTAGTGAGAGCAGGTAAAATTGGTTGACTTCTGGAACCAAATTAGAATGGGACAGGAGCAAAATCCTGGTTATTGTCAAGTTAGATCACATTGCCATGTGATTATATAGATGGGGAAGATGATAGTACCTGGGTTCAAGAGTTCTGACATGAGATCCCTAAGTGAATGTTCTGTGACTCAGAGAAAGTCTAAAAACTATAGAAGTTGTTAACTGCACAAGAACCTAGAAGTCATCACTTGAGCTGGAATTACAGATCAGACAAACAAGAAGCATGGCTCCATACTAAAGCTTAGAAAACACTTGATCAGATCTCTGTACCAGTTTCTTCTCTGCCTAGAGCCCAAATTACACCAACAAGAAACACTATGTAGGTCATAGATTATATTCAATATAACCAAAAGGCCCAGTTAGATTAGCGTTGAATGGGGCAGGAAAGTGATGGTAGGTAGATAGATAGCATGAAAGTGAAAGTCGCTCAGTCATGTCTGGCTTTGTGACCCCATGGACTATACAGTCCATGGAATTCTCCAGGTCAGAATACTGGAGTGGGTAGCCTATCACTTCTCCAGTGGATCTTCCCAACCCAGGAATCAAACCGGGGTCTCCTGCATTGCAGGCAGATTTTTTACCAGCTGAGCTGTCAGGGAAGCCCAGATAGATAGCATGGACCAAGTAAATAAGTCAGGGGTTAGTGACACAGAAAGAGAACACTTTTCTGTAATGAACTGATAAGAGGTTAGGTAGGTAGAAGAAAGGTTGCATGTTACCTCAAGGCTGAGAGGTAGAGAAGCAAGGAAGTTCTGTGCTCAGTGCTTGCTATGGGACCAAGAAGTGCTTATGAGTGAGAAGTGGGTCTAATATCACAGTGTTTTATCATTTTGAGCAGACTACTTTTCTTATCAGGCCTCTGATCATGCAATAAGTGCAAAAGGATTTTAGGAACTGAACTAATTAACAAGTCAAAGATCACTATAGATAAGATCAAAACCAGCCTATGCAAACTGTAGGCTAATAATTTAAGAGAGCAGAACAGATGCTGACAACCTACAGAGCAATGTCTTCCAGTCTTAAAATTCTGGATCTGCAGGGAGACCCTGAACTATGGTTAGGAATGTTTAGATCCTTATGTGTTCCAGGCATTTTCAAATGATGAGATAATATACTATTCTTTTCAAATGTCTGCTGATACCATAAGGTTCAGTTCAGTTCAGTGGCTCAGTCGTGTCCGACTCTTTGCAACCCCATGAACTGCAGCATGCCAGGCCTCCCTGTCCATCACCAACTCCCGGTTGATCAAATATAAATTAATTAAGAAATACCATTTTATTGAATCCATAGAAGTTTATTTTCATTCTGTATTTTCTAAATACTATAATTGCAAATACTAAAATATAACTACTATCAGATATTGGTCTGAGTAAGTAAGTATTAGTCGCTCAGTCGTGCCCGACTCTTTAGATCCCATGGACTGCAGCCCATCAAGCTCCTGTGCCTATGAGATTTTCCAGGCAAGGATCCTGGAGTAGGTTGTCATTTGCTTCTCCAGGGAATATTGGTCTGAGAAAATGTTTATGGGGAATATTTTCTAACATTAGTCACATAGGCTGAGAACTACTGCTTTAAAGGAAAAGACAGAGACAGAATCATCCCAAGGAGGAAGCAGCTAGACTTGATTGGGGTGGGGTGAAGGCAGTGTGACAAAGCAGAGGTTAACTCAGCTCACATCCCCTCTGCACCATGTCCTGCTGCTGCTAAGTCGCTTTAGTCGTGTCCATCTCTGTGCGACCCCATAGATGGCAGCCCAACAGGCTCCCCCATCCCTGGGATTCTCCAGGCAAGAATACTGGAGTGGGTTGCCATTTCCTTCTCCAATGCATGAAAGTGAAAAGTGAAAGTGAAGTCGCTCAGTCGTGTCTGACCCTCAGCGACCCCATGGACTACGGCCTATCAGGCTCCTCCATCCATGGGATTTTCCAGGCAAGAGTCCTAGTTGTGAGCAAATTATTTATCTTTCCATGGCTGTTTTGTCAGTGTTAAAATGGTCAGAGTATTATCCAAATGGAAAGTGTTGTTGCAAGAATTAATGACAATGTATGCAAAGAATCTGGCACATAATAGCTACTCAGTAAATGGTAACCATTAAGGCTACTGCAAAAGAGAAGATAATTGTGAGATAAAAGTGAGAAACAAATAAAATTCAAAATAAGGAAAAGTAAAGAATGCTGAAAAGTTGGTCAGAAAAATATAAATACAGAGTCAAGGTATACAGAGATGAGAACTTTACTCCTGGATCTGCCATTTAGGAGGTGAGCATAAATTACTTAACAGGTGGACACTAGTTACTTCCTCAATGAAATAAAATATTTGGACTCAGCTTTAAAATCATATGATTTTTTCTGTGATTACTTTTAGAATAACAGAATCAACCCCAGATACGTGAGTTGGTTCAGCTGTTGAGTAATTAGTACATGCTCCCTGCAGCTTCTCAATCTCTGTGCTCCCCACCCCACCCCTCCTGGTAAAGTCTCACGGAACCTACAAGTAGGGACTAAGCCTGCAGCCAGCCAGGTTCCAACAACATAGGGCTCTAAGGGTTTTCTCCCAAGTAAGGTATGTGGACTTAGAATGGGTTTTCCAGTCACTTAGTTTCCCATCTTATGATAAACACTCAACCAAGACCTGTTCCATCTCCCAAATGATGCCATAAATTGGACTCTGTACACGGGTACCAGATTCTATCTTGGAGACAAGAGTCTGAGAAAAGTAGAAAGAAATGGCTTTATTGCCTTGCCAGGCAAAGGGATCCACAGTGGGCTAATGTCCTCAAAAATGTGTGTACCAACTTGAAGAGGATGGTGACGAGTTTTATAGTAATGGTTCAAAGGACAGGGCATGACCAACTCCTGGATGTTCTTCTGATGGGTCGGTGGTGAGGTAAGTGAGAGTCTGCATCATCAACCTTCAGGTTCCAGCTGATCTGGGGTCTACATGCTTGTGGGCAGCAGTCAGTCAACTTCTCCCAACTCGCAGGGGTTTCAGTCTCTGCAAAACATCTCAAAAGACATGGTTCAGAATATTTTCTATAGTCCTTGAGGAAGAACTAAAGATCCTTGAACTTTGTTTTATGGCTAAAATATCATTGTTTCATCTTGCTTGGCTGTTTTCCTTTGTTTCTGCATTTTTTCACTTCTGTGAATTAAATTTATTCTTTGACTAAAGTTTGTTCTACAGACAAAAGGCAGGTGGAGGACTCAGGTGGCAGTTTATTCTGGAAAGACCTCGTAGTGCCCTGCTCGGTTACACAAATCCTGTGAAATCGTTGTCTCTCAAACACAACCCCTGTTCATTTCCACAGTGTTTGGCTGCTTCCTCCTCTATGTCCTCTCACCATTCTCACTCACTTCTTGTTACCTCTTAATACATATAACCCGTCCTTACTAATAGCGGTATAAAAATAATGCTGTACAATTGTACCATGAAAATAGTTCTGTAAAAATATGCCATGGTTTCTGCAAGCTTCTACTTATGAACTTTTATCTGGCTTCCAAGTTTTATTTCTGTGAATAATGCCACCTCCCATAAAGGCAACTTACATATGTGGTTATGTATTCATGCTTGAATTTCTATAGGGTAGGATCCCATAGTGTAGTATTTCTGGTTGAATAATGTAGGTTTTTAAAAAATTTATTTATTTTTGGTTGTGCTGGGTTTTCATTGCTGTGGGCAGGCTTTCTCTAGTCGCGGCGAGCAGGGGCTACTCCTCGTTGTGGCGCACAGACTTTTTTTTTTTTCTTACCGTGGCTTGTCTTGTGGTAGAGCACAGACTCTAGGTGCACAGGCCTCAGCAGCTACAGCATGTGGGCCCTAGAGCACACAGGCCTCAGCAGCTACAGCATGTGGGCCCTGGAGCACACAGGCCTCAGCAGTTACAGCATGTGGGCCCTGGAGCACACAGGCCTCAGCAGCTACAGCATGTGGGCCCTGGAGCACACAGGCCTCAGCAGCTACAGCATGTGGGCCCTGGAGCACACAGGCCT
>NW_011494753.1:10602734-10608752 GCF_000754665.1 Bison bison bison | reverse complement strand
CCTGGAGCACACAGGCCTCAGCAGCTACAGCATGTGGGCCCTGGAGCACACAGGCCTCAGCAGTTACAGCATGTGGGCCCTGGAGCACACAGGCCTCAGCAGTTACAGCATGTGGGCCCTGGAGCACACAGGCCTCAGCAGCTACAGCATGTGGGCCCTGGAGCACACAGGCCTCAGCAGCTACAGCATGTGGGCCCTAGAGCACACAGGCCTCAGCAGTTACAGCATGTGGGCCCTGGAGCACACAGGCCTCAGCAGCTACAGCATGTGGGCCCTGGAGCACACAGGCCTCAGCAGCTGGGGGGCACAGGCTTAGTTTTTCTGCAGCATGTGGAATCTTCCCAGACCAGGGATCAAACCTGTGTCCCCTGCATCAGCAGGCAGATTCTCATCCACTGCACCATCGGGGAAGTCCTGAATAATGTACTTTCAATTTTAATAACTGCTGCCAAATAGATTTCCAAAAGAGCCTGCAACAGTGCATATTTCTACCATTAATATCTGAAAATGTCCTTTTCTATGATTCCCATCAGTATTAGGTGTTGCAGTTCGGTAATTTTTGCCAATACAATGAATGGAAGATAAGGTCACTATTACCTTGATTTTGCTGAAGCTTGGGTACATAGGCAGGCTCAACTTATTTTTAAACATGTATATGTGATACACATTTTCTCTCTTCTGAAAAGTCTTTTGAAACTTTTATTTTCCTATTGGGTGGTTTGTTTCTTTCTTATCAATTTGTAAGAACTTTTTCTGGCCAATAGGTGGTCATTGTAAGCTATGTGTACTGCCATATATACTTTGAAAATATTTTCCGCAAATAATGGTATCTACTCAGTTTGCCTTTTGCCACAGAGTGTTTCAGTCTCATATACTTAAAAGTGGCTTTATTTCTTTTAAAGCATCAGCACCGCATTGTATTCATTGCTGATTGCACTGGGTCTTTGTTGCTGTGCCTGGGCTTTCTCTAGCTACAGACAGCAGGGGCCACTCTTTGGCTGTGGCGTGTGGGCCGTCACTGCAGCGGCTTCTCTTGTTTCAGAGTACAAGCTCTAGGCACACAGGGTTCAGTAGTTCGCGGCACATGGGCTCGGTAGTTGCGATACACAGACTCTGTTTCTCCACAGTGTGTGGAACCTTCCCAGACCAGGGATCAAACTCATGCCCCTGAATTGGCAGATGGATTTCTATCTTCCATACCACCAGGGAAATCCCAGCATTACATTTGGATTTTAAAATTTCTACAGCAAATGCTCTAAATTTCTTGAAATATTATAATAATTTTTTAACATTTAAATGTATAATATTAGTAAAATTTCGTTGATTATAGTGTGAAATAGGACTCAAGTGTGTTTCCTTTCAGATGGTTATTTTGGCCAGCCATTTATAAATTGAACCATTATCTTCTTATCAAATTGTCCTAATTTCTAGTATATTAAATTTTCATGATTTCTAGAAGGCTAAGCTAATATTGTTGTTCAGTGGCTCAGTTGTGTCAGACTCTTTGCAACCCCATGGACTGCAGCATGCCACGTTTCCCTGTCCTTCACTATCTTCTGGAGTTTTTTCAAACCTATGTTCCTTGAGTCAATGATGAAAACCAAACATCTCATCTTCTGTCGTCCCCTTCTCCTCCTGCCCTCAATCTTTCCCAGCATCAGGGTCTTTTCCAATATGTTGGCTCTATGCATCAGGTGGCCAAAGTAGTGGAACTTTAGCTTCAGCACCGGTCCTCCCAATGAATATTCAGGGTTGATTTCCTTTAGGATTAACTGGTTTGATCTTGCTGTCCAACAGACTTTCAAGAGTCTTCTCCAACGCCACAGTTCAAAAGCATCAATTCTTTGTAACTCAGCCTTCTTTATGTTCCAACTCTCACATACGTACATGAATACTGGGAAAGCCATAGCTTTGACTATACAGACCTTTGTTGGCAAAGTGATATCTCTGCTTTATAATATGCTGTCTAGGTTTGTCATAGCTTTTCTTCCGAGGATCAAGTGTCTTTTAATTTCATGCTTGCAGTCACCATCCACAGTGATTTTGAACTAATACTGTACTGTGTTATTATAGTGAGTGGAGGCAATTTGACGATTGTATTCAGTTCCTCAGTCTCTCTTGTCATGTGGCCCTGAAGCGCAGAGGAGTGGGTAGAATATATTTCCCAAAACCCATTGATGTTGTGATTGGCCTTGTGACATGTTTCGGCCAACAGGATGTGGGTGGAAGTGACAGGGTGCTAGTTTCAAGCCAGGGCCTTGTCGTCCTGTGAACCACTGAGAGAAGAACATGTCCCACGTGGTCCAAGGAGATTGTGAAGGCACACAGAACAGAACTGAAACCAGAAATGCTGGCTTCTAGCCCAGGAAATCCAAAGCATGAAGCAGAGCCATCCCACCTGACCTGCAAACACAGGACAGAAAGAAAAACTTGCTGCTGTAAGCCACTCAATTCTAGGCTGCTTGTTATACCTCATTCCGACAATAAAATACCAACAATACAGTATAGCTAATATGACTTAAAATCTAGCAAGGGACCTTATACTTATGCATTTCATCTATACTCACATATGTAAAGTTTCATAGGAAATTATATCACATATAAAGAAGAAAAATCATAAAATTGTTGCTATTTATAGTTATGTCATGTCTTTCTGTTTTATTCAGATCATTTTTCCTAAGTTCTGAAATGTAATTTTACAGTTTTCTTGAAGTAAGTCTTTTACCAGTTTGTGTCTATTAGAAATGGATTATTTCCCCAATTATTATACTAGTGCTATTTTTTTTTTACTAGAATATTGAGTTTTTTTAAGTATCCAGTAATATTAGTAGGATAAAAGGTAATTATAGCTATCTTATTCATGGTAATTTTGAAAGTTACTTTCATTTTGTGTTGTATTGTGGTCAGTATAATGCAAAGTCTTGATGGAGAGCATTATAAAGGACAGCTTAATTGCAACTTGGTTTGAGAGCTAAAGATATAAACAGAAATGATATGGAGAATGTAAATACATTATTACATTGTGTGTGTAGTAACTTCAGTCATGTTGAACTCTTTGTGACCCTATGTACTATAATAGCCTGCCAGGCTCCTCTGTTCTTGGGATTCTCCAGGCAAGAGTACTGGAGTGGGTTGCCATTTCCTCCTCCAGGGGATCTTCCCAACCCAGGGATCGAACCCATGTCTCCTTACATCTCCTGCATTGGCAAGGAGGGTTCTTTACCACTAGCACCACCTAGGAAGCACACATTATTACATTAGAATTAAATGTAAATGATTTAGTAATGCTAGGGCTAAATGGTATATGTCATTATAGACTGGGCTTCCCTGGTGGCTCAGATGGTAAAGAATCCACCTGCAATGTGGAAGACCTGGGTTTGATCCCTGTTTGGGGAATATCTCCTGGAGAAGGGAATGGCTACCCACTCCAATATTCTTGCCTAGAGAATCCCCATGGACAGAGGAGCCTAATGGGCTGCCATCCATTGGCTTGCAAAGAGTCGGACATGACTGAGCAACTTTCACGTTTGAGGAGGATCATGATAGACTTAAAAAAAAAACTGAAAAAAAAAAGCCACTTAAAGATATTTCATGATCTATTACTAAGTGGTCTACAAGGCAAGTCATGCTACCTACCAAAATATTCATGTGAATCAAGCTACTTCCTCTAGCACTTAGGTTTTGATCTTTGATAGTACTTTTCATTAGAGGCAATTCTATTCTATACAGCAGGAAAAAAATTAACATAGGCTTGAAAAATGCTGTGCGAGAAAACAAGGATGTTTTTTAAATACCAGAGGCAGTGCTGAAAACACAAAGAAATGTCTAAAGAGGTTTGCATTGGCCAGTTATAACATCATAAGTATCAAAAAGAAAGTAAAATTCTGCTTGATTGGAACAGGTTGTGTTTGAAACAGCCGTCTATAATGATACTGGAAAAGTAGAAAAATGAATGTAAAAAGAATGAATGAATTTATTTAGTTTTAATGAGAGGAGTATAGATTTGTGCAGGCCTTCTGTTTATTCCATTAAGAACATATTTGCATAGAGAAAATAGATACATAGTTTCTCTATCCAGTCTAAGCAGAGTAGATAGAGAAAACTAGAGATAGACTGAATAATATCAGAAAATTTGGTCCAAAAGATGAGCATGATGTATATGAAGAAATTCTGCATTGCTTCTGAAGAGTATAAAAATAAATGAATGAAAAAACATGCAGTTATTTGATAGAAAGACTCAACATCCAAAAAGTTTCCCAGTTTAGTGTAAAACTTTATTGTAACCTATTAGCAATAAAGGTTGGAGAAGGAAATGGCAACCCACTCCAGTGTTCTTGCCTGGAGAATCCCAGGGACGGCAGAGCCTGGTGGGCTGCCGTCTCTGGGGTCGCACAGAGTCAGACACGATTGAAGCGACTTAGCAGCAGCAGCAGCATCAATAAAGGTTGTATTGTTTTGTTGGACTGGGAAATAAATTCTAAAGTTTTTAGGAAAATTTAAAACTATTAGCTTGGTGCAAATATAATTGCAGTTTTGGACCATGAATTTTGAATCATTGCAACTAGGCTCAGACACATCTTTATTAATCAAAATAGGAACCATTACAATCAACACGTTTTTGCCAATGAGAAACAAGTTTGTTTATTCCTGTAGCATAAAAATCCATGCTTTGGGATTTGACAGACACTTAGAAAGCATTTTCTGCCTCCTCCTGGCTGTGGAAGCATTTTCCCTACAAAAAAATTGTTGAGATCCTTGAAATGGTAGTCAGCTGGCAACAGCTCAGGTGAATATGGCAGATGAGGCCAAACTTCAAAGACCAACTAGTTCAACTTTTTGAGGTGCTGGTTGTGCGACATGCAGTCGGGGTTCACCATGGAGAAGAATTGGGCCCTTTCTGTTGACCATTGTCGGATGCAGGTGTTGAAGTTTTCAGTATATCTCACTGATGTGCTGAGCATACTTCTCAGATGTAATGGTTTTCCCAGGATTCAGAAAGCTGTAGTGGCTTTCAGACCAGCTGCAGACCACCAAACAATGACCATGACCTTTTTTGGGTGCATGTTTGGCTTAGGAAAGTGCTTTGGAGCTTCTTCTCAGTCCAACTACTGAGCTGGTTCATCACCAGTTGCAATATAAAATCCACTTTTCATCACATGTCATAATGCAATGGAGAAATGGTTTGTTATTGTTGGGTAGAATAATAGAAGATGACACTTCAAAACGACGATTTTTTTTGATTTGTGGTCAGTTCATGAGGCACCCACTTATCAAACATTTTCACCTTTCCAATTTGCCTCAAAGGCCAAATGATCATAGAATGGTCAGTGTTGAGTTCTTCAGGAGTTTCTCACATAGTTGTAAGAGGATCAGCTTCGATGGTCCTCTCAGTGGGTCTTTGTCAACTTCCAGTGGCCGACCACTGTGCCCCTTATCTTCAAGGCTCTCATCTCTTTTGCAAAAGTCATTGAACCACCTCTGCACTGTACATTCATTAGCAGTTCCTGTGCCAAATGCATAGTTGATGTTGCAAGTTGTCTCCACTGGTTAATGACCCATTTTGAACTTGAATAAGAAAATCACTAGAATGTGCTTTTTGTCTAACATCATTTCCCTATTATAAAATAAATATAAAATAAACAGCAAGTAATAAGTAATGAGCAAAAAACCCTTAAAGCCAGAAGTGTGCATTAATATGATATATAACATAACCACATTTATTAAAGAATGTATTCTAATATCAAATGGAAAAGTTCAGCAATGCAAAACCATAATTACTTTTGCAACAACCTAACACATATATATATATATATACACACACACACACACACACACATATGAAAAGATGGGACTTCCCAGTGGTCAAGAGGCTAAGACTCCATGCTTCCAATACAGCGGACCCTGGTTGGATCCCTGGTCAGGGAATTAGATCCCACATGCTGCACCTAAAGATCCCACATGCTGCACCTAAGACCTGGTACAGTAGAATAAAAATATTCCCATATATGTATGAAAATA
>NW_011494753.1:10593052-10602634 GCF_000754665.1 Bison bison bison | reverse complement strand
ACACACACACACACACACACATATGAAAAGATGGGACTTCCCAGTGGTCAAGAGGCTAAGACTCCATGCTTCCAATACAGCGGACCCTGGTTGGATCCCTGGTCAGGGAATTAGATCCCACATGCTGCACCTAAGACCTGGTACAGTAGAATAAAAATATTCCCATATATGTATGAAAATATTCATATGTATATATATGAAAAGACAATAATTTTGGAAGTATGTTTCTAACAAGTAAAAAAATTGTTAATAAACTTAAAAATTTAGAAAGTGCTGAAAAATATGCAACTCATAAAGAGACTTCATACATAATAAAGGTAAAATTTCTAATTACTGGGGAAAATTATTCATGAATGGCATTCAAGAACAGAGAAATGATTTAGAAAATTATAAAGTTTCATCCCAAATGTACCAATTACATTTAAATCAATGTAATAAGGTTTTAAAAATTAAAACTGAAATTATAAATTATTAGATATCTTATAAATATACTTTCTCAAGTTAGGAAATCCTTTTTCTGCCTAGGGGTTGGTTGGTTTTATAATGGATGCTGAATTATACTTAGAATCGTTTTGATTTTGCTCCAGATCAAGGAAATTCACTTTCTACTTTGTTGTTGTTCAGTCGCTGAGTCATGTCTGCCTCTTTGTGACCTCATGGACTGTAGTGCTCCAGGTTCCCTTGTCCTCCACTATCTCTTGCAGTTTGTTAAAATTCATCCATTGAGTCGATGATGCTATCTAACCATCTCATCCTCTGATGCCTTCTTTTGTCGCCTTCAGTCTTTCAGTGCAAACAGGATCTTTTCCAATGAGTCAGCCCTTCACATCAGGGGGCCAAAGTATTGGAGCTTCAGCACTGGTCCTTCCAATGAATATTTAGGGTGGCTTCCCTGATAGCTCAGTTGGTAAAGAATCGGCCTGCAATGCAGGAGGTCCTGGTTTGATTCCTGGGTTGGGAAGATCCCCTGGAGAAGGGAAAGGCTACCCACTCCAGTATTCCTGGGCTTCCCTTATGGCTCAGCTGGTAAAGAAACCACCTGCAATGTGGGAGATCTGGGTTTGATCCCTGGGTTGGGAAGATCACCTGGAGAAGGGAAAGGCTACCCACTCCAGTATTCTGGCCTGGAAAATTCCACGGACTGTATAGTCCATGGGGTCACAGAGTCAGACACGACTGAACGACTTTCACTTTCACTTTGTCTTTTAGGATTGACTGGTTTGATCACCTTGCAGTCCAAGGGACTCTCAGGAGTCTCCTCCAACACCAGGATTTGAAAGCATCAATTCTTTAGTGCTCAGCCTTCTTTATGGTTCAACTCTCACATCCATACATGACTACTGGGAAAAACCACAGCTTTGACTATATGGACCTTTGTTGGCAAAGTAATGTCTCTGCTTTTTAATACACTGTTTAGGTTTGTCATAGCTTTTCTTTCAAGGAGCAAGCGCCTTTTAATTTCATGACTGCAATCACTATCTGCAGTGATTTGGAGCACAAGAAAATAAAATCTTCCTTTGTTTCCATCTTTTTTCCCCATCTATTTGCCATGAAGTGAAAGGACTAGATGCCATGATCTTAGTCTTTTGAAAGTTGAGCTTTAAACCGGTTTTTTCACTCTCCTCTTTCACCTTTATCAAGAGACTCTTTAATTCCTTTCACGAGTGGTATCATCTGCATATCTGAGGTTGTTGATATTTCTCCTGGCAATCTTGATTCCAGATCAGGATTGCTCCAACCTGGCCTTTTGCATGATGTACTCTGTGAACAAGTTAAATAAGCAGGGTGACAATATACAGCCTTGTTGTAATCTTTTCCCAATTTTGAACCAGTCAATTGTTCTATGTTCTAACTGTTGCTTCTTGACCTGCATAAATGTTTTTCAGGAGACAAGTAAGGTGGTCTGATATTCCTATCTCTTTAAGAAGAATTTTCCACAGTTTTCTGTGATGAACACAGTCAATGGTGTTAGCATAGTGAAGCACAAGTATATGTTTTTTTCTGGAATTATCTTGCTTCCTCCAGTATCCAATGAATGTTGGCAATTTGATCTCTGGTTCCTCTGCCTTTTCTAAACCAAGCTTGTACATCTGGAAGTTCTCCATTCCATACTAAGTCACTTCAGTTGTTTCCGACTCTTTGCAACCCTATGGACTGTAGCCTTCCAGTCTCCTCTGTCCTTGAGATTCTCCAGGCAAGAATACTGGAATGGGTTGTCGTGCCACTCCTGTGATCCTGGGGATCTTCCTGACCCAGGGATTGAACCCACGTCCCCTGCAGCTCCCGCATTGTAGGTGGTTTCTTTACCCCTGAACCACTGGGGAAACCCATTCTTGATTCTGTTGTTGTTCAGTCACCCAGTTGTGTCTGACTCTTTGTGATCCCACGGACTGCGGCGCACCAGGCCTCCCTGTCTCTCACCATCTCCCAGAGCTTGCCCAAGTTCATGTTCATTGCATCACTGATGCCATCCAGCCATCTCTCATCCTCTGACACCCTCTTCTCCATCTGCCCTCAATCTTTCCCAGCATCAGGGATTTTTCCAATGAGTCATCTGTTCACATCAGATGACCAAAATACTGGAGCTTCAGCTTCAGCATCAGTCTTTCCAGTAAATATTCAGGGTTCACCACCCTTAAGATTGACTGGTTTGATCTCCTTGTTGTCCATGGGACTTTCAGGAGTCTCTCCAGCACCACAGTTCAAAGGCATCAATTCTTCAGTGCTCTGCCTTCTTTATGATCCAGCTCTCACAACCGTACTTGAACACTGGGAAGACCATAGCCTAGACTATATGGACCTTTGTTGGCAGAGTAATGTCTCTGCTTTTCAACACACTGTCTAGATTTGTCATCCCTTTCCTGCTAAGAAGAAACTGTCTTCTGATTTCATGGCTGCAGTCACTGTCTACAGTGATTTTGGAGCCCAAGAAGAGGAAATCTGCCATTACTTCCAACTTTCCCTTTCTATTTGCCATGCAGCAAGGGGCTGGATGCCATTATCTTAGATTTTTTAATATTTAGTCTTAAGCCAGCTCTTTCACTCTACTCCTTCACCCTCATCAAGAGGCTTATCAAGAGTTCTCCATTCATGTACTGCTAAATCCTAGCTTGAAGGATTTTGAATATAACCTTGCTAGTGAGATGAGCACAATTGCACTATAGTTTGAACAGTCTTTGGCATTTCCCTTCTTTGGAATTGGAATGAAAACTGACTTTTCCAGTCCTATGGCCAGTTTTGAATTTTCCAAATTTGCTGATATTTTGAGTTTAGCTCTTTAATAGCATCATCTTTTAGCATTTTAAATAGCTCAGCTGAAATTCCATCATCTCCACTAGCTTCGTCCATAGATCCATCTAGTCAAGGCTATGGTTTTTCCAGTGGTCATGTATGAATGTGAAAGTTGGACTGTGAAGAAACCTGAGCACCGAAGAATTGATGCTTTTGAACTGTGGTGTTGGAGAAGACTCTTGAGAGTCCCTTGGACTGCAAGGAGATTCAACCAGTCCATTCTGAAGGAGATCAGCCCTGGGTGTTCTTTGGAAGGAATGATGCTAAAGCTGAAACTCCAGTACTTTGGCCACCTCATGCGAAGAGTTGACTCATTGGAAAAGACTCTGATGCTGGGAGGGATTGGGGGCAGGAGGAGAAGGGGACGACAGAGGATGAGATGGCTGGATGGCATCAGCGACTTGATGGACATGAGTGTGAACTCCGGGAGTTGGTGATGGACAGGGAGGCCTGGCATGCTGCAATTCAGGGGGTCGCAAAGAGTCAGACACAACTGAGCAACTGAACTAAACTGAATGCTTCCTAAGGTCCACTTGATTTCATACTCCAGGATGTCTGGCTCTAAGTGAGTGACCACATCATCGCAGTTATCCATGTCATTAAGACCTTTTTTGTGTAGTTCTTCAGTGTATTCTTGCCACCTCTTCTTAATCTCTTCTGCTTCTGTTGGGTCCTTGACATGTATGTTTTTTATCTTGCCCATCCTTGCATGAAATGTCCCCTTGATATCTTCAATTTTCTTGAAGAGATCTCTATCCTTTTCTTTGCATTATTCATTTAAGAAGGCCTTTTATCGCTCCTTGCTATCCTCTGGAATTGTGCATTCACTTGGGTGTATTTTTCCCTTTCATGTCTTTCACTTCTCTTCTTTCCTCAGCTCTTTGTACACCCTTCTCAGACAACCACTTTGCCTTCTTGCATTTCTTTTTCTTTGGAATGGTTTTGGTCACCGTCTCTTGTACAATTTTATGAACCTCCATCCATAGTTATTCAGGTAGTCTGTCTAGCCTGATCTAATTCCTTGAATCTATTCATCACCTCCACAATATAACCCATAAGGAATTTGATTTAGGTCAAACCTGAATGGCCTAGTGGGAGCTTCCCAGGTGCCACTAGTGGTGAAGAATTTGCCCGCCAATGCAAGAGATACGGATTTGATTCCTGGGTGGGGAAGATCCCCTGGAGGAGGAATAGCCGCCCACTCCAGTATTCTTTCTGGGACAATCCTCTGGACAGAGGAGACTGGCGAGTGATAGTCCATGGGGTTGCAAAGAATCAGATATGACTGAGTGGTGAATGGCCTAGTGGTTTTCCCTACTTTATTCAATTTAAGTCTGAGTTTTACAGTAAGGAGCTCATGATCTGAGCCACAGTCAGATTGAGGTCTTGTTTTTGCTAACTGTATAGAGCTTCTTCATCTTTGACTGCAAAGAATATAATCAATCTGATTTCAGTATTAACCATCTATTGATATCCATGTGTAGAGTTGTCTCTTGGGTTGTCGGAAAAGGGTTGCTATGACCAACATGTTCTCTTCATAAAACTATTAGCCTTTGCCCCGCTTCATTTTGTATTCCAAGGGCAAAGTTGTCTGTTATTCCAAGTATATCTTGAACTTCTACTGTTGCATTCCAGTCCCCTTTGATGAAAATGGCTTTTTTTTTTTGCTGTGAGTTCTAGAAGATCTTGTAGGTCTTCAAATAACCAGTCAACTTCAGATTCTTTGGCATCAGAGGTTGGGTCTTAGACTTGAATTACTTTGATGCTGAATGGTTTGCCTTGGAAACAAACTGAGATCATTCTGTCATTTCTGAGGTTACACCCAAGTACTACATCTCAGACCCTTTTGTTGACTATGAGGGCTACTCCATTTCTTCTAAGGGATTCTTGCCCACAGTAGTGGATATAATGGTCATCTGAATTATATTCACCTATTCCCATCCATTTTTAGTTCACTGATTCCTAAAATGTTGATTTTCAGTTTGCCATCTCCTGGTTGACCTTGATTCATGGACCTAACACTCGGGTTCCTATGCAGTATTGTTCTTTATAGCATGGGATTTTACTTTCACCACTAGACACATCCACAACTGAACGTCATTTCTGCTTTGGCGCCGCCACTTCATTCTCTCTGGAGGTATTAGTACTTGCCCTCTGCTCTTTCCCAGTAGCATACTGGACACCTGCCAACCTAGGCGTTTCCTCTTCCAGTGTCATATTGTTTTACCTTTTCACACTGTTCATATGGATCTCATGGCAAGAATACTGGTGTGGTTGCCATTTCCTCCTCCAGTGGACCACGTTTTGTCAAAACTCTTCACTATGACCCATCCATCTTTGGTCCTGCACAGCATGGCTCATAACTTCATTGAGTTATACAAGCCCCTTTGCCATGACAAATCTGTGATCCATGAAGGGTTTTTCCACTTTAATATATATTAATGTGATGAATGATATTTAGAGTTTCTTTTCTAAAACATTATTATATTTCTGGGATAAATAAAACTTGGTCAATTTTCACTAATATTTTAATAAAGTTTGTTGGTTTGCACATATTTTCTCTGAAACTATATCAATGATCATGTGTGATACTAGTCTATGATTTTTTTTTCATGGTGAGTTTGGCTTAGTATCCAAGTTATACTGTCTTAATAAAATAAGTAGTAAAAAATCATTTTCTATTTTCTGGGAGAGTTTTTATAAAATATGAATAATTTATCTACTATTGGTAGAAGTCTTCTATACAACTATCTCGATTTCATTTGCTCTTTATAAGAATATTTAAACTTCATATTTGATTTCCTTTTTTAAGTCCATCTTTTATTATGATATAATTAGAAAACTATTTCAACTTACTCAACAATACCTTCTTATAAATCTTTTTCAAAACTTCTATTGGAGTATAGTTGATTTGCAATGTTATGTTAGTTTCAGGTATACAGCAAAATGAATCAATTATACATATACATTCATCCCCTCTTTTGTAGATTCTTTTCCCATGGAATTCATTACAGAGTATTGAGGTAGAATTCCCTGTGCTATATAGCAAGTCCTTACTAGTCATCCATTTTATACATAGTACTGTATATATGTCAGTCCCAATGTACCACTTCATCTCTATGCTTCCCTTCCTCCATGGAAACCATAAATTGTTTTCTACATCCATGAGTCTCTGTTTTATAAACAGGTTCATTCGTACCTTAAAAAAATTTTTCTTTAATTTAAAATATGTGATATCATATCATATTTGTATTTCTCTGACTTCACTCAGTATGACAATCTCCAGGTCTGTCTCTGTTGCTAGAAATGGCATTATGTTTTTCTTTTTATGGTTGAGTAATATTCCATGTATATGTGTACCACCTCCTCTTTGTCCAGTCTTCTACTGATGGACATTTAGGTGACTTCCATGCATTGGCTACTGTAAAGAGTCCTTCAGTCAATACTGTGGTGCAGGTGTCTTTTTAAATTATTGTTTTCTCTGGATATATGCTGAGTGGAATTTCTGAGTCATATGACAATACTATATTTCGTTTTTCAAGGAACCCCCATACTGTTCTCCATAATGGTCTTACCAATGTACATTCCCAACAACAGTATACATAATCCAACAGGAGGCTTCCCTTTTTACCACACCACCTCCAGCGTTTATCGTTTGTAGATTTTTTTGATGATGATCATTCTAACATGTGTGAGATGATACTTCATTGTAGTTTTGATTTGCAGTTCTCTAATAATTACTGAGGTTGAGGATATTTTCATGTGCATTTTGGCCATCTGTATGTCTTTGACCCATTTTTCAATTGGGTTGTTTTTTTTTTATGTAGAGCTGCATAAACTATCTGTATATTTTGCAGATTAATCCCTTGTTGGTTGCTTCCCTCGCAAATATTTTCTCCATTCTGTGGATTGTCTTTTTGTTTTGCTAATGGTTTCCTTTGCTGTGCAAAAGCTTTTAAGTTTCTTTAGATTTCCTTAATTTTTGTTTTTATTTTCTTTAGGAGGTAGATCAAAAAAGAATATTGCTGTGATTTATGCCAGAGTGTCCTGCCTATGGCAACCCACTCCAGTATTCTTGCCTGGAGAATCCCATGGACAGAGGAGAGCCTGGTGGGCTACAATCCATGGGGTTGCAAAGAGTCAGACAGGACTGAATGACTTTCACTCACTTCACTCTGTCTGTATTTTTCTCTTAGAGTTTTATAGTATCTGGCCTTACATTTAGGTCTTTAGTCCATCTTGAGTTTATTTTTGTAGATGGTGTTGGAGAGTTTTGATACTCTCTAAAGATCTAGTTTCAGTCTTTTACATCTATATGTCCTGTTTCCCCAGGACCACTTCTTGAACGGACTGTCTTTTCTCCATTTTGTATTCTTACGTCTTTTGTCAAAGATTAGCTGACCACAGGTATGTGGTTTTATCTCTGGACTTTCTATCCTGTCCCAATGATACATATTTGGTTTTTGTGCCATTACCACAGTTTTGATTATTATAACTTTGTAGTATAGTCTGAAGTCAGGGGTCCTGATTCCTGCAGCTCTGCTTTTCTTTCTCAAGGTTCCTTTAGCTATTCAGATCTTTTGTATTTCCATACAAATTGTAAAATTTTTTATTCTGATTTTGTGAAAAATGCCATTGGTGATTTTAAAGAGGTTGCTTGAAAATGTAGATTGCTTTGGATAGTATAGGCATTTTGACAACATTCATAACTTTCAACCCAAGAACATGTTGCATCTCTCCAACTGTTTCTGTCATCTTTGATTTCTTTCATCAGCCTCTTATAGTTTTCTGAGTACAGGTCTTTGCCTCTTTGTGTGTGCTTAGTCACTCAGTTGTGTCTGACTCTTTGCAACCCCATGGACTGTAGCCCACCAGGCTCCTCTGTCCATGAGATTCTCCAGGCTAGAATACTAGAGTGGGTTGCCATTCCCTCCTCCAGAGGATCTTCCTGACCCAGGTATCAAACCCGGGTCTCCTGCATTACAAGCAGATTCTTTACTGTATGAGCTACAGGAAGTTTCAGAACTTAGTTTTGGCATGTGGGATCTAGTTCTCTGACCAGGGATCAAACCTGGGTCCCCTGCATTGGGAACATGGTGTCTTAGCCACTGGACCACCAGGAAGTTTGCCTCCTTCAGTAGATTTATTCCTAGATATTTTATCCTTTTTGATGTGATGGTGAATGAGATTGTTTCCTTCATTTCTTTTTTTAATCTTTTATTGTTAGTGTATAGGAATGCAAGATATTTTTGTGTATTAATTTTGTATCCTGAAACTTTACTGAATTCACTGATGAGCTCAGTAGCTTTCTAGTATCATCTATAGGATTTTCTATGTATATGATCAGGTTATGCACAAACAGTGATAGTTTTACTACTACTTTTCCAATTTGGATTCCCTTTATTTCTTCTTCTTCCCTGATTCCCATGGCTAGAATTTCCAAAACAATGTTGAATAAAAATGGCTAGAGTTGTTTTGTATCCAGTCATGCAATCTTGTTTTCTGGTTGGAGAATTTAATCAACTTAAATTTAAGATCATGTCTTGTATATTCTCAGTCTGTGCCTCCATTCTCTTTGAATCATCTTTACTAGCATTATTCTGAATTCTTTTTCAGGTAGATAGCCTCTCTCCTCTTCATTTAGCTGTTCTTGTCAATTTTTATGCAATCTATTTTTATGTCTCATTTTGTCTTTTGACTTCCTATGTTTTTGGTCTCTCCTCTCCACAGGCTGCAGGATCATAGTTCCTCTTGCTTCTGGCCTCTGCACCCTGGTGGGTGAAGTTAATCTGCGGACCTGTATAGGAGGCACTGGTGCCCGCCCTCTGGTGTGTGGAGCTAGGTCTTATTCCTCTAGTGTGCAGGGCTATATCAAAGGCTGTGTTTTGAGATGGCTGTGAGTTCAGTATAATTTTCAGTTCAATTCAGTTCAGTCGCTCAGTCATGTTCGACTCTTTGCGACCCCATGAACCGCAGCACACCAGGCCTCCCTGTCCATCACCAACTCCCGGAGTTCACTCAAACTCACGTCCATTGAGTCAGTGATGCCATCCAGCCATCTCATTCTCTGTCATCCCCTTCTCCTCCTGCCCCCAATCCCTCCCAGCATCAGAGTCTTTTCCAATGAGTCAACTCTTCGCATGAGGTGGCCAAATACTGGAGTTTCAGCTTTAGCATCACTCCTTCCAAAGAAATCCCAGGGCTGATCTCCTTCAGAATGGACTGGTTGGATCTCCTTGCAGTCCAAGGGACTCTCAAGAGTCTTCTCCAACACCACAGTTCAAAAGCATT
>NW_011494753.1:10517206-10592952 GCF_000754665.1 Bison bison bison | reverse complement strand
ACAGGTCCAACTCTCACATCCATACATGACCACTGGAAAAACCATAGCCTTGACTACACGGACCTTTGTTGGCAAAGTAATGTCTCTGCTTTTAAATATGCTATCTAGGTTGGTCATAACTTTCCTTCCAAGGAGTAAGCGTCTTTTAATTTCATGGCTGTAGTCACCATCTGCAGTGATTTTGGAGCCCAGAAAAATAAAGTCTGACACTGTTTCCACTGTTTCCCCATCTATTTCCCATGAAGTGATGGGAACAGATGCCATGATCTTCGTTTTCTGAATGTTGAGCTTTAAGCCAACTTTTTCACTCTCCACTTTCACTTTCATCAAGAGGCTTTGTAGTTCCTCTTCACTTTCTGCCATAAGGGTGGTGTCATCTGCATATCTGAGGTTATTGATATTTCTCCCGGCAATCTTGATTCCAGCTTGTGTTTCTTCCAGTCCAGCATTTCTCATGATGTACTCTGCATATAAGTTAAATAAGCAGGGTGACAATATACAGCCTTGATGTACTCCTTTTCCTATCTGGAACCAGTCTGTTGTTCCATGTCCAGTTCTAACTGTTGCTTCCTGACCTGCATACAAATTTCTCAAGAGGCAGATCAGGTGGTCTGGTATTTCCATCTCTTTCAGAATTTTCCACAGTGTATTGTGATCCACACAGTCAAAGGCTTTGGCATAGTCAATAAAGCAGAAATAGATGTTTTTCTGGAACTCTCTTGCTTTTTCCGTGATCCAGCGGATGTTGGCAATTTGATCTCTGGTTCCTCTGCCTTTTCTAAAACCAGCTTGAGGCAGCCTGTTTTCTGATGCCTGGGGCTGTGCTCCCATCTTGTTGGTTTGACCTGAGGCTTTCCAGCACTGGAGGTTGTTGGGTGGGGCCTGGCATTGGTGCCTAAATGAGAAGCTCTAGGAGAGCTCTTGCTGATCAATATTCCCTGCTACCAGATTCTTTGACCCCCTCCCCTCACCAAATGAGCTACAGTTAACCCTTTCCTCCCCAGGAGACCCTCCAAGAAGCCTATGTGTGTCTGTCTCTGGTTCCTATGGAGGCACTGTTTTGTGCTCAGTCCCAATGCACATGAGACCTTGTGTGTGTCCTCCAAGAATGTAGTCTCTGTTTCCCCCCAGCCCTTTAAAGCCCCTGCACTCAAGCCTTGCTGGCATTCGAAGCTAAATGCTCTGGGAGTTCTTCCTCCTGCTGCCAGTCCCTCAGACTGTCTTAGATGGCTATTTTTACATGGGAATGTCCCTGAGTACCCTGCATGGGCTTCATACTTTTTGGTGTGAAGGCTGTTGTTAACATAGATGTATGGCACCTATTTCCTCGGTGTATGCTGATCATTATCCCCTTGATAGGTGTGACTGATGTTGTGGTGACCAGAGCCTGCACTAGATATTGAGTAGGGCCTCCTCTTTGCTCTGTGCTTGGAACTGCCCTGTCAAGCGTGAGGTCTGCTCTCTGGTTGTTGGATTAGAGGCACCCAGATTGTTTCTTAGCTGTGTTTCTGGTCTGTGGTGTGGGTAGGTGGGATTGGAGCTCTCCCACTGGGAGAGAAGTCACTGAGCCTTCCTCCTCCAGAGGTGTTCACCTGTGGGTGAGCTCTGTTGTGTGACCTTCCACCAATTGTGTGAACTCTCAGACTACACAGCTGTTGGCACTGCTGTCAGCCTCACCTTAACTGCGGGTGTGCAGTCAGCTGGCCCTGGTGTCTCTCTGGCATTATTTTCATCAGGCCACCAGTATAAATCCACTGAAGGCAGGTCCCAGGATCACACTGATCATGGATCGGGACCCACTGTAGGTACTATGGGGGCACTCAGACTCCGGCCTGACCCAAGCCTTATGTGTATGTGCCCACAAAGTCCACAGCTGCTAAAGCTTGAGCCCTCTTGGCTGTGGAAGCACTTGTTTGTTCAGATGTTCTTCAGGCTCAGAGTTTAAAAAGCCAGTTGAGGGATGTAAATCTGTAGTTTGCACAGCCATGAGGACAGATTTCACCTCTTCCTTAGGTTGCATGGCCCCTGGGGCTCAGCTGTGGTTTCAACTCTACCTCTGCATGTGGACCACTCGCAGGCACTGTTCCTGAAGCTGCCCCGAAGCACATGAGCCTGGCCCATCAGAGAGGGGGCACAAAGGGAGCTTTCTCCACAATCATTATCGTTGCAGAGCCCCTCACTCTTGTTCCCTCGGGCTGTCTCCTCATAGCCAACAGCAACCCTCTCCCTGAATTTGCTCTCCAAACCCTACATTCCAGCACCCAGCCCCTGGCACACATCTCAGGGTGGGGCACACAGGGCATCGCATGGACCATGTGTGTAGGTCTCACTCTGTCTTGCCTGCCACAAACTGGTTGCTACACTCTCTTCTGAGCACCCCTTCTGTCCCAGCTTATCTCCCTACCAGTGAGGGAGCTTCCACAGATGTGGGACCCTCTCCTGTCCTTTAGCTGCCCCCAGGGCCACAAGTCTCTTCCTGCATCCTTTCCCTCTTCCTTTTCCCTTCTTACTTTGGTCCTACCTGGTTATTCTGGGAATCTTTCTTATCCTTTTAGGTGTCTGAGGTCCTCTGCTAGAGTTCAGCAGCTACTTTGTGAGATTTGTTCCACTTTAAGATGTATTCTTGATACGTTTATGGTGAGAAGTGAATTCCATGTCCTCCTCCTCCTCTGCCATTTTACTCCTCTTGATTTGATTTGCTAGTATTGGGACTATTCTGGCTTCCTACTTCATCTTGAATAACTTTTGAAAAATTCTATTTTTCTATGGAGTTGTCAACTTGATCAAATTCTGTAATCTTCCATAACTGCTATGTAACAAACCATCCCAAAACCTAATGGATTAAAATAACACAATAATTATTGTGCTCACTAATCTGCAATTTGGGTTGGATTTAGTAAAATGCCTGCTCCACATGGCATTAGCTGGGGAGGCTAACTGAAGCTGAATAGTCCCCCTCCAAAATGGCTCACTCACGTGGCTGATAAGCTCTTTGCTGGAACCTGAGCTGGGGCCATTGGATTCAGGCCACCATTATTCTCTATGTGGGTATTGCCACAGAATTGCTTGGATTCAATAAAGCAAGATAGGTTGGTTCCAGGTATGAATGTTCCAAGAGACAGGAAATGGCTGCTGTCAGTCTCCTGAAGCCAGAGTGCAGAAAAGTAGCACACCATCATTTCTCCATATTCTACTGGCCAAATTATCATAGCACCCTTCCAGAGTTAAGGACAACAGATATATCTCAAGTCAAGGAATTGTTATTTGATCACTTCAGTTTACTAGTATAAAATTATTCATTTGGTTTTATTACCATTTAAATATCCTAACTATAGTTACATTTCCATTTTCATTCCTACTCATATTTGTTTCTCGGTCCACCCCTTTTTTCCTATCTTTCCCGCTAATTTTTATCTATACTCTTCATGGAATCAAATTTAAGCTAATTCTGTTGTCATTGTGTGTGTGCTCAGCCATGTCCAACTCTTTGCAACCCCATGGACTGTAGCCCTCCAGGCTCCTCTGCCCAGTTTTACTATTAATCTTTTTTTCACTTTCATTCTATGTATTTTTTTTTAAGGATAATTCTACCATATTCTAATTTCTTCTTTTGGATGTCTTTTATTTTAATGTGGGCATTTAAGATGATGTATTTATTCTCCAGTTAAGTAACTGAAAACAGAAAATACCAGAACAGGCCTGACTAGTGTTCTTTGAAAAGAGTCCTCACTGGGTGAATTAAGTGTATCCGGTGTGATTCCACTGAGAAAGGACTATTAGAAACTTGCTCTTGGCTTCTCCCAAACTTTACCTATGTGCTCTTTGCCTTTGTTGATTGTGCTCAGTACACTTTTGCTGTAATAAGTCATCACCATGAGTACAAATATATGGCGGGTCTGCTGAGTCTTCTTAGCAAATTACTGAATTGGAGGGTTGTCTTGGTGACCCCAGCATAGTAACACTGTGGCTTCATCCTACATCTTTTTACATATAATCTATTCATACTTACTCATTACTTTATAAGTTCCATTATGATTTTTTTCTTGGACCTCATATTTGGAAAGAGATTATTTGAAGTGTCTCGTTATAATCTTTTTTGATTGTTTTTATTAATTTCTAACGAGGTACATTTTGGTCAGAGAGCTGATATATATTAATGCTGACATTTTTGAGACTTATTTCTTGGCCTAGTATATGTTCAGTTTTCATACATGATGCAGGTATGTTTGTAGAGATATATATGTATTGTCAAATCATTTGCAGTTGTATGTTTGTAAGTACAGTTGACTGAAAAGCCACACAACATAAAAGCTGTTGTGTTGAGTTGAGTTTGTGTCTTACTGAGCATGATGGCCCAGGAAGCAGCCTCTCAGATAGCTCTGAGAAGCTGTTCTGAAGAAGTAAGGAGGGAGGTCAGTATCTATGTGAGTTCTGGCTCAGGCAGGGGTAGGTGCAACCAAGCACTTATCTTGGTAAAAAGTTGCTGCTAGTCATGAGGGAAAGAGATTTTAGAAAAGCACTAAAACCATTAAGTTTGGGAAGATGTAAGATTTAGGACTCATTAAACTTTCTCCTGAAACTTTAAGTCTCTAAAGACCTGACAGTTTTTCTAGAGCACAGAGTACCTCATTTCTGATTTCCACTCCAAATTCCTTTCAGGGTATGTTGAAGGTTAGCCACACAGTGGCTAATGACTTAATTCCTGTAGAACCAGGTAGCAAGTGACATTCTTTCATTGGTCAGGTCAGTTCAGTCGCTCAGTCATGTCCGACTCTTTGTGGCCCCATGAATCGCAGCACACCAGGCCTCCCTGTCCATCACCAACTCCCAGAGTCTACCTAAACCCATGTCCATCGAGTCCGTGATGCCATCCAGCCATCTGATCCTCTGTCGTCCCCTTCTCCTCCTGCCCCCAATCTTTCCCAGCATCAGGGTCTTTTCCAATGAGTCAACTCTTCACATGAGGTGGCCAAAGTATTGGAGTTTCAGTCTCAGCATCAGTCCTTCCAATGAACACCCAGGATTGGTCTCCTTTAGGATGGAAGAGTCTTCTCCAACACCACAGTTCAAAAGCATCAATTCTTCAGCACTCAGATTTATAGTCCAACTCTCACATCCATACATGACCACAGGAAAAACCATAGCCTTGACTAGATGGACCTTTGTTGGCAAAGTAATGTCTCTGCTTTTGAATATGCTATCTAGGTTGGTCATAACTTTCCTTCCAAGGAGTAAGCATCTTTTAATTTCATGGCTGTAATCACCATCTGCAGTGATTTTGGAGCCTAAAAAAAATAAAGTCTGACACTGTTTCCCCATCTATTTCCCATGAAGTGATGGGACCAGATGCCATGATCTTCGTTTTCTGAATGTTGAGCTTTAAGCCAACTTTTTCACTCTCCTCTTTCACTTTCATCAAGAGGCTTTTGAGTTCCTCTTCACTTTGCCATAAGGGCAGTGTCATCTGCATATGTGAGGTTATTGATATTTCTCCTGGCAATCTTGATTCCAGCTTGTGTTTCTTCCAGCCCAGCGTTTCTCATGATGTACTCTGCATATAAGTTAAATAAGCAGGGTGACAATATGCAGCCTTGACATACTCCTTTTCCTATCTGGAACCAGTCTGTTGTTCCATGTCCAGTTCTAACTGTTGCTTCCTGACCTGCATACAGGTTTCTCAAGAGGCAGTCAGGTGGTCTTTCATTGGTAGTGCCTCCTAATAGTCACAAATTCAACCAAAGTTTGGGAGGCATTTCATGACCATTTTGTCCCATAGTGCCACTGCTGCTGCTGCTGCTAAGTCACTTCAGTAGTGTCCTACTCTGTGCGACCCCATAGACAGCAGTCCTATAGTGCTAGGAATGCTTATTCCTAGGCCAGAATATCATTGATAAGCTACTCAATGTGCTATTTCTGGACTAGGTCCTATTAACAGTAGACAAAACTCTTTGGATTATCTGTTTTATTAGTCTGTTATAGTCCAAGAAAAAAATCTCCTCTTGTTGTGTCTTCACCTACCTAGAATTACACTATAAAAATCATTGATCTCATAGAACTATATATTTGAATGGATCATTTCATGTCACTCAGTCATCAGTATTTTTACTGGAGAGTCATCAGAATTTTTTATCGGAGACTCAGTCACACATTTGGTAAGAAAAGACAATCTTGTAAAATAGGCAGAGTACAGTAATATACCTACTAGATCTAGTAAGGTCGTAAGAAAGAATTTAGCCAAGGACTTTCATTAGGCCCAGTATATATCCCCAGGTCATTTAACCAAGTCTGTTCTGTACCAAGGCTTTCCTGGTGGCTCAGACGGTAAAGCGTCTGCCTGCAATGCGGGAGACCCGGGTTCGATCCCTGGGTCAGGAAGATCCTCTGGAGAAGGAAATGGCAACCCACTCTAGTACTCTTGCCTGGAAAATCCCATGGACGGAGGAGCCTAGTAGGCTACAGTCTATGGGGTCGCAAAGAGTTGGACACAACTGAGCGATTTCCATGGTTCTGTACCAGTTGCTATCTTAAAAGGTAACGATATAATAGTATTGTTCATAAGGCAACCAGCCCAAGTTCCTAGTGTTATTAGGCTGATTATTCTTAGCATGGTTTAACTGTTTCCAACATAAGTTCTTTTAAACTTATCATAGCCTAGTGTTAAGCCATATAAACCCATCCCATAGGTGATGGAGGTTATATTTTTTTACTAAAATTTTTATTAGCTCATTGCTCTGATAACTTTAAATAAAATTCTTATTTACAGTCATGGTCAGAGCAAGTGTGATTGATTGGCCAAGTGAGCGGACCACATCTAATACTATCAACTGTGGCCTGAGCACAAATACAACTTCTTTCTTCTAGAATAAATTTCCTAAGGGCCATCCAATTAGGGCCTTGGCATGGAGGAATCTATCAAGGTAACCCAGAAAAGATAGACTCAGATAATTGACTATAAACCCAACAATTGTATTGATTTCCAAACTATGCATAGGATCATACTCATGATAGAAAAACATTTGATTTATGCAAAAGTCCAAGAAATCAAGAAAATACTATAAATAATCATGTGGGTCAGGTCCAGCATCTTGGGATAGCTGTCTGCCTCTGGTGCCACCATCTCATCTTGATGTGGGTGTAGTTTAAGGTGACTTTGAGGTCAGCAGTCCACTCTGTAGACTGGTCTGGTATGGGGGCCCTTTTTAAGTGGCAAATATAAATCCAAGAGTCAATTCCTCTTAGTTTTGCTGCACAGGACTAGTTAAGAGTACATAGTAAGGGCCTTTCCATCTAGGCTTGAGTGAGTTATTTAAACAATGTCTTTCCTAGCCTACATGATTTTCTGATTGTAGGTCATGAGACATCTGATCTTCATTTAAAGATAGATTATTTTGATAAGCTTGAGAAAACAAGTTGAATGTCCTTTTAATAACTCAATTAGACTTTAAAATAATGTAACATAGCAACAAGGAACTATCTGGGAAGTGAATCTTTGGCAGTAAATACAGCACTAGAACCCAGCAGCCACTGAAACATCTTAAAATGATCCTCAATTCTACCAGATATAGCCAAATTAAGACTAATTTGTATAATTTAAGTCTGGTTGCAATAACCTTAGTCAAATTATATAACTGATCATATGGTTTTTAAAATAGGCTTTGCTGGAACTTTTCATAAGAAATCTCAGATTAAAATTTTAAAAGGTCTCTCAAGACCAGGAAAGTGACATCAAAGATTTGCTATCAGATTTTACCTGCAGTATCTATAGATTTGGGTGAATTCCTCTCTTCTCGAGATCCCCAAAATCTTGAGATTCCTGTACCTATCAGGAGATGACCTTCCTTATGCACCTGATAAGGCTCCTGGGAATCTATGATTCTTATTTTCAATTTCTAGAGGGATCAAGTAGGAGAGAAATGATAAATGTTTCAGTTTTGCTTATAAAAGTATATCTTACTAAACTGATGTAACAGTTAGCTCAAGAGGAAACAATCAGATCTCTCAACTGAACAAAATCATCCCAGTATTTCTCAGTGTCTTTTACCTGAGTAATATATAGGCAGCTCTTCTTAAACCTAAGTGCAAGGACAACATACTCTTCATAGTGAAAGAGTTTATCAACCTCTGGTGGATCTTCAACCAAAAGTAAGAGATCCAGTTTCAGGAGAGCCTCAACAAGGAGGCTGGTGGGCACAAGGGGCTCTGATGGTACCAAGACTCCAGATCCCCATAGAGTTCAGGTGAAGAAGTCTGCTCTGGGTCCCTTCATGGTCAATAAAACTGTTGACAAACAAAAAACACACATGAAAAGCAAATGTGCAAAATTAAATCTGTGAGTCAAGTTTATTCTATGTCTTAATGAACTATATATAGCCCAGGAGATAGCCTCTCAGAGAGCTCTGAGCAACTATTATAAGGAGGTAAGGGGAGAGGTCAAGAACTATGTGATTTTGACAAAGGAAGTATGTGAAACCAAGCACACATCTTGGTAGAAGGTTGTGGTTTTTCCAAGTCACAAGGAACAGACATCTTAGTTAAAGGTTTCAGTACTTTTCTAAGTGTGAGAAGATGCAAGAGTTGAGGTTCATTAAATTTTCTCTTAAAAATATAACTATCTAAAGGTCTATTCCACCAGTTTTCCCAGAGCACAGAGTGCCTCATTCCTGATCTCTGAGCTGAATTCTTGCAGAGTGTGTTGAAAGTCAGCAAATCCAGTGGCTAGTGACTTAATCCTTGTAGATGGCCATCACTGGATTGCACGTGACAGTCTTTAGTTGGCAGTACAAATTAAAACATGGATTTCAAGGAAGACAGACTATTGAAGTGGTCCCTTTCTCTGGATCAATTAAAGGAGTTGCTCCTCTTGGTATTTTCTAGGAATTCCAGGCATGTATGACTCTAATATGGAGAACTGGGTACTTCCAAAATAACTAGAAGCTTGATAGATCAAAGGCCAAAGAAAATAGTGGCAAGTTTTTTAGGAAATTGGGACACTGTAGGAATGACTGATTAATTTTCTGCATCCCCGAGGTAGCTGATTCACAGAGGACCCAGATATTTCTTATGATATTGTAATTCTTAATAATAAATATATATTTGTTCTTTGTCCCAGTTTCTGGCACAGAGCTCCTAAAACCTTTGAAATTTCCTAAAAGATATAAATGTTAAAGATGTCTTTTGTTATTCATAATAAGCTCCTTTCAACCAGACCTGAGTTTATATGTTAATGAAGGGACTCTTGGAAAGTCTGTAAGCCAGAAGAACCAATCTCCTGATTAGAGGGTTGGAACTTTTAGCAGCCTCAATCTCCTAGGAGGGAAAAGAGGCTGAAGATTGAGTTTAGTCACTAGTGGCCAATAATTTCATCAATCGAGTCTAAGTAATGAAGACTCCATTGTTATTTAGTCACTAAGTTGTGTCTGACTCTTTTTGCAACCCTATGGACTAGAGGCCACCAGGGTCCTCTGTTCATGGGATTTCCCAGGCAAGAATACTGGAATGGGCTGCCAGATCTTCCAGACCCAGGGGTCAAACCTTTTATCTCCTGCACTGGCAAGCAGATCCTTTACCACTGAGCCGCCAGGAAAGCCCATCATGATGACTCCATATGGGCTACTATTTCCCCATACCTTGCTCTATGCATTTATTCTCTGTGCCCATTCCTAACTTACACTCTTTTATAATGAACCAGTAATCTTGTAATAGAGGAATTTTCCCAGACCAGAATGTTTTTCTCTTTTACCTCTGGTATCTGCTAAAGCCCACACACCACCATCTCCAAAGCAGTAAAGTCTTCTGCTTCAGGTATCTTCAAAATGTCACAGAATGCTTCTCATGGTAGAATCTAAGCTAGAAATATTAGGGCAAGGGAATTAATACACTTGCACATTTCCTGTCCCTGAAAACCAGGAGAAAAAACAAGAGTTGGGATGAATGGTGGCTACCAAATAAGCATGCAAAACACACACACACACACACACACAAGGAAATGAAACTCCACAGTATGCAGCACAGCAGACCAACTAAACAACAGGTAATGTCTCGTATAAGATGACTCAGAGTCACAAGAGTACATAGAGCTCAGAGAGTTGTGTTTAGCTTCCACTGAAACCTTGTCATCACAGTTGCAAAGGATGCAATACCAAGCAGCATGTGTCAATACCCTTCAGTTCAGTTCAGTTCAGTCGCTCAGTCGTGTTTGACTCTTTGCGACCCCATGAACCGCAGCATGCCAGGCCTCCCCGTCGATCACCAACTCCCGGAGTTCACTCAGAGTCCATCGAGTCAGTGATGCCATCCAGCCATCTCATCCTCTGTCGTCCCCTTCTCCTCCTGCCCCCAATCCCTCCCAGCATCAGAGTCTTTTCCAATGAGTCAACTCTTCGCATGAGGTGGCCAAAGTACTGGAGTTTCAGTTTGGCATCATTCCTTCCAAAGGCATTCCAGGGCTGATCTCCTTCAGAATGGATTGGTTGGATCCCCTGGCAGTCCAAGGGACTCTCAGGAGTCTTCTCCAACACCACAGTTCAAAAGCATCAATTCTTCAACACTCAGCCTTCTTCACAGTCCAACTCTCACATCCATACATGACCACTGGAAAAAGCACAGCTTTGACCACACGGACCTTTGTTGGCAAAGTAATGTCTCTGCTTTTGAATATGCTATCTAGGTTGGTCATAACTTTCCTTCCAAGGAGTAAGCGTCTTTTAATTTCATGGCTGCAGTCACCATCTGCAATGATTTTGGAGCCCAGAAAAATAAAGTCTGACACTGTTTCCACTGTTTCCCCATCTATTTCCCATGAAGTGATGGGACCAGATGCCATGATCTTCGTTTTCTGAATGTTGAGCTTTAAGCCAACTTTTTCACTCTCCACTTTCACTTTCATCAAGAGGCTTTTGAGTTCCTCTTCACTTTCTGCCATAAGGGTGGTGTCATCTGCATAACTGAGGTTATTGATATTTCTCCGGCAATCTTGATTCCAGCTTGTGTTTCTTCCAGTCCGACGTTTCTCATGATGTACTCTGCATATAAGTTAAATAAACAGAGTGACAATATACAGCCTTGACGTATTCCTTTTCCTATTTGGAACCAGTCTGTTGTTCCATGTCCAGTTCTATCTGTTGCTTCCTGACCTGCATACAGATTTCTCAAGAGGCAGGTCAGGTGGTCTGATATTCCCATCTCTTTCAGAATTTTCCACAGTTTATTGTGATCCACACAGTCAAAGGCTTTGGCATAGTCAATAAAGCAGAAATAGATGTTTTTCTGGAACAATACCCTTAGGTCAAGCTTATTAATCATGTAGTTTAAATCATCTTCACTTTTACTAATTCGGGGCTCCTCTATACATCAACTAATGAAAGAAATGTTTTAATCATTTACTATGATGGTATATTTATTGTTTACTTGTGATTTTGTAAAATTTTTGTATACTTAAGTATGTATAATGTTAGAGTCACTATATCTTCCTGATGAGTGAATATTTCACCAATATGCAATGATCCTATTTATCTTCATAATACTTTTTTTTTTTTGCCATGGAATCTACTTTATCTGAGACTACTATTACCAGTTTTCTTTGAATAGTATGTGTCTGGCATGTATTTATTTCATCTTATCTAGTTCAATCTTTCTTGTTCTGAAGTTGATCCCTTATAAATAGCATTGGCTAGATTTTAGAGGATTTGTATTCAATCTGAAAATCATGTTTTACCTGAAAGCTTGGGCTTCCCCTGTGGCTTAGCTGGTAAAGAATGTGCCTGCAATGTGGGAGACCTGGGTTCGATACCTAGGTTGGGAAGATCCCCTGGAGAAAGGAAAGGATGCCCACTCCAGTACTCTGGCCTGGAGAATTCCATGGACTGTACAGTCCGTGGGGTCACAAGAGTTGGACAAGACTGAGCCATGTTCACTTTCACTGTTGTACATTTACCAGGATGACCTATTTGCTTGGATTAATTTCTACCATATTGTCTTATGTTTTCTATATATTTTTTCTTATTATTATTTTCAATAAATATCTTTATTGTTTTCATCTTAAAATATTCCTATACTAGTTTGGAAGTTAAATATTCTGCTTCTGTTTTTTAGGTATTTGCCTTTACATTTTAACATGCCAAGGTAACAATTTCTAGATTTAAACAGTATATTGTTTGTTGTCGTTTAGTTGCTAAGTAATGTTGGATGCTTTTGTGACCATATGGACTACAGACCACCAGGCTCCTCTGTCCATGGGATTTCCCAGGCAAGAATACTGGAGTGGGTTGCCATTTCCTTCTCCACAAGATCTTCGAACCCGTGTCTCCTGCACTGGCAGGCGGATTCTTTACTGCTGAGCTACCAGGGAAGCCGAAGAGTGTGTCACCCCTCCCAAATACTGCAACTAGATTCCACAGTGATAACAATTACTGTCTTCATAAAGTACATGCTATTTTTCTAGTATTTTCATTGTCATTTCTAAGTAGCAAAAATTAGATATTATTTACTATTGTTGGTTATAGTTCACATTGGTTTAGAATTGTTCACATTTTCTTTCTCTAATAAAAGATTTGATAAACAGTACATCTCCTACACCTGTTCAGGCTATGAACTAATTAAAGATAAGCAAGAAAGATTTATGCATATGGGAAAAAATGACTGGTATTCAAGAACATGGCTTAAATCTATGGGCAAGAGAGCATCATAATATTGAGCTACAGAAATCTGCCCATAAGTAGCGTGAAAATGTATGTACACTGTGTAGGTATGCATCCCTAGAAACAAAGATGGTAGAACAAAGTGGAATTTGTCCATACGGCAAATAGGCATCTGATCACAGTCTATAACATTTGTGTTTTGGTATATCTTTAGCAAGGTTTGTTGTTGTTCAGTCACTCAGTTGTGTTCGTCTCTTTGCAACCCCATGGACTGCAACATGCCAGGCTTCCTGTCCTTCACCATCTCCCAGTGTTTGCTCAAACTCATAACCATTGAGTCAGTGATGCCATCCAACCATCTCATCCTCTATCGTCCCCTTCTCTTGCCTTCAATCTTTGCCAACATCAAGGTCTTTTCCAATGAGTCAGCTTTTTGCATCAGGTGGCAAAGTATTGGAGCTTCACTATCAGTCCTTCCAATGAATATTCAGGACTGATTTCCTTTAGGATTAACTGGTTGGATCTCCTTGTAAGTCCAAGGGACTCTCAAGAGTCTTCTCCAACACCACAGTTCAAAAGCATCAGTTCTTCAGTACTCAGCCTTTATGGTCCAATCCTCACATCCATACATGACTACTGGGAAAACCACAGCTTTGACTATAAGGACCTTAGTTGGCAAAGTCTCTGCTTTTTAATATGCTGTCTAGGCTGGTCACAGCTTTCTTTCCAAGAAGCAAGTGTCTTTTAATTTCATGGCTGCAGTCACCATCTGCAGTGATTTTGGAGCCCCCAAAATAAAGTCTGTCACTGTTTCCATTGTTTTCCCATCTATTTGCCATGAAGTGATGGGACTAGATGCCATGATCTTAGTTTTCTGAATGTTGAGTTTTAAGCCAGGTTTTTAACTCTCCTCTTTCACTTTCATCAAGAGGCTCTTCAGTTCCTCTTTGCTTTCTGCCATAAAGGTGGTGTCATCTGCATATCTGAGGTTATTGATATTTGTCCCAGCAATCTTGATTCCAGCTTGTGCTTCATCCAGCCTGGCATTTTGCATGATATACTCTGCATATAAGTTAAATAAGCAGGGTGACAATATACAGCCTTGACATACTTCTTTCCCAATTTGGAACCAGCTTACTGTTCCATGTCCAGTTCTAACTGTTGCTTCTTGACGTGCATTCAGGTTTCGCAGGAGGCAGGTCAGGTGGTCTGGTATTCCCATCTCTTTAAGAATTTTCAACAGTTTGTTTTGATCCACACAGTCAAAGGCTTTAGCATAGTCAATGAAGCAGAAATATATGTTTTTCTGTAATTTCTTTGTTTTTTCTGTGATCCACTGGATGCTGGCAATTTGATCTCTGGTTCCTCTGCCTTTTCTAAATCCAGCTTGTACCTCTGGAAGTTCTTGGTTCACATACTATTGAATCCTAGCTTGAAGAATTTTGAGCATTACCTTGCTAGCATGTGAAATGAGTGAAATTGTGTGGTAGTTTGAACATTCTTTAGCATTGTCCTCCTTTGGGATTGGAATGAAAACTGACCTTTTCCAGTCCTGTGGTCACTGCTGCTGCTGCTGCTAAGTCGCTTCAGTCGTGTCCAACTCTGTGCAACCCCAGAGACGGCAGCCCACCAGGCTCCTCTGTCCCTGGGATTCTCCAGGCAAGAACACTGGAGAGGGTTGCCATTTCCTTCTCCAATGCACAAAAGTGAAAAGTGAAAGTGAAGTTGCTCAGTCGTGCCTGACTCTTAGCGACGCCATGGACCACCACCTACCAGGCTCCTCTGTCCATGGGATTTTCCAGGCAAGAGTACTGGAGTGGGGTGCCATTGCCTTCTCCGGTGGTCACTGCTGAGTTTTCCAAATTTGCTAGTATATTGAGCACAGCACTTTAACAGTTTAAAATACTCTGTTCTATCCATTTCTTAGGAATTTGAAACATTTAAATGAAGATAGAAGTTTAACTCTACTTTTTAACCTTTAAAATATATACTATTTCAATGCTATATTTAGCTCAGGGAAAATTTTCTTCTATAATTATTTAATTATTCCATTCCTTCCATCTGTGACCCCATTTATTCGTGGGACACATATTGTTGACATGGTAATTGTATCTCTTTTGAGGGTATCTTATTTTCCCCATAAGGTTTATAATTCTTTGTCTTTTCCTTTTGTGTTTCATCACTTGATTTTTCAGGCCATTAATTCAAGTTTCAACAGTGATTTTCCCCAGCTAAACTTCTCTGAAAATATTTTTTAATTGTTTTTAAAAACTTTCCAAGAAGAACAGGGTATCTTATCAAAGGGTTAGCACAGGGACACATAACACTGTGGTATTTAAAATATATAGCAACATATACACACTAATATATATAACACAGATAACTAATAGGGACCTACTGTGTAAAGACAGGGAACTCTACTCAATACTCTGTAATGGCCTATATGAGAAAATAATCTAGAATAAGAGTGGAGATATTTATATGTATAACTGATTCTTTTTTTGTACATGTGAAACTAACTTAACATTGTAGATAAACTATACTCTAATAAAAATTTTTAAAATATATACATACATACATATATATAGCAAACAGCATTAACAAGTGTTTTCAGCTTATTCTAAGGGTTCAAGGTCAGAGTTCCATTCCTTGAGGAACTGGAAACTAGGCAAATTACTAAGTAATGAGCTTGTACAAGGGACATGTGATAAGACATCCGTAATCAAAAGTAATGATGGTATATTGAAAATTTGGCAGACAGGTTGTCATTATTATAGGGGTCAAAGTTTGAAATTAGGCAGGCAGAAAGCTAAACTTGTTGTTCTATCTAAAGGATGCTCCATAAATGAGTATCCCATATGAAGAGTGAGATGACAAGCACCTAGAGACCTAGGTGTGGCAGGAGTCTGAGAATTAAACTGACCCTGCTTGCTCCTAGTGGAGAAGGCGATGGCACCCCACTCCAGTACTCTTGCCTGGAAAATCCCATGGATGGAGGAGCCTGGTAGTCTGCAGTCCATGGGGTCACTAGGAATCAGACAGGACTGAGAGACTTCACTTTCACTTTTCACTTTCATGCATTGGAGAAGGAAATGGCAACCCACTCCAGTGTTCTTGCCTGGAGAATCCCAGGGACAGGGGAGCCTGGTGAGCTGCCGTCTATGGGGTCGCACAGAGTTGGACACGACTAAAGCGACTTAGCAGCAGCAGCTTGCTCCTAGAATGAAATTGTTTTTTAAAACACACAAGCTAATGGATTTAGGGTTGGGAGGGCAGGTCAGCCAAGATGGCTCCTTATTTAAGTGGATCAGGCCCATTGATTGTTTGCAAGTGAAGGGATGGAATATCATCTATACTCATAGTGGAGATAATGCTATTTACATGAAGTACCAAAGCAGTCAGAATGTACATCTCCAGGGATGCCTGGGATGATGCAGTGGGTCAAGGTCGGACAGGGAGAGCAAAATGAGCATGGGAGTCAAAGTATAGTTCACAGAACTTACAATGCTGCAGCCGCTTTTCAGTGTGAGGAGAGGAAACAAACCACTCTGTGGTAGGGACAGAGGATCAATCTGTCTAGAGCAAGAGAGAAATGGCCTGCAAAGGAAAAGGTTGGTTGGAGAAGAATTTGACAAATGTCATCAGTATTAACAGAAAGACCAAGGAGAATGAGGGTAGAGAAGAAAAATTGTTCTCAGTTTTTTAGAGGAATTCTGAAGTCATGAATACCAAAGCTAGCCAGCATGTTTCTGCTGAGAGAATCACCAAGAGAAAACAGGTCCATGTACTGTTGGAGTGAAGATGAATTTTTTTCATCCAACTGACAACAAATATATGCTTCATGTGTTGTGATCTGTAGCTGTTTCTGGGGCTTTGGTCACTTATGAATGTTATTTCATCATACACATGGTCTGTGGGGGTGGGAATCCTATATAAATGATTGGGATTACTGCAATATGCACCTCACAGCTGTCTGCAGTTTGTAAATAATTGAACAGGATTTTCTTGCAAGCCTCCCAGGTGAGTTAGATATAGGACATATTAAAATAAAGTTAGATCAATGTAGTTCTGTCTGGGCTTGTTATCATGTAAAGGCCATCTTATAATGAAGAACACTCAAGGATGACATCTGAAACAATGGTTCCTTAGGTTGATGAGTTCAGTAATGAATCGCTCCGTGATTTCCTTCCAAGACTGATTAAAACAGCACTTGAGTTCCTGAAAACACTGAAGTGCTTGTAAATGAAGCAAACAGATGTCTGGTGAAAAACAAGGCAAGGCATGCTCATACAGGGGTCAGTGTCTTTATGGTAAAACCAAATCCCCTCGGCAAACTCAAATGAAAGTATTTCTTTCATATTGAATAATTCTGATTTTGTGAGAGGGACTTCTCTCCAAGTGGGTTGATTATAACTTCGATGTAATGTAATGGACCGATCTTCAAAATCTATTTATTTATCTTCATGAATAGAGTCTGTCTAATCATGCGTTCACTCAAGATTTACTGAATAAGCACCTACTGTGCAAAAGTTTTAGTCTCAGTGGGTAAAAGAAAGTTGCATTAGATCTAGCACTGACAGGGTGGAGCACACAGGAAGATAATTACTATCCATTACTCACCAGACTATGATGTATAGTGTATAGTCCATAAGTATAAAGTATTGTAAAAGTTCCATTTTGCTTTTAAGCTGAAGAGAGATTGGAATAGTCTACTTTGAGGATGGGGTATATGAATGAGACAAAAATATGTCAAGATCTATTTAGGTAAGAATAGATATTAATAGTGTAGAGAGAAAACCCAGGGATCAAGGAAAGGAGAAATGAATAACAGTAGAATTATAAACTTGAAGGGACCACAAGGGGACATTTGATTTTGAAGACATGTAAAATATTCTGATCCAAAATCATTTGTATTAACTTTCATAATATTTGAAATTGATAATTATGACATACTGCTTTATTTGTATACACCTGTATGTCTCCGTGGGCCCTTGAGGACAGGACTCACATATACATTTACATTCCTACAGAAGGTGCTTCGTATGTGATTGGCCAAAATACTTGTCGGCTCAAAATAAATATACGGAAGAGTATGGTCTTAGAAATGGTGGATGTGACCACTTCCTCACATTACTTTTTGTTCCTTTTTCACATTATAATAATAGGATTTGACTTCTCCCTCTCTTCATTCTCCTTAGTTTCTTTTATCCATTTTATTACAGTCCTTAAAATGCACATCTCATTACTTTCTTCAATTTTCATGTGACATGACATCATTTCCTTCATGCCCCTCATTAGATTATTTAACGCGCTCATCTCATTACACCTTTCCCATCTTGCATCTCATTATACCCCTTAAACATGCACATCTCATTACACAGTCCTTACATATCCCATTACACCATTCTGTTTTTGTATTTCATTGTCATTTCATTTCTGCATCTTATTACATTAAAACCTAGTTCCCATTATATCTTACATATTTGGAAAATTTATATACTCTCCCTTCCTTCTTTTATACATCTAATTATACGGCCTCTCCTTTATGTGACCAGCTCATTACACTTTTCCTTTCACCCATCTCATTTCAGCCCTGAAGGATGCCCATCTTACGGGACACTTCCTGAGACAGCTCATTAAACCATCTCACATATTCACTTCATTGCAGATTTTTAACATATACGTCTTATTACATAGAACACTTCATGAATCTCATTAAAATCTTGGAAGGTACATATCACACTATCCTCTTCTCTCTTATGCATTCTGTCACTGCATCACAACTACACATCTCAGTAAAATCTTCATTCTTTTTAATATGTCTCTTTATTATGAACTTTCTATTTGCTAATATTTCATTACTCCATTACATTTTTATGTCAATATATAATGAGAATGACCACATATCTTTAAAAAAGGGGGATATTTCTTAAATAGTATTTCATTTGTCTTTAAATTATTACACTGATGCTTCTCAAACTGGTGTCCTGGGGATGTTAATAGACCTTCAGTAAAGATAAGTTTAAATAACTTTGGTTACTATTAAGTTTATGTAAGTTAAGAAAGTAAGTTTATTTAGTTAATTTTTATTATTTTAGGATTCCTTTAAGCTTTTTATATGCTATTGAGAACTACCAATATTCAGAAAACAGGTCTGGACTGTAGCACCTCTCAAATGTATCAGCCATGCATTTTAGCCACAGAACATATATTAACTGCTCCCAAAACTTGTGTCCCATAGAGCACAATTTAAGAAAGCCAGTGTAATATTTTAATATGCACATCTATATGTAATTTTTTATTTACCACTATTTATTTTACTTGCAATCTTGCATAGCTTTCTGAAACTAATAAGATTTGCATAAGTGATGTACTGAGTAATATCTCATCATAGTGGTTCTTAAACTCTGGTGAGTAGCAGAGTCATCTGAAGAATTTGATGAAAATACAAAGACCTTGACTGCATCCTATTTCAGCAAGTCTGGGCTTTGTATGCTTTATTATCTTTCCAGATGATTCTGATATGCATCAAAGTTGAGGAACTAATGCCTTATTGAGTGTTTACTATATCACATTCTATGTGAGAACACATAATCATATAAAAGGACATGACCCCCAAATCATGAACTTGGAACAATGCAAAGATCATGGCTGTTTTCTTTCTCCTTGCTGTTGTTCATTTGCTAAGTTGTATCTGACTCTTTGCCACCCCATGGATTGCAGCGTGCCAGGCTTCCCCGTCCTTCTCTAGCTCCCAGAGTTTGCTCAAACTCATGTCCATTGAGTCAGTGAGGCCATCCAACCATCTCATTCTCTGTTACCCACTTCTCTTCCTGCCACTAGATAAAGACACGCAGGTACTTTTCCCCAGTGAGCTTGCCTGCTTATCCAACAGCTAGCAGAACTCCAAAGCTATTTGCTTAGTGGCTGGAGCACAAGCTTTGGCATCAAACAGACCTGGGTCTGAATCTCTTTTCAACCAATATCTGATGATTTTAGTAAAGGATGCACTATGTCTCTGGGCATCAATTTCCTCAACTGTAAAACTGGGCAATGATATTTTCTTAAATCATTGTTAGGAATAAATTAGCTTAGTACAAAGAAAAGTCTTGTCACAATCCCTTGCATGGAGTGGCTCCTTAAATAATAATCACTATTGGTAACTTTGACCCCCATATGCCACATTAAATTGACTGCCTTTTGAAATGACTGCATGTGTGCATGCTAAGTCATTTCAGTCATGTCTGACTCTTTGCAACCCCATGGACTGTAGCCTGCCAGGCTCATCTGTCCATGGGATTCTCCAAGCAAGAATACTGGAGTGGGTTGCCATGCCCTCCTCCAGGGGATCTTTCCAACCCAGGGATCAAACCCACGTCTCTTATGTCTCCTGCATTGGCAGACAGATTCTTTACCACTAGAGCTACCTGGGAAGCCCTTTGAAATAACTACTGTGTATCAACTGATCCTCAGTTAACAGAAGTGAAGGATTAAATGAAGGTACATAATTTCCCTATGTGATTATCAAGAGAAATTTACCTAAACACCCCAAGTCTGCCTGCATACCAGGAACTTTACAGACCTTAGCATATGTAGTAAATTAACATCCTATTATAGTACAGAAATTCAGAAGTTCCACACTCATACAAATGGTACGGCAGTGATCTAGAGCAGTGATCCCAACCTTTCTGCCACCAGGGACTGGTTTTGTGGAAGACAATTTTTCCATGGACCAGGGTTGGGGGGAATGCTTTTAGAATGATGCAAGCATGTTGCACTTATTGTGAACTTTATTTACATTATTATTATATCAGCTCCACCTCAGATCAGCAGGCATTAGACCTGGAGGTTGAGGATCCCTGATAGAGGAGAGAAAACCTCAGTGCCTATCTCTAAGGTTGAGTGATCTTTAGAGAAGTTGTTTCACTTGACAGTCTTGATTTCTTATCACTTGTGCAAATGATGCTAATAATCCTTGTGACTATCTCAGAAAACACTGTCATCATCACACAATATCATCCATGTGAAAATATACAAAATATTTAATACAAACCTAAGAGGAGAATTTGTCATTATTCCTCAACATTTTCCAGAAGCGTTAGCTCCCATGAGAACCTCAGTTAATTACAAGGGTGTTTGCAGTGTGGTCTCTAGCTAGCAAATCTGCTCTTTTAACTATTAAAACTGATTCTTTGAGGGGCTCAGGCACTGACATAGAGATTCATGAGATTTTAGAAGAGGACAAGACAAGGATACTTTTTGTAAAAGCAACTCCTTCAGCTCCTTCGTACTCCCAAAAAGATGCAGGAAAGCTGATAAAGAACATTAGAGGAGTGGTTCTTAAGCTTGTCTACACACTGAAATCAACTGAGAAGCTTTAAGGACTACTGATGCCTGAGTCACACCAATAGATTCTAAATTGATTGATTTGTGGTGAGATCTGGGCATCTGAAACTTTATAAGGCCTTCAGCTGATTCTATTGTACAGTGAAGCTGAAGAATCTCTGCCCTTTCAATTCAGAGGTCCCACTGACTATCCAATCATTTGAAACAGGGAGTCACCTGAAATTGACTTCTACGGATTCCCAGTATAGCGGTCTCTTTTGGAACCAGTCTTTTTTCTAATAACTAGATCTGTTTTAAAAATACTGACACTACCCCTATTCTTTCTCAGAAGTATGTGCTAAGTCACTTCAGTTGTGTCCAACTCTTTGTGACCCCATGGTCTCTAGTCTGCCAGGCTCATCTGGCCATGGGATTCTCCAGGCAAGAATACTAGAGTGGGTTGCCATGCCCTCCTCTAGGGGATCTTCCTGACCCATGGATCGAACCAACACCTCTCATGTCTCCTTCATTGGCAGGCAGATTCTTTACTACTGAGCTACCTGGTGAGCCCATCTCAGAAGTATCTGGCCCTATAATTAGGGAATTTCATGATCAGAGTGAGGAACAACTTTCTTTCACTGGCCTCTTGGTTTTCTACCCACAACCTAGCACCCTGCTGGCATCTAAAGCACATTGAATGCATCATGACTGAGTGAACTCTGGCCATAAATATTGTCAAAATCAGACTGTTAATTAGACATACTCATCAGAATTAGTATACTCTAGTTCTACAAGAATCAGAAGCAAAGTAAAACTATGGCTTATTTTCCTTTCAAGAGAAATGTTGTGAGATGTCTGTTTTGAAAGGCATCTCCATTCTTAGTTAAAAGCATGGCTTTGGGTTAATTCTAAAGGTGAAGATGTATTTTCCCTTAGTGTAGGATTATATTACATTCAATTAGAAAAGACATTGGCAGGCTCTAAGATCTATTGGTTTTAGAGAACTATCTTTAACTTTCTTCATTTTATATTTCTGTATGTGATAGAAATGGTACTAGCTTTACATAATATATTGTTCCTCACAAATTACCAAGGCTAGTTCTCCCATACTACAGTCTTACCAAAATATCACAAAAATAACTTATAAGTAAATATCCCAGATTAAACACAAGCACATAAAATTCCAATTCAAAATATTCAAGAGTCTAATACTAGGTGAAAGCAAAAATAAGATTTTTGTAAGAAAGGAAAGGAAAATAAAAATACTTGATAAGGAATAAAAAAATCAATAGTATATATCAAATTTATGGTCCAAATAAGACAAATGAAATGTCTTACAAAAACACTTGATAAAATTTAGTATAATTAATGATATTTTAAAGAATTAAAAAATGAGGGAAAACAGGAAAAAAAACCCAACAGCACTCATTTTGGAGAAGTGCTAGTAGCATTTTAATTAAAAGCAAGAACAAGGTAAATATGTTCACTAGCTGATCTTTATTTAACTTAGTTTTGGAAATTTGGGCTGATGTAATGAGATGAAACAAAACCAGTAACTATAGATATCAGAAAGTAGGTGTGAAAATTTAAAGCGATATAATTTTCTGTGTTGAAAACCTAAAGAGATAAAGCTTTGTATCTCATGATTGGATTGCTACAATATAAATATACATAAACATGCTCTCTTTCTGCCAGCACTATCCAATCCAAATAGATAATAGAAAAAATTCAATTTTCATGATAGTTTAAAATATAAAGTGTTGGAAGTAATTTCAACAGTAAATATGCAACACCTTTGCATCTGGTAGTTATAAGTTTCTATCTTATCTATTTCTCTCATAATATATGAACTTGCTGTTCTTCTCATGGGATTAACAAAAACAAAAGAAATAACAAAAGGCTGCTGCTGCTGCTGCTGCTAAGTCGCTTCAGTTGTGTCCGACCCTGTGCGACCCCATAGACGGCAGCCCACCAGGCTCCCCTGTCCCTGGGATTCTCCAGGCAAGAACACTGGAGTGGGTTGCCATTTCCTTCTCCAGTGCATGAAATTGAAAAGTGAAAGTGAAGTCGCTCAGTCGTGTCTGATTCTTAGCGACCCCATGGACTGCAGCCTGCCAGGCTCCTCCGTCCATGGGATTTTCCAGGCAAAAGAGTACTGGAGTGGGGTGCCATTGCCTTCTCCGAATAACAAAAGGACCTGGCACTTAAGGAACTATATTAATCTGATCCAAAACATAAAGATTACGGCATTAAAAACAAAGCAAAGATGGGTCCCAGCTTGTGATGACTTCACAGATATGTGTTTCACTTTGAACCATTCCGAGGTGCTCCTCTCCAGCCACTGGTGCTACCGAACAGCATATGATCCAGCACCCATAACACAAAGTGCAGCCATATAAGAGTGGATCCTTCCAATGGGGTGGTAACATTTGAACCTACAATCCCCGATCCCAGTGACTCCATGAGTTTGTTCAAATCCTGTGTAGTGAATGGGGCCAATGCATAAATGCTTCTGTTCTTACCTCTTTTGAGGCTCCTAGAAAGACTGTATTTCCCAGCCCACGTGAAGTTCGGTGAGGGCATGTGATCCCCTTTGGCTCATGAAATATGAACAAAAATAAGAAAGATATAAGAGCGACACACTGTGTATCACCTCACCACAGAAATAATGGAAGTGCATGTTGACGGTGGGGCCTGGGGGGCTGCTGTCTATAGGGTCGCACAGAGTCGGACGTGACTGAAGCGACTTAGCAGCAGCAGCATGTTGACAAAGAGCTTCCCCTAGCCTGAGCCCCTGAGTAACTGCAGTGGCCAAAGCCCCAGCCAAGCTACAGTGAGAAAGAAAAAGGTATGTGTTGTGTTACTAAAGAAATAGGTTCTGATTGTGTGATGCCATTGAGATTTTGGAATTGTTTGTACCACAACTTTATGTTACCGTAGTACACAGAAAGTTCATTTTAGTGTTTTTACAGAACTCAAAATAGCCATTGACTGCCAATTCATTATGATGCATGACATAAGATTGCTACCAAATTGCTATTGTGTGAGGAAAAGTTGGTGAAGTCAGCTATTAGTTTCATTTTAAGTAGCATGGAAAAATTCAACTCTGGACATTACATTGTCACATTGTCATCAAAATCAATGGAATGTGAAATGTTGAGATTAAAATATTACTCAGTGCTCTAAGGGTTGTAGAATAATAGAGCTTTTCCTCATTCTTTTGCAGAAATATTGCCTCTATATTTCTCTGGACTGAGAGCCAGCTCACTCTTTAAAAGGTGTTGTCACTCTGTCTCCCAGGAGCCACTGGATAAGTTGCTTGTCCGACATGATAGAGAAGAGGGAAGGAGGCACTGGGGGAAGGAGGAGAAGACAGACAGGGAGAGACAGAGGTACAAGGGAAATGTGTGTATACTATATAACCTGTTGAATTTTTCCAGAAAGAAAAAAATAATGATTTAAATTTAATAAAGAGAAAGTGAAAAAATAGAGGCAAAATAAGAGGTCAAAGACAGAATGGGGCAGGATAAAAACAGCATTATGAAAGGAAAAAGATTAAGAAAGAAACTGTTGAATGCCTGCATGATTTTCTAAGTGCCTCAAAGATTTTTTTCCAATTAGATGAACACAACTGATATAATGCTATTCATAAATAACCAGATCATCTTCTACAGCACAAATTGCATTTTCAGCTGACTAGTTTATAATAAATAAAAATTCACCAGAGTGCATGCTTCTTGAGATTGGGTCATTTAGAAACTTCCATTCCATTAAAAGTAAGTTCTACTTCCTTGACAAAGACCACTGGCTGAAACATCAATTGCCTGTCCTAATGGATGACACCTGTAAGTAAAATAAACATATTTTTAATGGAATAGATGGTCAAAATGACCTTATCTCAAGATAGCATGCACTTTGGTGAATATTTATTGCTGAATTAAAGAGATCTTAATAAGAAAGGACTGTAGTTTCTCTTCATTACCTTTCTTTGCTATATAAAGGCAGAAAATTTTTAAATGCTCAAATTACCTTCACAGTTTACCAATCATTGAGTAAAAGTTTAACAAATCTAATAAATGCCATGAATAATTTGGGGGTAAACCAGCTGGCTTATTTCAAATTAATAATTTATAATGTTATATATCAATTATAAATATTAATATGATATCACTACTGAAATTAACTGTATATTCTTCCAACCAAAAGTTCTTATTAAATTTATAAAATATACTGTTATTTGTTACTCTGCAACATTTAGTTGGTTTGCAGTGTATTTTCAAACAGGTAACAATTCCAGGTCTACTGATGAAATATGCAACTGAAATGTGAAGCTGTATTTTTTTTTTAATTAAAATATTTGGTGATATACTGTATTTTCAGTTCTTAACTGGTGGAAAGATATCTATACTTATATTGGATATAAGTATAAAGTTTCAATTGATAAGAGACGAAAAGTTGACATAAGATATGGCAGCTCATGTAGAAATAATAGGGGCCAGCTCTCCTGCTGTGGCCCCGCACACTGCTCTAGCTGGTCCTGGGATGGAAGCACCGTGGGGCCCACACAAGGAGAGCCCGACTGTCCTGGTAACTTATAAGATTAAAATTAAATCTGGTAGAGGATGGTTCTGAGAAAACACATTCGTTTTATTTGAGGTATGTCATTTTGAAGACTGAGACCATGGAATTTTATCCTTAAGCACAAACGAAATCTTTGTGATAGTCTGTATTTTGTATAGCAAAAATATGAATTCTGAAGCTGAATTATCTATGGGGCCTGTTCAGAGAAATAGATGTTTGTGGAAGCATTTATACCCAGTCAGCTTGAAGAGTCTTAAATGGACCCTACCACTGAGAAATCAAGATGGCAGTACACTAGAGGGAATTGAGAAAAATGGATTAATACAAGACTGCTGTGATAATATACAACCAAGAAGGGTGCCTTTAGCGTGGATTTCATAAAATGAATGAAGATATAGGTTTCTTACACACCACAAATGGACAGTGAGACTTTTTGCATCATGAAGAATATTTTTGACACTTAGAGAAGAAAGATGGCACATTAACAGATGATAGTTTGAGTATGACCTTGTAGAGAATGTTAACTTTAATGAAATTTCTAACACTTAAAACAAAAGAAATTATACCAAATCCCACAAGGGGAAAAAAATGCCAGAGATATTCTGAGAATTGTTTTTGATGTGTTGAAGTAGATTTACAAAACCTAATATTTTCAAATTGTGAAGGATCTTTTGAAATCATGTAATTACTGTTTTTAAAATTTTTGAAGATGAATAAATTAAGTCCCCCCAAATTCAAAAGACTTGGTAAGACTCCTAACCCTGGATATTTGTACAATTAGAGACAGAGCCTTGATTCTTTGCAGAGAAAGATACAAGCATTCCTTTCAAAGTTCTGTGCTGTGCTGCAGGAATCATAACCGCTGGAGTCAATATTCCTGCTTCATGTTCCACATTACATAAAAAGCATTTGGGTCTGACCTGTGTGCAGATTACCTATCGCTACTTTAAAAAAAAAATCACAACTTAATGTCCAAAATAACAATAATTATTTATTGGCTTTAAGAAATTTGGGAGTAGCTAAGCTGAAAGGTTGGAGAAGGCAATGGCACCCCACTCCAGTACTCTTGCCTGGAAAATCCCATGGACAGAGGAGCCTGGTAGGCTGCAGTCCATGGGGTCCCTGAGGGTTGAACACGACTGAGCAACTTCACTTTTACTTTTCACTTTCATGCATTGGAGAAGGAAGTGGCAACCCACTCCCGTGTTCTTGCCTGGAGAATCCCAGGGACGGGGGAGCCTGGTGGGCTGTCGTCTATGGGGTCACACAGAGTTGGACACGACTGAAGTGACTTAGCAGCAAGCTGAAAGTTTTGGGTTAGGGTATGTAAGGACATTCAGTCAGATGTTGCTTGAGCTGCAATCAAATGAAAGTTTGAGCTGGATAATCTCCATTTCAGATCTACTTTGCTCACAGGACTAGCAGATTGGGTGAAGCCAGCTACTCTGTGGATAGGCTCTGAGCAGAGTGAGAGATGTAAGATTATCAAGGATGAAACTTCAACTCCTGTTATATCCTAGCCTCAGAAAACATACTGACTCTCCCACCATATTCTATTGGCCATATATTAATAGAACTAGTTCTAATCAAATGTGAGAGGAGACCACACAAAAGAATGAAGACCTAGAGGCAAGGTTTATGAGAACAAACTTGGAGGCTGCCTACCACAGTCTGCCTCATGGTCTCAAACAATTCGTGTCACTCGCACACGCAAACATACTGACCCACTCCCGACGTCTACAAAAGTCTTATTCCGTTACAGCAAGCTTTCTTGTTCTTATTATATAAATAAGATCTAGATAAAAATGAGGCTCCTTGACTATGGTTCCTTTACTCCCTGAAGAGAGTCTTCCTCAATCTCAACATCTATGAACTAAAGACACAAGATATCTGCACACGTGCACGCACATGCACACACATACCCCGTACAGTGGAGAGACACACGATGACTGCTGTAGAACCATTCAAAAAGGAGGAAACAGGAAATACAGAGAAGTCACTGGTTCTTCACAATTTTGAAATCTAGCCAGGCAGGTCTTGGCAGTTTCTGCGTTAGGGGTGGGCCTGGGAATGATACAGCTGTGCCCTCTGTGCTGTTTTTTTACCCTCTGAGTATTCTTTTTTTCCTGAGAAATGGCCAGTATTTGTAAACGAATATTTTTCTGTCTGCTTCCCACCTATAGCAGTTCAGAGGCTCAAAGGCCTCTCTTCATTTTGTATTCTCTATCCCTTTAACTTCAAGGTGACAATGTTTGTGTGCTTGCTAAGTTGCTTCAGTCATGTCTGACTCTTTGTGACTGGGTAAACTATAGGCCGCTATTCCTCTGTCCATGGGATTTTCCAGGCAAAAATACTGGAGTGGGTTGCCAGGCCCGCCTCCAGGGGATCTTCCCAACCCAGGGATCAGACCCATATCTCATTGTTTATCATGATATAATTCTCTTAAAAAAACCTATGGGCTTCCTATAAAGCTATTGACTGCAGTTGACTAGACAAAATCCACACAATCAGTCCTTCTCTACCTTGAGATTCTTAAAAAGTTCCTGAAGGCCAACATATTTAATATTCATGGCAGCCCTATTGTTTAATGAGAGGATCCATGAAGCACAGCTCTAAGATTCTTAAAGGATTTTTTTTTCTGAGGCACCACTCAAAATCTTCCTGAGCTTTTAATAGTTTTTCAGTCACACACTCGGTGTTCTCTTCAGATCAGGAGTTATCAAAGTGTGATCTGAGGACACCTGGAGTCCTCAAGACACTTACAGAGAGTCCACGAGGTCAAAACTCTTTTCAAAATAACACTAAGACATGATTTGTCTTTTCCTGTCTTATACCATGCAGTAGAATTTTCCTGAGGCTAGACCTATTATATCTGCCAGGCGTCTTCTATCAAGTATTAAAAAAAAATGCAAACATGTAAAACAATGACATTATATTTTTCCTTTGTTTTCAAAAATATTTTTATAAAAATATATCATTTTGTTACCATGTATGTGTCTTGTTTAAAATTCCTCAATTTTAATTTCTAAATCAGTATATATATAACACACATACAAAAAGTATTTGGGGTCATTGTAACAGTATAAAGAGCCCTAAGAGAAAAGTCTTTGAGAAATACCACTTTAGATTGTGTTTTGCTTACAGAAGTGTGTATGTTTGACGTATTGGTTACATTAGCTATTATTATAAAAATGAAAGTGAAAGTGAAATCACTCAGTCCTGTTAGACTCTGTGCGACCCCATGGACTGCAGCCTACCAGGGTCCTCCATCCATGAGATTCTCCAGGCAAGAATACTGGAGTGGGTTGCCATTTCCTTCTCCAGGGAATCTTCCTGACCCAGGGATTGAACCCAGGTCTCCCGCATTGGAGGCAGACGCTTTAACCTCTGAGCCACCAGGGAGCCGTTATTATAAAAGTGCTCTGAAAAATAGTATGTGTGCGTGCTAAGTTGCTTCAGTCGTGTCCCACTCTGTGCGACCCCATGGACTGCAGCCCTCCATGTTCCTTTGTCCCTGGGATTCTCCAATTAAGGATTCTGAGAATAATATAAGCAATAGCAATAAAAAAATAATCCAAAACAAAATAACATATCACCTATACTACAAAGAATAACAGAACAGACTACTTGGCCAAGAGATGAACAGTAGTACTAGGAGATTTTTTTAATAATTCCCTAGCATTCAGAATTGTATTTTTTTTTTTCCTATAGAAATAGCATGTGGACCACAAAGACCCAATGAGGAATCTTTTCATATGGGATCCAACCCACAGTAGGCAATGAATATCTGATTTTCTCTTCTTTGGGCTGAGGAAGTGAGGTACAAGCAAGATCTCATTCTTACAACAAATATGGATAGATCCATGTGCACAACCCTAAACCCAACCAACAAATCAGATTGAAAGGAAAGAGTAGGTGCAGGACACACACAGTCATTATGTTTACACCATAGGAAACATTTTCCTAGTAGCTGGAGCCATATCTTACTATCTGAATCAGAATAATTCACTCCTTTGTCATCTCTAACCTAGACAAAAGACAACAAACAAAATTAACCAGACTGTTGTATTAACATGATATCATATGCCATCCTAAAGTTATTTCCAAAGAAAGCTTTTTTGTTAAAGTTCAAGTTTAAAATGGGATATTAAATGAAGTTGATTCTTGAGTAAGATTTCAACACTGTTAGGTGAAACAGAGTACCTTAAGCTTTCAGATCATTTTGTGCATTCAAGAAATGTCTGTCACTTCACTTTAGTTCCATGCTCAATCATTTAGAGCAAAACACAACACAACAAAAATCCCAATCCATTCTGCCAGCTCAACAAAAGGCTTTGTGTGGGTGTGTGTTAGAAAGTAATTATGAGGTTTTTATTTCACTAATTATTCTTCAGCCTTTGAAATGTCAGTGTAGGTCAAAGTAGCAGCCAATGTTTTGAACCAGATCTGAATTCAAATAAGGAGGCCACTGCAGGAATAACAAGAAAAAGAATCAACAGAAAAGTAATTTGATGTTATGAGTGACAGAAAATGAGACTCAAGGTCACAGGAATTTAAAGTTTCTATCCAGAGAACTTCAAAAACTCCAAAGTGTCATGCAAAATTTATTTTTTCGATATGACATGATTGACTATGCCTCTATATCCACACTTGATGTTGTAAAGCAGTATAAAGACTTAATTAATGAGATTTTAAAATATTTAAAAAGTTACAAAATCACATAGGACTCTTTTTCCAAGTAGCCATTTTGGGAGATTATAAACTAATACTGAATATTATATAACTGCTCCAAACATTTTCCTTGACTCTCCTTGAGAAATTATTTTTCTGAGCTGATTTCACAAATTAGAAGACTAATTCCATTATAACAAAATTTCATTTTTACAAATACTATATTTTCTAACTTCAACAGAAAAGAAGTACATCCTCTGAGAAGAAAACATGAGTAAACCTGGCAAATTCTCTTATAATAACTAATATGCATGCATATGCTGATTTTTTATTCAAAAATTATCTCAACAACGTTAGTAGACTTAGGTGTATCACTGACTTCCCTGTCCCCAAGCCATCAGGATCAGCTAAATTTACACAATAAAAGCAAAGCAGATTGGAGTAAAGTGATTCCATTCATTTCAGTCATGCTCATGACTGATACCTGGTGTCATGACCAAATTGATCATACAATGGTCTCCATCAATCTTTGCAACAGTAGAATTGAGCAGATTAGTTGTGCTGTGGCCTGTTCATTTCACCTTCTCTAGATACAGCTCAATCGAGAGGAGTAAGTTAATTGAGGATAGTGGGATCTCTCTGACTTTATGACAATCACTTCACCTCTCTTTTTTGTTCCCAAATTTTGAGTCTGGTAGGTCTAATATGTCCTTGCCTCTTGCTTCTTCATGCCTGGACCTCAGACCTGAACGCTTGGCATCATCCCAGGCCCCTTCCCAGACTTAATATCTGAGTCTCAACATTGGTTTAAGACCTCCTCCCACTCTCATGATTTCTTTGCACTTTAAATTTAAGAAGCACTGATCTGGCCATAGCTACTTTGGGGGTTGATGGAGCTCTCCTTTTTAAGCAAGTACATTATTTATAAGAAGATCTGACAAAGTTTCTGTGACTAGAGACCAGGAAAGGCACTCAAGAAGAATACACCAAGAGACCAAATCAAATAAGGATTTCAGAAAAATTTCTCTATAACTGATCCAAAGTATCACCTTCATTAAAATCTGAACTATTTCTAGAACACTGTTTGCAGTTTACTTTGGCTTTCCCAATTCCTAACACTTAGCCCACTACTGTCCAACAGAAATAAAATGTGAACCATAAGAGTGAGCCATAGATGTAACTTTAATTTTCTATTAGCCACATTAAGCAGATAAAAATAAACAGGTAAAATTAATAATACTTATAATTTAACCCAATATGTCCAAAATTATTGGGGCTACCAACCAAAATATTAATACTTAATCAAAATATTAATGATATAGTTTATACTTTTATACTAAGTCTTCAACATCTGGTGTGTATTTTACCCTTACAGCACCTCACAACTAGAACTGGACACATTTCAAGTTCTCTGGATATACATGTAGCCATGGTTACTATATTGGGCAGCACAGTTCTAGCCCAAAGACCAGAATTGTAGCTAAGCCCATTCTCCCTAAATCCTGTGTGTTCCACTTTGGGGCCCATACTTTTAACTACTTGTGTTCTGATGTATCATTTAGAGGCTTCTATTACGTTTTAATTGTATGTGTGTGTGTGTGTGTTTGTGATTTTTTTCTTCTCCAATTTGAAGCATATCCAAGTACTGTACCTATGACTTAACTGAAATAACAACTTTCTGGTGAGTTCTGCCCCTTTCCAATTTACTAGATTAAGTTGTAGCCTGGGTTAATAGATGCTTCCTCTTAACATATTCTTCTTGCCTATTCCTAGACAATTTAGAATGAAGAAAACTCAACTTTCCAGGTACCCCATTGTGGACTGAATAACATGGAGGCTGTACTTCCTCTAGTTTTCAATTTCTTTATCTGTAACAAGGGAAAATAACAGTGTCTCCATTGCAAGGTGTGAGGATTAATTAAGGTCATGCATGTACTATACAGTCCATAACCTGAACTATGGGTTCAGTAAATGCTATTCATCATTAATTGTAGTCTCCCTTTAACCTCAATAACTGAGGGGCTAAAAATGATTATGTGACCCAGGATGGGGGCTAGGCATGGAGTAGACTATAAGAATGATAAACACTCATATCAAGCCCTTTGAACTCTAACACCAGTATCTTATGTTTTAGGTTTTTGTTTTAGCCACTTTGGGTTCTCTTTTTTTTTTTTTTTTTGGTACTAAGTTCTGTATTAGTCGAGATAAAGTAGGTTATTCTGTGGCAAATAAATGAATAAACAAAATTGAAATCTCAGAGGTGTAATACAAAGTTTTAATTCTTATTCAAGTCATAGTCTGATGTGTCTCAGGTGGCCCTCTGTGGGGACGGCCCTCCAAATAGAGACTCAGGGATCTAGTCCCTTTCTAGGTTGCTGCTGTACTGTCATCTTAACACCCAGCCTCCAAGATTTCCAAAACAGAGTGATACAAGGCACAGGTAATGAGCCAAGTGTATAAACAAGTCTGGAAATGGCACACATTATTACTGTTGATATTCCATTGACCAAAATATAATCAGAAAACAACCACATAGTCCCAAGTCTACCTCGATGCCCAGAGTGGGCACTAGGAAATAATTTGGAATACACATAACACTGTTTCTAGCATAGGTTGATATTTTGTGCATTTGGAGTACAGAATGCAATATTAAAGAAACATTTCCCCCAAGTGTCTGGGTGTGTATGGTGGCTTAGGTTGTGGATGGAATGGACTGAATCAAAGGCTTATAGAAGAAAAAAATGAAATACCTGGCTTTAATGTATATAACAATTAAAATTTGAAATCTAGGGGAAAATACTGATTTATCTTCATTTAATAATGTCTCATGCTCATTTAGTCTAGGATAGTTTTCAAATTCATCAAGTGCTTTTCCAATTTCTGTGAATTATCATACTGCATCTTCACAGCACCTTGTGACAGAGGTGGTACTTTTATCCCCATTTTACAGATGAGTATGAATTAAGTATTGGCAGGTTCAGTGACCGCCATCCAAGGTGTTGAGTGCCAAAAGCAGGACTCTACCCAGGTGCCACAGGGCTCCAGAACCCAGTCTCCCATCTAGGCTGGCACTGTTCCCAGTGCAATGGTAGATGTTACCCCAGACCCTGGGTAAACACCAACCAAACAAGTTCATTGTGTTATAAGGCTTCACTTCAATCCTCAGACACTTCTAGCTGCTCAGTTTAACTATCATGGATTGTTTCTTATTCTGCTCTAGGGACCACAGAAAAGACTAATCCTTCTTTTGTATTAACTCTTTTAATAGTTGGAGACAATTAGACCTGTTCATCAACCCTAATTGTTTAAAAATATTTTTTTCCAAACATTCCTCAATGCCATTTGCAGATTTTACTGTCTCCATATCATATTCTAGTTTAACATCCCTTTTGAAACCTAAGACTCACAATTTAAAACAGTGTTGCACATGTGATCTGAGACGGCTCCCTCAAGCAAGAGTGATGATGCACTGCATGTCACATCCCATTCTTCATCCCTCCTATGCCTGATGACTTTCTCTTCCTGCTGCACCTCACTCCTTGGACCTGTCCCCCTTCCCTGAGGGCTTCATATATTGGGAACCATCTGAAAATTTAAAATAAACTCTGTAAGTTTGTTTCTCTGTGGTAATCTTCAAACTTGAAACTTCTGAATGACTCAGTAGGCACTGATGTTTGTTCAGAAATATTTTACCAAATAGTCTTGACTGCATACTGCCCCATAAGTTCATAGAAAAGTATGAAATGGTAAAGGAAATCTTTATTTTACATTTTCAATTTTAATTTTATTTTACACTTACTATGTGCTAGGGTCTGTAATACAGAATGGATTAAAATGATAAACAAAACAATTGTGGTCTTTGCTTTCATGGTACTATGAGTATAATAAGAAAGACAGACATTGCTCAATAATATGCAAGTAAATATAAGAATATACTTATATATCACTGGTATTATCACACCAGTGATAAATGCTTTGAAAGAAAATACCAAGTACTTTGAGAAGGCAAAGAGACCTCTTCTAGACTGGAACTAATTTGAGGACATAGAGATTTGTGATCTGAGTTATCTAGGGTGGCTAGAATCCCCATGTCATGCTCTATCCATTATACAGTCAGCCTAGCTAAAGGAAACAAAAGATGCCTGTCCTAGAAAAGTTTCTCACACAATGGAATTTGCAGCACAAACATAATAGCAAACATATATATATATAATGAGTAAAACAACCCATGTTTACCCTTCAGAGACAGACAATCTGATAGTGATTATTTTAAAAAGAAACTCATGTGCTGAGAAAGCAGGGAAGTGTACAGTGGACTAGAAAGGAGAAGTAACATCATCTAAAGCATAATTTGGAAAATATTCCAGAAACCTGGGTCATTATTAGGATACTGAAGGAAGCAAAGGCAAGGTTTGAGCAAACAGAGAGAGATGATATTTGAAATGGACTGAATGATGGCGCACACAATGCCTTGAAGGCAGGAAACAGGAAGGATGACATGTCCTGACCTCAGTTCCCAGGAGCAATCACACATACAATACTTAGAGCAGGGTCTGTGTACTCATGAGAAACCGACGTGCCTTCTTCATCACAAGAACCCAAGTGTGATGGACTTGCTGAGGGTTAAGTACAATGTGGACCCCCCACCCCTCCACTTACATGCGTCCTCCTATGCTGCCTAGCTTAGACCTTTTGGGTCACAATGCTGCTGCTGCTAAGTCGCTTCAGTCGTGTCCGATTCTGTGCGACCCCATAGACGGCAGCCCACCAGGCTCTCCCGCCCCTGGGATTCTCCAGGCAAGAACACTGGAGTGGGTTGCCATTTCCTTCTCCAATGTGGGTCACAATAGCTTTGTGCAAATCAAAGTTCTGAAATATGGCTTTTGCCAATTAAAAAAAAAATAAGAGAAATGATTATCTGGTGTACTGTACTGTTTGCAAGAGAAGCTGGATTTATGTACCGCAAAAATTACATTGGTTTTCTGCTTCTGGAAAGTCTTCCCTTGATTGAGCTTATGGCTTGGGGTATGTTAACATTCTGAAGACTTTAGGTGATTAACTGCACTAATGGAACTTGATACCCACTCACTTGCTTAGTTGACAGCTTTTACAGAGCAAAATAGTAAATTTCAAATCTGCTCTTGTTTAACTCTTCTGGCTCTTTCCAAGGTCAGTGTTAATAAGTCCACACCTTGACTGGAACTGACAGCACGTAAGTCTTTTAAAGACTGATAGAAACCTCAGAAAGGTGTGCAATAGAGTTTGGCTTTAAAATAAGTTTGCTAAAAAGAGGGTATTTCCCATACTGAAATTACAGCCAAGCTTCATATTATTTTTAAAAGTCTAAGGGCAATTCAACTTAATATGACATTTTCAATGAGATGTACTTCTTGAGTACAAATATTTCTGTATTATAAAATTCTTTAGTGCTTCCTTTTCAGTCCTTCAGTATCTAGATGTATTTCTTTTCCCCTCAAATCCATTATTAGGCAGAATTTCTATCTTTTCTATCAAGGACATTTAAACAGAATGTAGATTTCAGGCTTATTTTGTCTATGACTCTAAAAATGCAAAGAGCTTCGTTTTAATATACTTGATTTTCTTTAGAGTCAACATTCCTTCTTGCATTTCAATGTGATGATGTAAATCAGTGCAGACACTCAGAGCTGTCTGCAGCTTCTGCTTTGGTCCCATATTATGCACCTCTTCCACATTCTGCATTGTTTATCCCAATCACTATTACACTAAGTGAATAAACATTGTTCTAGTTTACATGTAAAGCAGCTTCCGAATAGAAAAGATTCATGGCGATTCATGATAACACAGAAAACCATACAGCTCCCATCAGACCTGTCATACCTCGGAGTTGTATTTTGTTCAGTTCTATGCAGGAAATTGAATACCCCTTCAACTGCATGTAGAACACAGTTCATGCGGCATCATTTTAGAGACCAGCAGTCTTTCGAAGTCCAACAGAGTCTGTCCTCCAACTCTGGAAGAGAACCTTTTCTTTGAACACTAAAGGAAGTTGTTGGCTTTGGTTGGGGTCTGTGCAGCATCAAGAATGTGCACCTTTGAATCTGAGACTGACACTCAGCACTGTGAGATGCTCAGGCTCTGGAAGGCTTCCGGGAGGAGCCGGCACGCTTCTCGTGGCTCATCTGCGATCTGAGATGCATGCTGTCTCCACAGCAGATGCTCATGGAGTGCAAGAGCGATGGACTCCTCTGCCTGCACTTAATTCACCTTTTCTCTTTGCCCTTCCTTCCACTGACCTCCTCCCAAGTCCCCCTTCCCTCCTCTTTGCTCCCCTCTCTGTCTTTATACCGTTGCCCCTCTTTCCCCCCTCTTTTATGTAGAAACCTATAAAATAGAATGTTTGTACAAAGATTAGGTAATGCATTTCCATTGTGCTGCTGGGTGATGTGCTTTGTCAGGCCAATATTACTATGCAGTTCACAGAACCACAGATATATATTTTTTTCAGCTAGAGGAGAATTAGAGATAACCCTGTGAAGTGGTTTCCAAATTATATTTTAGCAGTGGAATCTTTGGTTTAAAGAAAATTCTACATGGGATCATAATATATAAAATTGATGAAAGTGAAGCTGCTCTTTGAAACAAAGAAGGAAGAAGGGCCCAGAGTCCCTCATCCTCAACCTCCTCCTTCCCTTCAAGAAACCCTGGTCTCCTTGGGAGGAAAACCTTGATCTTATGCTCTCTCTCCCCTATCTGAGGACCAGAAAGATCAAATATTTTCTCCCAGGTAACATACCTTTTAAGTTACAAGGACAGAACCACAACCCAGCATTCTATATCTGGGAATCGTAGGTGATTTTGTTCTTATCTTAATAAAATGTGAATTCAGGTCTGAAGAAAACACAGCGTGACTTTGAGGGAGGGGTGGAATCGTTACATAACTCCAACAAACATTTACTTAGGATTTATACTGTGCTAGGCAGTGAGCAGGTGTTACAAATATAAAAAGAAAGATTCATTCCTTCAAGATGCTTTAAGTCCAGTAGGTAGAAAGATGCATAAAACAAAAGAAAACCATACCCTGGAGTTTGAGGAGAATAAAACACAGAAAGAACCTTCCATCTTCCCTGTGGGGTCATGGAAAGCTTGATAGAGGAGGTAGCATTTTAGCTGGAATATGGAAAGATAGGAGCTGACCAGGAAAGGGACATTCAGACAGTAGATCCAGCATGGCCCAGATGTGTGGAGAAATGAAACTCTGGCATCACCCAGAATTTTAGGCAGTAGCTTGGTGCGGCGTGCCATATGGGAGGCAGAATGGTGGGGCAGTGGGGTTGGAGAGGTCAAAAGGACCCAACATCTATTAACTTGGGAAAAACCGGAAAGAATTCAAGAATTCTGAGAAGGAAAATGACATACAAGTTAGAAAAATCATTTTACAACGAGGAGGATGCAAATTAGAGCAGTAACAGTGGAGGCGATGATGAACTAGAGAGTCCAAGGACTTAGTTATTAATATATCTTGGGATGATGGGGGAGGGTAAGAGAAGATAGGGCCAGGTTTCTACTTGGAACAGTTGGGCAGACGGTTGTCTGTCCTTGGACAGGAAATATAGAAGGGAGATCAGATTTTAGGCTCTGAGAAAAGAATGATTGGTTTTGAATATACTGAGTCAGAGGAGAATATGTGGAGTCTTGATGAAAAAGTCTTGTGCTTAAGAAGAGAATCAGAGATTTTAAAAGAGGGTTGGGAGGAGGCCAGAGGATGCAATGCCAGCTTTTTATGTGGTAACGAAAACTTTGGATAAGATTTCTTTGAAAGACCACAAGGATGAAAAATACGAGAGAGCAACAGAAGGAGCCCCTGAGGACTCCAAAGTCTAAGTGATGGGTATAGAATGAACATCTCACAATCAAGGTATCACCAGAGGCATAAGATAAGAGACAGAACTGCCATGGAAACCAACCCCAATAAAGAAAGAACCTGATCTCTGTTACATTCCACTGAGAAGCCAGTTCAGATGAGAACTGAACATCCATCACCTACTATGGCTACAAGAAGGCTGTTTGTGGTCTTTGCTGGCAGGTTAGTGGAGTGAAGGGAACAGAGGCTGAGCCTATTGCTAACTGAGGAAAGGGTGTAAAGTAAGAAGTGGAGGTATTCATTCTTGATTGGTATTTCAAAGAACTTGCCTATGAAGGGAAGGGGAAATACAGGCTTCTAGCTCAAAGAACATGGAAGGTAAAATTAAGGTTTTTCTTTTGCAATAAGAGAAACTTGAAAGAGACCAATGAAACTGGAAGGCTGAAGATCCAGGACAGAGGAAAATGGCAAAAGGAGCATAGCCCCAAAGATTCCTAAACGCTGGAGGTAGTAATGGTCTTGAACAGGAGGAAAATGGGTGCAAATTTAGATGTTTCCTAACAGTGAAGTTGATCTGAGCATGTTCTTCCCCGACTGCTAAATGCCAGAAGTGAGAGAGAAGGGGAACAGAGTTTGAAGACACAAGTTTGGAAGAATCCCTGAATGTAAAGGCTGAGGACAGGAAGTACATGGAGAAAGACACATATAAAACCTGTCCATTCATGTTGATGGATAACTGAGTTTAGAGACCCAAGTTTCTGGTTCCAGTCTAGTTTTAGGCAGATGCCCATTCTTAATCCTAGCCTTATGGGTTGGATGCAGCAACATTCTATCCAAATGTCAAGGGGACATGGAGCAGACAAGAAGGACAGTGTGCATTCTGAAAATTTTCAAAGTTGTTAAGACACTCAACTTCCCTCCAGAAGATATAACCATCTTCTCAGTTCCATCCTGACTTCCTGAGGATGTCAGAGACAAACTAACTTTCTTCTCTTCCTGCCAGCAGCATATTCTTCCTACTTTGCATTTCCTTTCAACTCCCCTTTGCAGTGTCATTAGGAGAACAACACGGGGCACCTCCTCTGTCTGCAGGCTGGCTGTGTCCACAGACGCCACCTGCAGGCCATCGGAGGGCAGATAACATTCTCTCCATTGGTGGAGGATGATATGGATACACCAGCACCAACACTCCCTACCTTGATATGATCAGTTAATGACAATCTGTCTTTATAAAAGCCTCACTGAATTCAGGCGCTATTGCCTCCCAGAGTGTTCTCACCACTAGAATCGGTGTGGGTGTGTAGTGTGTGATGTGTGGTGTGTGTGTAGGGGTGGGGGGGATCAAATTAAGTCACTTCCCACCTACCTTTTTGCTATCAACTTGGAAATTATTAGTACAAATGATGGTTTGCCTAACAATAGCAATGCAATCAAAACAACTGCATCCATCTCAGTGAACCATGTCACGGGCTTGGGTATTCCACTGGCTGCTAATTAACAATGACACGCATTAATGGCCCCAGCCACAGGGTCAACACAGCAATCGTAGTGCCATACTGCAGGCAGAAATGATAGATATTAAACACTTTTCTCCAGCCCCAAGGAAGAAGGGGGGAAATAAACATCACCTGACAGCTGATATCCAATGGAAACAACTCTCTAAAGCAGCAGGCTTCCCCAAACCTAAGAGAAAGAGAAAGTACTGTATGAAAGTGACTTCCTGCTTCCAGATCTCTGAGCAATTTTATGCTGAAATTTAATAGAATGTGAAACTTAGTCCTGAACAAGGACTGAGGAAAAGAAATCACCACGCCGTGAAGTTCAGAGGCAGGTTGGCAGGGGCAGTATGGCACCCATCTTTTCTGCTAAAACCCTTCCTTTCAGCAGCTGTACAGAAGTGGGTTTTAAAGCCTTAAAAAAAAAAAAATCCCCCTTAGCCTTCCAGAGCATCCCAAGTGTATTCTTCAGGAGCCCCAGTAAAGGAGCCACGGGGTTACTTGGCCAACATGACCCAATAACTAATGTGTATGGTGCCCTCAGGCTTTGTACAGTTCCAAGCAGGCAGCAGGTGCCCATTAAATACTTGTCAGCTAAATGAATAAGCCGACTCCCAACTGTTAGCCACTTAGCCCTGACTAGCCTATCAGATTACCGTCTGTGCCTACCCTGAGCAGTGTCCAGAGAGGCAGTGAGAAGACACATTTGAGGTGGGGCTAGAGCAGAGGGGACATGGGATCAGGGAACAGCTGGGGAGGGAGGAGAGGAGGATTCTGGGTGATGGGCCTCGGGCACCTGCCAGGAGAAAAGATGACCTGATAAGGGGGTGATAGAAAGACTACAGAGTCTGTCTGGGAACTTCAGAAGGCACCTGGGGGCACCTCTCCCTTCTGGGGATGAACTTGAATTCCAGCCCCCTATTCAGATGCTGCTCTTCCCTTGCCTCTCCCCGCCAGTCTCCGAGGGAAGCAGACTGTGTTTGTTTGTTATGCACAGCACTGCAATACACAAACAGATTGACATAAATTTATGCCAGCCTTTCTTGTTTAAAAACATGAATTATTCAAGAAATATTACAATATTAATTAGAAATCATTAAAATACGAGTGTTGGGGGAGGGAGCAATGAGATGGTGCATTAGCAAAATCGCATTTAGCCCAAACATAAAATGTGCCAAAGCTGCTTAATCATTGTTTTGATAGTCAAAATACCATAACACCAGTTTCACAGAACAGGGAAGAGGAAGGCTCTTGGAAGCCTCTGCTTCCCATTATTATTGGCGAGATTAATTATTTATGGAGCTCCGGCAGTGTACTGGGTGCTCCAGGAGACACAAATAAGACGAGGTTTCTGCCCAAAGGGCAGAAGAGCGAAATCAGAGCAGCACAGAGTTCTGACACACACAGCCAGCCAGTGATTAATGATTGAGAGAACGAGGGGCTCTGACTTCTCAGTTTGCTCAATATTTTGAGTTTTCAGCCTTCAGAGGAATCACAAAGTGAATGCACTTACTAAGAATGCCACGGAAGAAGTAAGTTATCAGGAGCTCTAGAAATGAATAAAATATATGAATCTGGAAGGTCAATGTTTCATTTACAAACTTAGGTCTGGAGGATTCACTGGTGATGCTGATTATTTCATATTTGTTATGGGTCCACAAACCACAACTGTCGCACAAAATGCACACATGGCATAACTTCTGTAAATTTGAAACATTACAATACAGGTAAATGTGGATATCATATATACGAGTATGACACTGGCACTGACATGTGGTAATCATTTAAAAGAGGGACTTCAGCATGATTGATGTAACAGCGCATGTGAAAGAAAAAACCAGGAAACACAATGAGTCAGTTCATCTCAGTCTAAGAGGGGCTATTTCGACAGCTGAATTAACTATTTCATGGTAGGGTATCATTCAGAGTCTGCTGCAATGGAACACCAATAGAATCCTCGTGACTTTAATGGATTACAAGCACTTTCACTCAGCACCAAAAGATGTTGAAATCGATCAGCAAGTGATTATCACACCCTGCAGGATATGGACAGGAAAGAGTGAAAGCAGAGTTGCAGAGAGCCAGAATTGGAAACTAGTTCATCCTCTTGCCCCATTTAGCTTAGTCTATGCCCAGCAAGGGACCGCGGTCACACCCAAACACCATCAGCACGGTTTGTCACAGGGCACAGTGGGAGAAGCCACGGAATCTTTCAGGAACACTGAAATTGACATGACCTCGGAAAAAGCCAAGGACATCCAGGCCAGGCTGTTTCTCTCTCACTTAGAACGTGAGTCCGTTCTGTTGTATGATTAAAAGTTCCTGGTCTAGAGCTACTTGATAATGGGGGACTTTGTCTTATTTCCTTCCAATTCCGGGTCAGTGTCCACATATTAAGATGAAGACATGGAAGGTAGGGCTTGAAGCTAGCCTGCCTAGAGTAGGAAGTCAGGAAATCAAATGGGTCTAAACAGAAACATACAGTAGCTGGAGGAGGAATGAATCCAGAAACAAGAGGCAGACAAGCAAAGGAAAGACAAACCTAGAAAAGCCAGTCTCAAATTCAAGCTAGGAATGTAGATGCCCTAGTGGATCAGAGTCTTAGGAAGGGTAATAGTCACAAAGGAAGAGATGACTGAATTCTCCAGGGCCTGCTTCAAATGGCTTTTTGTTCCTTTTCCCAATTCTCTTGAGTGTTTCGTCTCACAGAGAGCCTCTGGTTGATGAGGGAGCCTCTGACAGCCTGCATTGGCCCCAGTATGCTCAGTAAATATTTGTGGGGTGAATGACTCAATGATTTTAATTTCAGTTCAAGTCCATCTAGAGACCAGCAGATGTTCAGGGAATCTAAATTAATGTACTTCCCACTACACATATATAAATTAACTGATATTACTAACAGGAGCGGAGACAGAGGTTGGAACGAATGTGACTATTTATAAAAATCAAAGCTAAGTGAGTCAGTTATAGAACCTTGGAAGTTGGGTAGTTTTCCAAACTCATTAGGCAGCCTGCAAACAATAATTGGCTTGTAGCACTTGCACTGGTTCATTCTTGCACACTGCTCAGTATTGCCATCTAGTCCTTCTGGTACTGATCCTTTTTACCTTGTGCATCTGAATCCTCTGTCTCCACTTTGCTAAGCCAAGATAATATGTCTTCAGTCACTCTTACATTCAGGTACAAATATATATTAACTAACTCTCTCAACACACACACTCACACATACACACTCCACATTCACACAAATTGGGAAACTAGTATATTAACTTTTTCATTAGACTTTTTTTTTTTTTAAGGAATGTTTCTTTTAACTTCTGGGAGTGGAAATAGGAGTTATTTTTAAGGCTGCAATAATAGGCTGTAATAACAAGCCAGAAAAAACAACCAGCAGACTAAAATAAAGGTACAAATTCATTTGGAAGAAAATACAAGTGTAATGAGATACTTGACCCCACAAACATGGCCTCAATCGCTGATCAAAAGCATTGTGCTTTCCAAACAATCAGGATGCAGTTTAATATAGTAGCAACTGCCCAGGTTACAAGATCAACTTGTCACAGTTTGAATTTTCTTGAGTTCATGTTTACAAGCTCTGAGTATCTCTGCAGCACAAAAAGCTCAAGAAAGCGTACCTCACTTGAAGAGAGGAACATACCAAATGCTTCTGGACTGATTTATTAACTGATGGGCATCAAGATGGAGTTCGTGTTATTCTTCTAAGACTCTGTTTCTGCAATTAAAGCCAAGCTCAGAACAGAAGTGGTAACAAAGATAACACAGTCCAGTTCACATCCTGGATTAAAACTCCTGTTTCCTACATGGCACCTCCCAAAGGGGAAATTTTAAGATAAGCAGAAATATGCATACAATGCAACCACATGCACATACAAGTACAGCACCATGATTTTTATGACTACCTCTTATAGGTTAGGTATTACCTGTGCGCCAGGCTGATTCATTAAAAACCTTGGGGACCTGATAGGATCTTCTGGAAAAAGGAAACACCCCAAGGTACCATAGCTGTTAGTTGAATAGGGGTCTGCTTATCTGGACCCGAGACTCTTCCAAGTGACCATCATGGTGTGCTTCTGGAAAATCCCATGGTGCTCTCAGGACCCCAGAGATCCCAGAGCAAAAATAAGAAGGAGGGCTGCTGTCTACTGGCCAGAAGGTCCATCTGGAGCTACATAACTTTGAGTATTCTTATTCAAAAACTCAGCAGAACTCAGGATATCTGCACCTTGCCTGTTGCAAATGCTCTCACATTAGCACTCAGTTTCAGTCATTCTGACCTCCATGAAAACTTTCAGTGTCCGATATATGTCTGGAGAACAACACTGTAAGGACTGCCCATCACTCTTCCCGAGATATCCCTCTACTCCCCTATATTCTTCTCAATACACAGACTTCTAAATGCTAAGAATCTGGCTAAGGCTAATTAGACTTAGTGTATAACCTAACACTTTGGATTTCCCAGGTGGCGCAAGTGGTAAAGAATCCTTCTGCCAATGCAGGAGATGCAAGAGATGTTGAGTTCAGTCCCTGGGTCAGGAAGACACCCTGGAGAAGGGAACGGCAACCCACTCCACTATTCTTGCCTGGGAAATCCAATGGATGGAGGAGCCTGGTGGGTCCCAATTCATGGGGTCACAAGGAGTCAGACATGACTGAGCACACACACGCTATACCACAAATACTGACACAGTCAAAAGCAGTCACAATACCTGTATTCAGGTAAGTGTGTCAAAGCTGCAGGAAGAGACAGTTCTTCCCATCCCATCATCATATAAGAATACACTCCATAGCAACCTACGCACAGATGTCTTGTCACCATAAATTCTTCCCTTTGGAAGCCTAGCATGATGGCAACCCCTCTAACCCTCTGGATAAAGATTGAGATACTCTATAGGTCACACTGGTACCACAAAATAAGGTAGAATTTACTGCAGCGGGAAGAAAATAGCCAGAGGTCTCAGAATGAAACCCTCATCCCAGTGTTCTTACTACTTGTTTTAAAAACTGAAAGCCTCAGGAAATCTGCATCTTGCCCATTGCAAAGGCTCACATAGAATATGATTGTGCTAACCCTGGTGCTAAGTTTGGGTGTCATCTGTGCACAAACGTGCAAAGGCTGCATGGAGTCCTGACCCCTCCATACTGGAAAGCTACACCTCCCTAAAATTAAAGCCCGGAAACCTGAGCAGAGGAGACAAGTAAATATCCCCTTTCCTCATGGCACCTCCCGCCTAATGGGAATCGTAGTTAATGATCTGAATCAAAAGCGAAGTCTTGTTTTATGGAATGCTCACTCTTTGTTAAGCAAAGCTGTTTGGGCGAAGGACCATTCTATTGATTTAAAAATTGATTTCTTTTTTCCCCCCTTCATATAACTAAAACATGGCTCACAAATCACAGCTCTTTTATTCTTCTGGCTGCAACCTAGGCTGAATCTCTCCCAACCTACTCACCGAGGGATGTCTGACAGAGGAAGTGGGAACATTTGGACAGAGATTGTTCAAGATTCTATTAAAGGTTTCAAGTGGCTTCCTTTGAACATTTGGTAATTTATATTTCGAGTCCCTTGGTGTAATTATTGTAATTATCATTAATCATCAACTTCCAGACCCAATCGAAATACAGAACATTGGAAAGGTCAAAGCAATGGAGAATTCTACTATCCTTCACAGAAGATATGAGGCATTAACATTCTGAGGCTCCACTTGTGTGACAAAGATTGTAATGAAAACAGAAAATAGCACAAGATTAATGTTCTCATGATAAGAATCATCATAAGGAAAAGAGAAAGTGGAGAAAATTTAACCCACTCCTGTCACAGAGGCACAGTGATGAGCTGGGCTGAGGGTAAAGGGCCGACCGTGGCAGCCTGGTCTGACCTCGCTCAAGATGACTGTGTCTTTCTTCTCTCGTGGAGTAACAAAGACAGGAATCTAAGGAGCACGGTGGGTCATGGTTTGGATAATTCAGTGAACTCCTGGTTGTCTGTCTCCTTCCCTCGATAACAATCTCCAGCTCAAATCACTCACTCAACCTTCAGACCCACATCACAACTGTCTACTAGAAATCTACCTGCATATCCCAATCAGGACTCATCACCTCTTCCCTGAATGGAATCCATCTCATGCACAAAATATGGCAGTGCAGCAACCCCAAATTCTGGAGGCATTCATACCTGTATTCAAATCCCAATATGGCCACCTATTTGTGTGATTCTGGAAAAGAAACTTGCCTTTTCCATGCCATTTTCCCATTTATAAAACATGCTTAATAGTACCTACGCCAAAATGTTATTTTAAAGATAAAGTGAGGCAATATACATAAACTGCTTAGCTCTTAGGAAGTGCTCAATAAATGTCAGCTTTTTTTTTTTTTTCCACAATACAATCCCTCTATTATTACAAAGTCCATCCAGTTACTTAAACAGAAAAAATAAACCTGGTAATTATTGTATATTTCTTCATCTCTGTCACCTTTACATAAGCAGAATAGGACCATATTCTTTCAGCGATAACCCCCTAACCTTCCTCAGTTCTTTCCTTTTAATTTTCATTGCTTCTGCCTTAATTCAGACCCTTAGTACTTTTCCCTGTATGAATTTAATGATCATATTCTTGCCTCTAGTCTTGTCCCATTCTAAACCATCAGCTACACTGGAGCCAAAATTCTCTTTGAAAGCATAAATGTCACCATGCCCTTCTATGGCTTCAATTTCATCAGTGGCTTTCCAGCCCATCTCCTATAGCTCAGATTGCATAGACAGACATATAAGGCTTCCCGGGGCCCAGCCCTACACTTTCTTCTTCCCATCCTCACTCCTGTTCAGCACTTCCACATCCCCATACTCCAGACATATCCCATTTCCTTCAATCCAGCATAGTTCTCCGTTTTTCTTGCCTCCCACCCTTTCAGTGCTGGTCCCTCTACCTGAAATCAACATCCTTCTCTATCTGGTCAAGCCTCCTCATCCTTAAGTGACTCAGCACAGGCATCACGGCTTCTCAGGCTCTTACAAGCTTCCCCTAAGCCCTCTTCTCCCTCAGGTAGCTTTAAATATTCCACATAAATGGAATGCTCCTCCTTAAAATGCTCCTCTCTCAATATTTATGTTGTGTTTTGTTGTATGTAGGTCCCCATCCCCCATCAGGCCATGAACTGGAAAACAGACACTGTTCTCTCAACTCTGTGAACCTAGTTCTTAGGTTTGTCTCTAATACATAGGCGAAGCCTTGAATAAATTCACACATCCTGCTTATCTCTCTTGCTATCTACTATTATAAATGAGATGGGAAGTGAAGTAAAAGCTAAGTACTTCCTCTTTGTTTCTTGTTCACCATTTAGATGGAAAATGAGTTGAAAAAACAAAATGAAACACTAAATGGAAAATAAATACTGTGGATTATCTATGCAGTTCCTAGATCATTCAGGGTTGTTGTTTTTTTGGTTTTTTTTTTTTGCATTGTTTTTAAAAGACAATGTAGGGCCTGCTGAAATACACCAGCAGGCTAAAGATAACTGTGGAAATTTGCTGACATTTTCCACCTTAAATTGTCCCTGTATAATAGAAAAAGGAATGAGAGACATTATGAAGAAGAAAATTTTTAAAGCTCACTCTTTAAGGGAGCAAGGGTACAAGAGCATTGTACTATACAGCTAGTTTTCTGTAAGTCCATTAAAGGAACCAGGAAAGAAAACCATAAAGGACAGTAATTCCACTTGGTAACACAAAGGTGCAGAAGCCAACGAAGTTCATTTTAGTGGCCTGCAGAAGGTGTGCTAAATTTGTCTTTTTTTTTTTTTTTTTTTTTGCCAGAGGCAAACAGCCGCCATGAGAGTGGTAAATGCTGTAGCTGAGTCCCTCTCTCCTACCACTGTGAGATGACAGATTTCTCAGTAAGAGAGTGGCGGCTAGATTCCATATGGAAGGTTCAAGCAGGTTCCCTGGACAAGAGACCACAGGAGCTGTGCCAATGGATGGTCTCTGGGGTGGGGCTGACCCGAATGACTGTTTACTGCTGGAGGCAGTGACACTAGAGAAAAACTAGAAAAAAAAAAAAGAAAAAAAAGCAAAGTCTGTAGCTGGAAAGACAGTACTGAGGCCCGAGGGAGGGAAAAAGGTCAGAAATGGAAAGTAATAACATCAGAAGATGGGAGTGAGTGTGAACTGGGTCAGGAGGCATGCTTCAAGAGGAAGGCTGTGGATGAAGCGAGCAAGGGAGGCAGAGGGCAGACAGACCTCCATGAGCAGCATCCTGTGCAGACAGAAGGCCACTGTGTTCTCAAAGGAGCTGGTCGGGATTAAGCAACAGGAACTCTTTTTGAGGCAGAAGAAAATATTAAAGTTTACTTCAAGTGCCCACGTACCATGACACCACAGTAAGGAAATGGAGAGAAATCAGTCGGAGCCTGGAGAGTAGAGTGACATGGCCACAGAAAGAAAAAAGGAAAGAGCTCGGCACCCTAGAAGCCACATGATCAGCGCCCATTCTGGGTCCACAGCTTGAACAGCAACCATCCTGTCTTCATCTGGAGAGCCTGTGGGCTCCTGATAAACACCACTGTGGGGGGTCTCAGACAACTCCTCCCACCCTCTGCTCATCTCAGCTGTGATCTGGTTTTTCCCCCGTGCTGTCTGTCCCTTTCCTGCTGACAAATTTTGTCTGTTGGTCTCCTTTGCTTTTTATTTCATCTCTGTAAGATGCTGCCTCTCAGCAACCCTCCTCAAGCAATGTGTCCAAGCTTGATGAGAACTCCCATGTGCTGTATCTAGACCAGGCCCCAGGGCAGAAAGGAATGTCTCCCCAAGCATGTGTTCACATGTTAGGGAAGATGTTCATAACAATAAGAATTCTCGAGGGTAACTAGACAAAACTACTCCTAGCTCTAGACAGAAATGACTTAGGGTAATTAAAGAAAATCACATTTTGAGGAACAGGGTAGTTTGCTAAGGGTCTATATATGCATCTGGCATATAACAAAAAATTCTGTGAAACACATCCCACTGTATGTTTGGTACCAAATACTACACAGAAATCAACTAACGCTTCCAAAGAAGATGTACAATGAGTTACTAGGAACTTGAAAGTCCTGGGCATGAAAATGAAAGTCTTAGAGAATTTGCAAATGGTGCTGGGATTTTGACTAAAAGAAGAACATAGACATTAGAAATAATAGGTTTGGGGGCTACGCTGGTTATATATCATTAGAATGGGAATTCCCAGTTGAGTTCATCAAAACAACTTTAAAATATAGAGCAACACTCCCAGAATTAAGTGGTTAGCCATTACTGTGGAAGGATTTATGAATGATACCCCCACCAAAGAACAATAGGGTTAAAAATATCCAGTTATTTTAGATGAAAAAATAATGGGAAGGGAGTTGCAACCAATACTGAAGGCCTAATGAATGACACATAAGACAAAAGTGAGATACAAATATGAAGAATAAATAGGTGTCACAAAGATGTGACGATCTGATACTCATGACAAAAGCACTGGTTGACATGTATACCCTATTAGTTATAAATAAGCCCATTAGAAGAAAGTATTAGTAAGCCAGAATACTGGAGTGCGTAGCCTTTCCCTTCTCCAGGGGATCTTCCCAATCCAGGGATCGAACCCTGGTCTGCTGCGTTGCGGGTGGATTCTTCACCAGCTGAGCCACAAGGGAAGCTGAAGAATACTGGAATGGGTAGCCTATCCCTTCTGCAGGGGATCTTCCCAACCCAGGAATAGAACTGGGGTCTCCTGCATTGCAGGCAGATTCTTTACCAACCGAGCTATGAGGGAAGCCCAAGTCCTATTAAATAGTGTCTCAAAGCGGGTATCATCCTGGGGCTACTACCCGGGTTGATAGGGCAAGTACTAGCATACCGAGAAGCATTTGCCATCCCAGCAAACCCAGTGCTTTCAGCTGTGGTTTTACTTGTGGTTCCTGAGTTTTAACTAAACCAGAGAGATTGGGTCACCGGATACTAAGTGAGACAAGATAATCATAACCCAGGAGCCACGTGAAATTCATATCCAGTGTCAGCACTGCAGTCCAACAGCCATGTGATTTACATAAATATTCAAAAGCTACTGTGTGAATAGAAAGAGTAGTGGGGCAACCTGGGATGAAAGAGAGAAATAAAGCCATGGTTATTCGTGTAGCAGTTAAGAACATGGATTCTAACTCCAGCCTGGGTTCGATCCTAACCCCGCCATTTACTTGTTAGGTGATACTGGGCAATTTATGTAACCTCTCTTTGCCTTGCAAATTCATTGGTAAAATAGGAATGTTAATGGTCCATATCTCATAGGCTGTTGTGTGGATTAAATAAATTAACTCATGGAAAGCTCTTAAGAGAATAAGGGGCACATACCAAGCTATGTGTGTGCTATCCAGTACAGATCATATAGCTTAAAAATCTAAACATGAAGCAGAGGCTAACATGAAAGTCAGGTCATGGCAATACTAACTGAATCAACAATTATTTTTGAGTGCCTATTACATTTGGGGCACTTTCCTAGGTTCTTGGAATATTTTGGTAAATTCAGTGAGTCTGTATAAAGCAACCAGAGAAATTACGTACTTGTATATAGCTCAGTTGGTAAAGAATCCGCCTGCAATGCAGGAGACCCCCGTTCTATTCCTGGGTCGGGAAGATCCCCTGGAGAAGGGAAAGGCTACCCACTCCAGTATTCTAGCCTAGAGAATTCCATGGACTTGTATAGTCCATGGGGTTGCAGAGAGTCAGACATGACTAAGCAACTTGTACTTTCATAGATATCTACATCCTGAAGACAGAAAAAAAGCTAGAGGACATTTGAAAACTATTCTCTCTTTTCCTGGAAAATTTAACCCAAAAGCCATTAGGTGCGACCAGCCACGCTGCTAGTCATGGGACGATACATAATTTCCTAGAGCTGGGTGTTGTAGCCCTTGAGAATGAGAAAGGGAAGGTTCGAAAGGGTAACTGTCATGAGGTGTTGGAGCATGAGTGGGTGAGGAGGACTTCCAGGTGATGACATCATAAACTGGACAGGGTGAGCAGGGCATTCAGTTCAGTTCAGTTCAGTTCAGTCGCTCAGTCATGTCCAATTCTTTGCCACCCCACAAATCGCAGCACACCAGGCCTCCCTGTCCATCACCAACTCCCGGAGTTCACTCAAATTCACGTCCATCGAGTCAGTGATGCCATCCAGCCATCTCATCCTCTGTCGTCCCCTTCTCCTCCTGCCCCCAATCCCTCCCAGCATCAGAGTCTTTTCCAATGAGTCAACTCTTTGATGAGGGCATTACAGAGGGATTAATCAAAGGAGTCAATGTATCAAAGCCAATGGGAGCTATGTTTCTCACCAATGAAGAAGGAAGTAACAAAGAAAAAGAGAACACCAGAAAAAGCCATGTAGTATTGGATTGCAATTGGATGCATCCATGTGAACTCAGATTCTCCATGTACATAGATAAATGCAGAAATAAATACAGACTGAGTCACTGCCAACATGATGCCCTATCACCCTTGAACACTTTAGTATATATTTCCTACAAACAAGGACATTCTCCTGCTTAATCCAATTTGGAAAGATGAGTTTTCCTTCAGGTTTTAGGTGCCAGTGGGGTTGCCACTGCTACCGTGGCAGTGCAGATCAAAGGCTAGAGCTCACCTTGGAGCAGGCTCATGAGAGACAAGAAATAAAGAGAGGGAAAAACAGATTTCACCCACTGTCTAAGGCTAGCAGGACAAGAATCCTTGTTTCTGTCCTCTAGTCAGAATGACTGGTTGCTCTCAGAGATTTTGCTGCCTGAACCCACTGCTCGGTTCCCTGATTTGGCCTGCTCTTGGGTCAAAACTGCAAAATAAAGGAGTTGGTGGGGAGGGCAACTCAGAGCTGCCTTGCTCTTCATGTTAGACTTTCCTCCTCCATCCACCTGCTATTGTTTACACTTCTGTCTTTAGGTAGCTGGTGTTGGTATTTTAACCAGTCTAGAGTTGTGGTCATGGGTAGAGGTAAACTTTAGAGGCACAGCTCCATCTTTGCCAACAAAGGTCTGTATAGTCAAAGCTATAGTTTTCTAGTAGTCAGGTACAGATGTGAGAGTTGGACCATAAAGAAGACTGAGCATCAAAGGATTGATACCTTCAAACTGTGGTTTTGGAGAATACACTTGGGAGTTCCTTGGACAGCAAGGAGATCAAACCAGTCAATCCTAAAGGAAATCAATCCTGAATATTCATTGGAAGGACTGATGCTGAACCTCCAATACTTTGGCCGTCTGATGCAAAGAGCCAACTCACTGGAAAAAAAACCCTGCTGCTAGGAAAGACTGGAGGTAGGAGGAGAAGGGGGCGACCTAGGATGAGATGGTTGGATGGTATCATCGGCTCAATGGACATGAGTTTGAGCAAACTCCAGGAGTTAGTGAAGGACAGGGAAGCCTGGTGTGCTGCAGTCCATAGGGTCACAGGATACAACTGAGCAATTGAACAATAACAACTCCATCTTGCCAGGTACTAAAAACCTCAGCTTTTCTTCTAAATTTGTCAGCTATGAAGGCCAGCTTCCTAACTGTGCAGTCAAAGAAGTCACATGGAGTCTAGTGCTTGGAAGGGTCCTGTCTTTGGGTTAATGCTCTATCATTGCCATCTTGAAATTCTTAGTGATTTTATCTTTGAACTTGTGTGAGTGAAGTTCGATGAGATAATGGAGCATGTCTGTGGACACAGGAAATCCATCCCATATGCACCTACACTACTCCTCCTTGCTGTCCCCACTAACATGTAGCGTTCATGATGTTCCATGAGTGCAAAATTCCTGTAGACCCACAAGGCACAGAAGTTCCATGGGTCTCAAGGCAAGCACAAGGTAATTGTGTTATATCTGTAACTAAGTAAGTAGGGATGCCACCATCCCCCAAGAAACCTTATCTTCTGTTAGGATCAAAACTTGCTTTGAACACAGAAATAAGACAATGGAATTTAATAAGAAACACAAATGACCAAGGAGACCTATCAAATCCTTACTCATGTTACTTCCCTATTTCAGCCAACAATTTACACTGAAACTGATGACTTAGAAGAAAAGGAAAAGATAAACATTCCTTTATAAAATAGTCCCTTTTCCTGTCAGTCCTCCTCTATTTGTTAGGAGGGGCAAGCTCGAGAGTATGGGTCAAATGTGAGTAAAGAAAGAAGTGAAATAAGAACAGTTGCGTTGGTTTCTACTCTTCTGGTAAGACAAATTATACAGGTACATATGAACTGTGTAGTTTCAGTGATTCTGCATAAGAGTTAAATGCCCTTATATTTTCATTTAAATTGCCATTGTACAATATAAAGATACATTATTAGTATGAATTTTACATTTTACATTTAACAATTTTTTTAATTTTCCATTTAACATTTTATTTTTTTAAACTTAGAACAACACTAAATAGTTAATAAAAATACTATGACGAGACTGACCACAGAAGAACAGAAAAATCTTTGTACTTAGTTCTTTTAATAACACTTCTTTCCTAATATTTTAACACAATAAAAGTGTTAGTCACTGAGCCATGCCCTTCTCTTTGCGACCCCATGGGCTGTAGCCCTCCAGGATCCTCTGTCCATGGGACTTTCCAGGCACAAATACAGGACAGGGTTGCCATTTCCTTTTCCAGGGGCCCTTCCTGACCCAGGGATTGAACACTTGCCTCCTGCATCGTAGGCAGGTTCTTTACCATCTAAGCCATCTTAACAAGGGACCTGCCTTTTCATTTTGTACTAAACAGTGCATAGCTATCCCTGTCTGTCGCTTTTGGCCTGAATCCAAATCCAATTTTAGATTTTCCTAAGGAGCTTTCAGTTTGTGATGTGTTCCTGCCAAGTTCAACCTAGCTCACAACCAAAAAACCAACCTTTCGCACCCCAAACCCAGCAATGATGTTGGCCTGTGGGCTGAAATCCAGAAGACCCCAGAGAGAAGACTCAGAATTGGACTGTCTAAATTTCCTTCAGGGGTAGGCAGTTTGACTGGTTGGTCACTTTGTTTGTTTGTTTTCTATCTTTGCAGCAACATGGCTACTTTTGTTTGCCTGTGTATCAGAAGATGTAAAATACCTCAGTAATTATATTAGCAGTAAATTAAATTGACTCTCAATCTATGCCATGATTGGCCATCATGGATTTTGCAGAAAAAGCAGCAGAGTTGAAATCAATCAGCATAGGTGTGGCCTGCTAAGATTACATGTTTTCATGTGTAAAACTACATAGCAACACCAACTTCCAAGAACTGTTCTTGGAGTTATATGAAATCGCAATTAGTAGCATATAGCAGTTGCTCAATCATGCATATATATTTGCACTTGGCTGTTGGTCAGTTTTGAATCACTGTGCACCTTGGCCTGAATTTATTTGGAAGCTCTGTCACCTCTCTCAGCCAAGAGACCATTTAAAAAGTAATGCAGCCATTGTAAAATGCCTTGTGAAATAATGCATACCAGGATCTGAAACTACATATGTGGCTTATTAGAATGATCATATTCAAAACAGTTGAAGATGTATCTTGAATTAATAAGTTTCCTTGCCCTTCTCTTCTTGCCTTTATCATTTTTTTTTTCAAAACTTCAAATCTGAGCATTTTCCTTTGTTCTTACAAAACCATGGAAACTGATCAAATTCTGCCACACTCTTTTCAAAACTCTTCTGTCAGTTTGCTCTTATGCGTCTTTCCCACCTGATCAAATCAACATACGGAATGTCTTAACTTATAAAATTCATAAAAAGAAATGGACTCACCTGCTGCTCAAATGATGACAACACCACTAGAGATGGCTATGATCAGAGCACAGTGATCATTCAGTAGCATAAAATTAAATGCTAAAATTACACTGGATCCTAGTTTATTGTCACATAAAACCTTAAAATGATATTTTGCAAGAAGCTTAGGCTTATCCTTTATCTATATATTTTTAAAGTGGGTTCTATAAGATGCAATTAGAACACAAAAATAAACATATATAGATGTTCATAATTTTGAACCCCTTTCATTTCTAACTTTGATAGATGTACCTGTTTTAGCTTGTGATTCCTATAATCTTCTCTAGGACAGAAGAAAGACACACAAAATGACGTGAGCTTAAAAGAGAATGAACAAGTCTCGCCCAAGCAAGTGGATGATTTACATTTGCCATGTAAATGCAATTTTTTACAGTTATGTCTCAATTATTTATGGTATTAAAGGACAAGGATAGCACAGATGAAAGAATCATAGCATCTCGGGGTTGGAAGTGCTTAAAGGTCCTGCAGTTTGATCACTCATATGATGGTTAATTTAATTCCACAGCCTTCTTCCTACACCGAGTAGACTTCCAGCATGTGCTTGAATATCTTTAGTGATGGCAAAAGGCTACCTCATTTCATCCTTGAATAATTCCATTAGATTTTGGCTCAATGTAAAGGACAAATCTTTCTATCTCTCTGTAACTTCTATACCTATTCTCTGATAGTGAAAGCAAGGACCATGATTTTTAATCTTCGTATTTCCAGTGCTTGTGACAATGTCCGATTGACACATAGTAGGATTTCATTCTCTGTTTATTAACTAGAACTGAAATGCAGAGCTAAAAAGAGCATCTGCCAGGCCATATTATCTCCAGGCCTTGAAGAATTCCTCTTTAGTCATGACTTTGAACTTACTTATCATCCTGATGTCTTCTCACTGAATGACTTTTATTTGTCATCTCTTTCTAGTTATGCTGTCCCCGGAATAAAACAGAATATTGCAAATCTGTTCTCACAAGTACAGAGTATAGTGAACTGGCAACCCCATCAACCTAAAGACTACTCTTCAAATAATGCAGCCAAGAATTAAAGTATCCTGTGCCGGCAGCTACCTCCTATGGAAAGACATGGTTACTTAACTAAGTCCTTTATCAGAGGCTGCTGCTACAGGCCAGTGTTTTCCTGAACTATATTCATTTTGTTCAGTCTCTCAGTTCTGACTCCTTGTGACCCCACGGACTGCAACACACCAGGCTTCCCTGTCCTTTACTATCTCCCAGAGTTTGCTCAAATTCTGTCATCCTGCATTCCATCCATCTCACCCTCTGTCGTGCCTTTCTCTTCCTGCCTTCAATCCTTCCCAGCTCAGGGTCTTTTCTAAATGAGTCAGCTCTTCACATTAGGTGGCCGAAGTATTGGAGTTTCAGCTTCAGCGTCAGTCCTTCCAATGAAAATTCAGGACTGATTTCCTTCAGGATTGACTGGTTTGATCTCCTTGTTGTCAAAGGGACTCTAAAGAGTCTTCTCCAACACCACAATTTGAAAGCATCGATTCTTCAGAGCTCAGTCTTCTTTTTGGTTCAACTCTCACATCCATACATGACTACTGGAGAAACCATAGCTTTGACTATATAGACCTTTGTCAGCAAAGTAATGTCTCTGCTTTTTAATATGCTGTCTAGTTTTGTCATAGCTTTTCTTTCACAGAGTAAGCATTTTTAAATTATATTATGAATTATATTCACAGATTAAAAAAAATTATTTTGTTGACATGAGCACAAAACTTCAGTGTAATCTTATTAAAATGGGAAACATCTGGGGATGAGTAAGCATCAGATGAGTTCATGTTTGACCCTGACACTACTTATTAACGCCTATGTAATCTTTTACAAAGACCTTTCACTTGAGTCGCATTTTCCTCTGTTAATAGGGGATGAAATGTCTATTATTTAGGAATTATCTTTTGAAGGACAGTTAAAAGAACAGAGGTACCATTCAGTGAATTAGGAAGGCTGCAGGAGGAGAAATTTGATAATAAGCAGAAGGTTGGCATCCAGGGTTCTGTTTTAGATATGTTAAGTTGAAATGCCTATTAAGACAATGAATGGTAATGTCAAGTAGGCAGTTAAAAAAAAAAACAAAAAACACACACATACCAGGAGTTCAGGAGAAAGGTCTAGACTGAAAATTTGACACTGGATGCTCAAAACTATAGATGTGTATAAGTCATGGAACTCTGAAAGTTTCCTAGAGAATGAGAAGAAAAAGAGTGTCTCCTTAGGCCCTCCAAAATTGGGAAGAAATAGCAGTGGAGACCAAAAAAAGAGAGATCAGTGGGATAGGAGAGGAGCCATGAGAGAATGATATCCTGGGATGGAAGGGAGTACCAAGAAAGAGTAAATGATTACTACTGTATTCTACTGAATCCTGCTAAGAATTTGGGTAATTTGAGGAGTTACACATCAGCCTCAGTTCCCAGCTCTAGAACACTGCCTGGTGTGTTTTTGCCAAATGTTATGATTATAGATCTTGGTATTAGTGGTAAATGTTACTATTTTAGATCTTGATTCAGTCATCCAAAATATTTGTTATAACTTCCACCTTTAAAATTTCACCCAATCATGGGTTTAAAATAGAAGTCATGACAGATGCATAAGAAATAGCTTTCCAGGGATGAAATCAATTGACTGTTTGGGACACTTTGGTAGTTGTCAAACCAGTTAGGATGCATTCAGTGACGGTAATACTCTCTCTGAGGTTTTCCCTTTTGCCCAAAGGAATAGCATGAAAGGTCTGACCTTCTGCCCTGGTGCTGAAAACTATGTTACTTGTAATCAGTTTCTCAATTTACAGTCTAATAAGTCTATCTAAAAAAGAAATTACATCTATCTGATATGATTTTTCTGAAATGAATTCATGCTGACTCCTGATGATCTTTTTAACTCTGTACCTAACGTCTTCATAATAACATGTTTTTAAAATTCACATAAGACTGCAGACAAATTCTTTGGTTGTGTACTTTATCTTTTAAAAAGTAAAAACTGTACTTTCTCATCTTCAGTATGTCTTTCATCTGGGCCAATTTTTTAAATTTAGTATCAGAAATACACTATCAGTTTTCCTCCCAATTAGAAGATCTACAATAGCTGTAAAGGTAATTTTCCTAATGAATTATAGAACAGTAAACTGCTGACACAAACCTACAGATTCAAGAAATTCAGTGAACCTGAAACAGGATAAACACAAAGATGAACCCTAAACAGGATAAACACAAAGAAAATCATGCTCAGAGAGACATCATAATCAAACTGAGGCAAAACCAAATATCAAGAAAAAGTCCTGAAAGTAGCCAGAGAAAACAACATATTACATACAAAGAAATGATAGAAATAGCTGCAGATTTCTCATCAGAAATCACTAGAAAACAGTAGAAACACCATATTTTAAGTGATGAAAACAGAAGGCAAACAACCAGATCAAAAAAGCCTATCAATCCAGAATTCCATATTCAGTGAAATGATCCTTCAGGAATGAAGGAGAAATTATCACATGAAGGAAAACTAACAGACTTTGTCACCATCAGACCTGCTGTAAAAAAATGCTAGAGGGAGTTTATCAGGCTGACGAGAGGTGGTATCAGAGGGAAAACTCAGAGGTTGAGGAGTAAAGGAAGAGCAACAGAAATCTTAACTTTTGGGTAAATATAATAGATTATTTTCTTCTATTATGTTCTTTATAATATATGATTCTTGAAAGAAAAAAGTATAACATATTTGGATGTTAAACAACACACCTTATTTCCCTGTCTCTTGGGAATGTTTCAGGCACATGATGAGTAAGAGGATACTCAGGCTTGAATTAGTAATCTGAAACCTGAAGGTTTAATGTATGCAGATATAATATATACGAAAACTACAACATAAAGAAAGGGCGAATGGGACATATATGGTTGTAAGGCACTGTCTACATTTTGCTTGAAGTGGTAAAATGTGAGTTATAAGTAGACTAGAAAATTAAGTATGTGAATTATAATCCCCAGAGCAACAAATAGTATAAAAAGATACAAAATGTTAATGAAGGAATTAAATGAGATACTAAAAATATTTAAGTAACCTAAAAGAGGCTAAGAAAGAGAAAGAAGAGAAAAAAATTCAGAGGAAACAAACAGACAAAATGATGAAAGAAGAGACAAATACAAATATATCAACTATATACATCAATCTGAATATAAATGATCTAAAGGCACCAATTGAAAGACAGATTATCAGATTGCATTTAAAAGATAAAATCAAATGATGTATAAGCTGTCTACAATAATTCACTTTAATTATAATGCTATATTGAAACTGAAACTATAGAAACAATTCCATGCATACACTAATCTATAAAAGCCACACGGAGAAAATGTAGATTTCAAAATTAAGAAAATCACCAGGAATAAAGCAGTACATTACATGTTGACAAAAGGGTCCGTTCACTAAGGAAACATAACAAACCTAAATGCATATGTACCTACCCACAGACAGAGAAGAATATATAAATCAGAAACTGATAGAACTAAAGATTAAATAAAGTCCACAGTTATTCTCAGAGACCTAAAATCTCCTGTTACAGTCATTGGTACTGCAAGTAGGTCAATAACCAGCAAGGATACAGGAGGCTTGAGAAACATTACTGAACTCAACCTAATGACCTGAGCAGAATATGCCCGCTTTTCACCAGTACTTTGCATATCAGTAAGATTGACCATATTCTGGACCATATTTGGATGTTAAACAACACACCCTATTTCCCTATCTCCTGGGAATGTTTCAGGCACATGATGAGTAGCAGAGGGATGAACACAGTTGCTTAAAGAGGATACTCAGGCTTGAATTAGTCATTTGAAACCTGAAATATTCAACCTCACATTTGTCTCTGGACTATGTAAAGTATGTAATATTTCTAGAGTATCAACTTTACAGAAACAAATTAATATTAACGTAGATGAACTAAAGCTAGAATACAAAGCAAAACTTTGGAATTAAAGTCTGTATCTCCTTTAAGAACGTAATACTGATAAAGATGTGTATTGCTCATTCATCAAAGATGCCCCTTCCACTTGGAAATACCAGTGTTGTTTGTAATGAAAATTACTTTGGGTACTTGAAAGCAATTGCAATCCTGGTTTTTAAAAACTATCTCTTAACCTCTGTGGCTTCAGATGAGAGAATTTTAATACAGTCATCCATACAATGTTTATTACTCTTTCTGACCACCTTGATCCTCTGTTATATACCCTCTTGCACTGATTCTTTTCCGTTCAATCCCTCAGGCTGCCATTAACACAGTCCCCCCTCTTGATTAATAAGAAAAGGAGCTTAGAATGTGTTTTATCATCTTCAGCTTCCTGGTGTTTGTCAAATACTCTTGTTTTACAAGAAGTAGTTTTCTTGTAGGGCAGTGAGTGTGCCTGCATAATTTTTCATCAAGGCAATACTGTAGGATCCTAAATCACAAGCATTCTTTGCAAGTCCCTTAAGTGTAGTGTAATTTGGAAGCGGCAATCCATTTCAAATTCCGTAAATTAAAGGGGAAATAGCCAAGCATGAGTTGGAGAAGCAGGCCTGACTCCCACACCTGCAATTTCAACCAAATGACATAAAATGCCAAGCCATTATTCTTCCAATTTAGCTTCCTCAGCTTTCATGTTCAAAACCAAATTCATTCTAAAAGTAATCAAATCAGATAAGGGCTGTGTGTATGTGTGTGGTGGGAGGTGGGGCAGGAGGGGATGCTAATGACACAGCCGGAGGAAACGGTTGGAAGGTTCTGGTGTTTTAACATTCAGGTTATTTTATGGAGCATATTTTAAAATGATTTTTCCAAGTTCGTTTAATTGGAGTATCAGAAATCCTTTCATCTGTTTTGACAATTGAAATGATGATGTGCAGCCTGCCCCGTGTTTAGACTGAGAGAGACAGGCACATCCATATTGATGCTCCAGCTACTGAGAACTTAAAAGGACAGGAGCAGCTAAAGGCCGATTAGCCATGGAGAACATTAGCTTCGAAACCCCTCTCATACGGAGCCAGACATTACGTCAAGCATGACAAGCCACTCTAGCATAAAAGTCTTAGCGGCCTCCAAGTCTCAGGCTTACCCTTAAGTTATTTCATTAAAATACAAAATCATGTTGACCTAATTTTCTGACAGGTTTCGAAGAGAGCAAAGATTTCCTTGCTTGCCGTACCTACCCTGTCTCCCTCTTCATCCTGCCATAACTCTGGGGACTTTGCCAGTTTCATTCAAGTCTTTGCAGAGCGCCAATCCCTTTCATTTTAATCAAGGGAGAAGCTCCGGCTTTAAATGCTTTCTTCCCTCATCTCCAAACGTGTATGCCCAGACACTTCATCCGGCATGAGAACTTCTTTCAATAGCAGTAACTCTTCATGTCCTTGGGGGGAAGACAGCTACTCAGCATTCAGTGGAGAAGCCGGAACCGCCTGGATCGGTCTCATTATGTAGGCCATATGCAATAAGCCGCGGTACCTAACAGCTGCTGGTGGTAGGATTAAGGGGAAAATATTTAATTTGATGCAGGAGCACGTGTGCATGATTTCAGCCATAGCTCTTACCTGCTCCCTGGGGTGTGTGTCAGATATATGGGAGAACGCAGAAATCATTTAATTGTGTCAACACAATGTTCGGATGTTTGTTTAAAGTAAAAATTAGTTTTTGCCACATACATTGATTAGTTGACAGGCTATTTGACTGTCACAGAGGCTACTGGATACAAAGACAAAATTGGCTTGGTTTATCTGAGCAAAGGGGAACAAGTCCTCTGAGATCAGGGGAAATACAAGCAATGTAAATTCGGATTAGTCTTTGTGTTCTGTAAATCAATAAAACAACAGGGAAGTGTGAAGAATAGGCTAGATCATCTATCAAACTGGTTTTTTATTGTGTTTCTATTTCTATCCCCTAGTAAACATGTGCCTTCAGTTTCCCGTGAATAAAAGCATTTGACAAAGGAATAAAAATGGACTGGAGTTCACTGTAGATGCAGTACCAATGACAAAAGGCAGGGGTGGGGGGTGGAGGGGTGAGGGGAGCGAGCAAAGATGAGAATCAAAAAGGCTGCTTCCTGCAATCTCAAAGCTAGATCGTTCTAAAATTCTCAGGTGACAGGTGGTGAAAGTGAAGATAGATTTTATATATCTACTGCAATGAAGACTGTACCTTATGCAGAATACTAATCAGGATTTTTTTTTTAAGGCAACTGCATTGTCTTAACAGGCTTTCAAAGAAAGAGAGGTGCACACAGGCACGCGTGCACACACAAGAAATCAGTTAAGGAGACTTGTGATGAAACCGAGATTTCTCCCCACCAATCACTTTCAGTCACAGAAGAAATAACAAACATGCTAAAATCAACAAACGCTAATTTTGTGGCCCAAGGAGAAGGCCTGGCTCTTTTAAAACCAAACAGTCCTCTTGTTCTTTAAGCCCCCTTTTAAAAGTGAGTATTTCACCTGATTGCTTTAATGGAAGAACCTTTTTATCTGTGTTGACAATTCACACTGTCATTGTGCGTTTCCTTTAGGTGTGCACAGAATCGCATTTTAAGACCAACCCCCCCCACCCCCCCCCGACCCAAGTCACACAGTGCCCTGAGATGCTGCAGGGAGAGAGGAAGGGAGAGAAAATGCAGGTTTCAGAACCAAGCAGCAGCACGTTATATTGCAGTAGTCAAAGCGAGCTGGGCAGAGCAGTAGAAATCTTTCCTTCCGAGTGTTTGAAAGATGGGGGCGTCTTTGTGGCATTATCTTCCCAGGTGCCCCAGATGGCACAGTGTACTTCTAATGGAAAACCATTCATCTGGCCCTGGGAGTGTACGTGTTGTACATCACGATGGTTCATGGAGGAAACGAGCTCAGACAGCTTAAGCAGAAGGCACGGAGCATGTGGTTGGGAAGGCATAATGGAAGAGCGGCACAAAAGGGCAGGCGCATGAGTCAGAGGCTGGGGAAGGGGAGAAAAAGGCTGTTATTTCTCTGTAATTCCCTAGGATCCACTCCTGCTTGGGTTGGCAGTGAGGAAGAAAAAAACCAATTCAATTTGAAGGTGGTTCAGGGTAAATGAACCAGGGAATTGAGCGGCTGGAATCTAATTAGGGACCCCCCAAATTACTACTACCTGCCCAGCAGAAAAGTCAAATGGCTACAGCAGCCAGAAGAGTTAAGAGAAGCTGGCAGAATAAGCAGTCCAGAAGGAGAAGTTTTGCACACCTTCCAGGTTCTATCTCGAAAACTCTTAGAAGTGAATTTTTTTTTAAATGTTAATACCTTAGGCACAGAAGATTGCAAAGCAGAAAATATGGCCATAGAAAGGGCAGATATAGAGAAGGCAATGGCACCCCACTCCAGTACTCTTGCCTGGAAAATCCCATGGATGGAGAAGCCTGGTGGGTACAGTCCATGGGGTCGCTAAGAGTCGGACATGACTGAGCGACTTCACTTTCACTTTTCACTTTCATGCATTGGAGAAGGAAATGGCAACCCACTCCCGTGTTCTTGCCTGGAGAATCCCAGGGACGTAGGAGCCTGGTGGGCTGTCGTCTTTGGGGTCGTGCAGAATCGGACACGACTGAAGCGACTTAGCAGCAGCAGGACCCCCCCATATTTGAAAGGCCAGCAGTGTCTCCATTCCGCCTGGGGAAAGGCGAGACCCCTGGTATTCCCATCTCCATCCTCAGGACAGAGTTCCTAAAGAGAAGCTTCATGAGAATGGGGACCTATTCCCTACTGCAAAAAATCCTCTCTATAGAAAGGTAGTAAATGCTGGTGGATACAGTGACGGGGGTGAAGAAAGGACAGGGGTTGTGTGCACAGCCGGTCTGCTGAGCTCACCCTTTGTTTCCTGGCATCGGCATCTCATGGGTCATTTCAGCCTTGTAATAGCTGCTGCTTATTCAAAGGCGGCCCACTTTGGGACCTTGTGTATTTCCCCTTGAGGCGAAGCACAGCAGGATATCTAGACATGATCTGGGGGAAACAGAACTGGACTTGGTGTCAAGACATCCAGTGTAGCCTGACACTCACTAATCTGGGGAGTTCTGGAAAGCTATTTTGAGTGTCGTTTTAAGCTCATTTGTAGTTGGATCAGAAAATCTTTAACATCTAGTACAGCTTCTAAGTCTGAAGATTCCCCTCTGCCCCCAAAGGCACATATTTGGGGACTTCCCTGGTGGTCCAGAGGTTAAGACTTTGCCTTCCATTGCAGGGAGTGTGGATTTGATCCCTGGTTGGAGATCAATAAACACTTAAAAATGGCCCACATTAAAAAAAAAATCTTTAAAAAGGTACATTTTCGTAGGATTTTCTCAATTAATTTTAGACACATTTTAGTACACAAGAGATGGAATTAACCCCCAGAACAATAAAAAAGACCCAGGAGCTGCTGTCACCTTTGAAACTGATTTCCATCCTGACTCTTACTTCAAACCTTTATTCACACACAACAAATCAAAAATCTACATAAAAAGCAAAATGTACTTTTTATTTTCTCTATGATTATCGCCACTGCCACTGCTGATTTCTCCCCAAAGCCTTGTAATAATTACAGTTGCCTGGATTTCAGGCAGATCCCTAAGGGCAGAAAAGGGAGCCAATCAATCCAAAGGAACTAGTGAAATGGAATAACATTGCCCTATTCAGCCTTAGCCTGAAACGTAAAATTTCTCTTTTTAGAGGTTAAATGAGCAGCTACAGTTTTCCCCCACGAAATAAAGAAGGCTGTCACACTGAACCTTGTATAGAAACACAACAGTAACAAACAAATTAGCAGGGAAAAAAAAAAATAATAGCTAACCACGGCATACTTGAATAGGAAACACACACACAATCAATTGCCTATCCTTTTAATATGGGATCACTGTATTAAGTCAAGTCAGGCTGGTTCCCTTGTCACCTAGCATGTGATGTTCAGATTGCCTTCTACCATTATCAGTGGCAGGGAGCTCAGGGAATCTGAGTTTGTTACAAGTCTAAGTCAAACTTAACAGGAAAGCTTTCATCATGAAAAGGTGTGATCCATCCCCAAAACAAAAGTGCTTGAAATGTAGCCATTCTTTGGATGAATAATTGAAAGTTTGTCATATAAAATATTACATACTGACACTTCAGGAGGTGACATTGTGACTTCACATTTACAATGGTGGATTCCCACCCCCCCAACCCGTTTTAAAGCAGCCAATGAGGCAATCACTAATGGTTCAATTAAACCTGAAGGACCTAGAAGGTGGTAACTGGTCTGACACCTACCATTGTTCCCATCCTATTAACTAATAAGTTAGTCTCTGCCTCCCTGTAACTCTTGCTGTTAATACAGTGGCTTATTTAGTTGTCACACAGAACAATATGGGTTTAAAAAGACTAGATTTAGACAATGGGGCAGCAGCAGGCCCACATCAACCCCACCCAGTTCTAGAGCAGAAAGCAGATCAAAGCTGCCCCTGGGGCATTCCTTCCAATTTACAGGCTTACCTTATTATCAGAGCAGACAGATTTCTTCCCCCCGACCCAAAACCTCGCTGTACTCATTCCAGTATCAGGCCAGCGAACATTCAGCTCATAGTTTTTCTGCCAATATACCCTTCTTTTTCATCCCTACCCCATGTACCAACCCCCTTAAAAAATAGAAAATAACAAAGAAATCTAGAACCATGTCTCCCAAATCCCAAAATACAGTTTCATTGTGAAGTCACATGATGCTGTGATTATTTGTATGTATACACAACTGATCGGATCAGCTAGTCAAAGATTGCTGGAGAGGAAGGGATTGCTCACTTGAGAAGTGGTCATTCAATCCAATTAGCTTAATCATTTGACCTTAACCAGCGTGATTCAGTTATTTGAATCATGAAGCAGCCAGAGTGGATTGAGCATTTGCAAATTGATCTTTTTCTCCATGATTAACTTTAATGATGACATAAATAACAAATGTGATGCAAAACTGGATAAATCGGTGACTTTCTAAAGAAGTCTTGTTTTCCAGGATGTGTGAAGTTTACTCTGAGTAATAAATCCAATTGAAATATTTATTGAGCATTTCTAAGTTCAAGATGCTCTATTAGACACTGAAGCAGCACACAATGACTCAGACCTGGTTCCTGGCCTCCAGTTTTCAGTCTTAAGCAGAAGATGTATATGTAAACAGGTATTCATAATGCAAAGAAAAGCACAAGGTACAAAATGAAGTCACAATGATATATAGTGGAAGCAATTAATTTTGAAGGGAGAAAATCAGAAATGGCCCGGGCTGGCCTTTGGAAGGTAAGGAGAACAATTAGAGGTAGCAGAAAAAAATGCCTTTCGGGCCAGCCAGGCAACAAAAATCTGAGGAACACTAGAGAGCTAAAGCCAGCGGCAAACAGTACCATCAATGCCCCACTGAAAAGGTTTCAAAGTCAATTTTAAAACTTTCTCGACAAACCAAAATATAGCTGTGGGTCTGATTCGGCCTTCCTTGGTCACACACACTTTAGTTAGTTATAAACACAATGATCAAGAAACCACTGCTGATAAAGAAGTGAAGCAAGGCAAGGGCCAGGGACGTGTCTGCTCTCTGACTGGCAATCTTCCTCTCACGGTCCACTTCTCATCTTAGTCCAGTGACCTCTGGCATTTTAGATCAAAGGTGTTTAGAAGAATTGAGCCTCCCACACTGGAACCCATCATTCAAATTTCTTTCCTATTGTTGTTCAGTTGCTAAGTCACGTCTGACTCTTTGTGACCCCCATGGACTGCATCATACCAGGGTTCCCTGTCCTTCACTATCTCCCAGAGTTTGTTCAAACTCATGTCAATTGAGTCAATGGTCCCTTAGGGAGGATAACAGGCCTTCACCCTGAACCTATTCCCTGCTCAAAGTAACCCAGACTTTAGGACAGAACTTCTGATGCATTCCTAATCCTTAGGTTTGTCATCAGTCAGTTATCCAGCCAGATCAGAGCTCCAGAGACTCTTCAGAATTAGTGTTCTGCCTTCTTTGTTTCTCTCCTCCACCTACAGTCCGAGGAGCTGCCCAAACCCCAGCCTAATGAAGTGAATGCTGCCCCCTGGCGACAGGTTTCCCTGATGCCAACTGCCTACAAGTCTCTTTCATCTCTGAACACTGCTGCTATGCTTCTGCACACATCGGGACTGGCCAGGACTCCCCCAATTGTTTCTTGGCTGATACTTGGGTGAAGAATCCTGTCCATCAATCTCAGCCTCCTCAGCATCTACAGAAAGTCCATCCCAGCAAAACTAGACCAATCCTGGGGGCATATCTGTTTCTAGGACTTAGCGCTCTCCTCTTTTGACCCATTCTGCCCTTGTTGACAAAGCCAAGCTGAGGTATTCTCTGAGGTGCAATGAACTTTGATCTATTCAAAACATCAAGCACCTAAGTGGTTCAATAATGAGGCATTGCCTCCTGCCAGGTACCAGGCCCTGTTTGGGGGAAGACAGCCATGAATAAGACAGACACAAACCCTTCCCTTATGGAGCTGACATTTTTATAGGAGAGACAGACAAAAAATGCAATTAATAAGGAAAATACATAGTGTATTAGGTAGTGGTAAGCACTAGGGAAAAAAGTAAGCAGAGAAAGAGAACATAAACTTCCCTAGGGTTGGGGAAGCCAGGGGAACCTGTCTGAGATGGTGAAACTTGAGTAAAGACCCTAAGGACACGAGGAAGATACCAGGGGGCTTCTCAGGAAAATCAATATAGGCAATGAGACAGCAAGTGGAAAGGTCCCAAGGTAGGGCTGTCTCTAATACTTTCGTGACCTCTTAGGAGGCCAGGGCATTGGAGCAGAGGGACTACAGGATCATATGGGAAAAGCAGCTTACAGGTCATAAAAAGGACTGGGGCTTTGCTCCAGTGAGATGACAAACCATTGGAAAGTCCCAAGCAAGGGAGTAACAGGCTCTGAATTAATGTCTTCAGTTTGCCCGTTGGAGGCAAATTGTGATCCAGGTCCAAGGCGAGGGTAGTCTGGACCAGGTAGGCACTGGATTCATGTAGTTACTCCAAAGAGGGCTTGAAGGGAGGTCATGAAAACATCCAGATGAAGGAGGCTTTGAATAATATGCCAACAAGTTGAGACTTTATTTTCTCCAGGGTGGACAGAAAATACAGAGCTTAAATGTTTTAGAAGAATGTTTTTTCTGCAGAGTTTAAATATTTTTAGAAAAAGAACTCTGGCAAAAATATCAAAGGTGATTTGAAGGGCTCCCTCGTGGCTCAGATGATAAAGCAGGAGACCAAGGTTCGATCCCTGGAGGAAGGAATGGCTACCCACTCCAGTATTTTTGCCTGGAGAATTCCATGGACAGAGGAGCCTGGCAGACTACAGTCTATGAGGTCACAGAGAGTCAGACATAACTGAGTGACTAACACACTTGAAGAGAAGAAAAGGAAAAGAGAGATGTTCGCAGGCCCTTGTGCTGGACAAGGCAAAAGGTAATGCAGAGCCTGAGCAGGGGAGAAGCAATGTTCAGAGAAAGACTTTGAAGATACGACATAGCAAGATCTTTGAGGACAAGAAAGAAGGTTTTAATAATCTTCCTATTCCCAGTGTCTACCACAGTCCCTGGAACACAGAGACACTGAAAAACACATTCATGTATTTATTAGAAACTATTTGTTGAATAGCTTTAAATAGCAAAATAGATTGGTCTATTGGTTTCCTAGGGTTACCTTAGCAAATTACCACAAGCTTGGTGACTTCAAACAACAGAAATTTATTCTTTCAGAATTATGGAGGCCAGATATTTGAAGTCAAAGTGTTGGCAGGGCCATGCACCCTCCAAAGACTCCAGGGGGAAATCTTTCCTTGCTTTTTCTAGCTTCTGATGACTCCTGGCATTCCTTGGCCTATCTCTACCTCTCTTTTCACATAGTCTTCTCCCTTTCATCTCTCAATGTCTTCGTTTTTGTCTAGGTTTAGGGCCCACCATAAGCAGGATGGTAACAATAATTCATGATGCTGTCAGATCTTTAATTATATTTGCAAAGACTCTATTTCCAAATAAGGTTATAGTCACAGCTACGAAGGGTCAGGGCTTGGACAATATCTTCTTAGGAACACTATTCAGCCCATGACCCATAGATTTGGGCTCCCCTGATTACTCTGTGGTAAAGAATTCACCTGCCAATGCAGGAGACATGAGTTGCATCCCTGGGTCGGGAAGATTCCCTGGAGAAGGAAATGGCAACGCATTCCAATATCCTTGCCTGGAAAACCCCATGGACAGAGGAGGCTGGCATGCTTTAGTCCATGGGGTTGCAAAAAAGTTGGACACGACTTAGTGACTAAACAACAATGACACTTAGATTTATAAAGGTAAGATTCTAGAATTAAACTGCCCAATTTAATCCCTATTTATACCATTTAATATCACTATTTCCTTGAATAAGTTATTTATCCCCTCTGGACCTCAGTTTTCTCATCTGTGAAATAGGGTTAATAATATGTTTTTCTTAGAGCTATTGTTAGGCTTATGAACCAACCTATAGCAAGTAATTGGCCCATAGAAAATACTCACATTTTTTTATTCTTATTATAAAATAATGATATGAGCAGCCAAGCTTCCAGAGGTAGAGACACAGCACCTGTGTTGTGTGAGACACATCTTAAGGAATGTGACAACGTTAATCAGATACAGAAAGAGACTGGGGTGTGGGGGAGGAAGGAGTCATAAGTATGGATGTGGGTTCTAGGCTGAGGTGGCAATATTTGCAAAACTGTGGAGACTAGATATATGAGAGTATCGTCCATTTAGGGAACTATCAACAGCTTAGTGTATCTGGAAGGAAGGGCACAAAGAGAACATAGCCAGAACAACAGTGGAGAAAACAAGCAAAAGTCAGACTGTGAAAGACCTCGTATGCCCTGCTAAAGAGTTGGAATCTATCTTGGAAGCAGTAAAGAACCATAAGGAGTGGGAAAAGAGTGTCATGGAGAGAATGTGCCTACATTTCAGAGCCATGTCTGCAGCTAATGAAGACCAGGGTCTCCAAATGTTGACTTATTACCTATCACATAAGTGAGCATGGGGGACATACCCCAATGCTTGTATATACATTTGTTTATTAGCATATTTATTTTATCCATGAATGTACTAATAATAAATCAGTGTAAAAATCTTTAAAAATAATGATATATAGGTATTTTAACTTTAAATAAGTTATTTCATTATCAGCTCAAAAAAAATTGTAGCCACTTACAAATTACCATTAATAATACTATTTTGGTGAAAATATGTGATGCAATATTTTATTAATTTGAAAATATTCATTTAACATTTTGGGAGACAGTGATTCAAAGGTCTGATTTGAAATTCATCCTAATTGGATACATAGTTACAACGGCTCTTATAACCTCATAAACACACCGTGGAGTCGACTTTTGGCCCTGCTTACTGAATCATGACAGTCACTTCTCAGTCCCCACTGTCAATTTCATATTTGTGAAATTCAGTTTGTAAATTTTCATTTTTCCTGATGTCACTCAGTTCTTCTGGAAAATTAATGGGAAGGTACAGCATTTGTATGTTCTTAACAAAGGTATTCAGACACACACACAAAAATCTATTTTTTTGGAAGATTTTCAGAACCAGTTAGAAAATTCCATTTCTAAAATATTTAATTGAACAGATATGAAAATTGTTATATATGGCACATATATTGCTTTTGACAAAATATTATATAACAGGAATAAAAAGAATGAAACATAAATGAAAAAATTTATATTCAGAGTATCTTTTCACAGCATCAATTTCTTTCAAAAGTGTTACTTTGTTAATAATTGTTACTATGTCCCTTTTAACATGACACATTGAATTTGTGTATTATTTCAAAAATATCTGCTGGTTAATAAATTGCTGACAGATAGATACTTTCACAGTCAATATGGTCTATATGTTTCTTTGTTCTAATGGAAAACTGCCATACATATTTAAGTCAGACAACATTTAAGTATTTGTTATAAGATCAAGAGTGAGCTTTGGTGTAAAATACTTTTATGGTTATGCCCCATCTTATTAACAAAGAACCATAAAGAGTTAGCTATTTAGATAGTATCCATTTATCTAAGAGGAAAAAATGGAAACTGTGTGTTCTTCTGAACCAAGACCAAGAAAAATGAAGTTTATCCCCAAGACCACCAGATCCTAAATAGAGGTGCTAGCTCACCTATATAATATATGCTAAGATGTTTAAGTAATTCTAACCATTATTTCATTACTTACATTTGGACTATGTAATAGGAGATAAAAGGTTTTCAAGGGAAGCTTAAAGGCTGGTAGAAGAGATGTCTGTGGCAAGAATTGTATTTCACAAGGCCCTGTCCCCTACAGGGGGAAGGTTAAGGGGGTGCTCTTAAGGCAAGTGAAGCATATTTCAAGAGAACTACTCAGAGTCCTTTATATGGGTCATACAGGCTTTGAGGAACATGGGAACTGGTATTGACACATTCAAGATGCTCTGATGTCAGATCAAAGAAAAGAGGCTGCTTTGGGATGACCTGCTCATTTTGAGCTGTCAAGGCAATGGATGGTGAATCTCCCTTTGAGACAGACTGGGTCATCGTAGAGAACAGTGGAGCACCCACGGGCCAAACTCACAAGGACCACAGGAAGTGGATGAGAAGACTGGGGTAAGAGAAGAAGTAAAGAGAGCTGAGGGAAGGGAGAGATCTTATTTTGGACAATGGCTTAGAGTTTGAGTAGTAGATTGAATTGAACACTTTTTTTTTTTTTTTTTAACCAGAGAGTAACTAGAAAAGCTCAAGACTTCCTCCTGAAGTAAGGAAAAACAAGTCACAGCAAGTCTGCAGGGTTGGTCATCACAAAGAAGTCCATTCACCCCAACTTGCTAAGGAATGTCAGAGTCATTGCACTCTGACAACCAGGCTGGTAAAATGTGTTTCCTGAAACTAAAAGTCCTGGGCACACAATGGCTACTCAATAAATGCTTATTATTTGATTAAGGACTGTAAACACTTTAATGATCTTTATTCATTTAGTGCATTGCTGGCAGAAGTTATATCTGCAACTTTTATTGAATACACTGGATCACATAGCTTCTGTCCTTTATGGCTTATTTTCCATTGGAGAAAACTTGTTTTCCTCAGCACAGACCAAATAATGAGGACCATAAAGCTTGCTCTTTTTAAAGCATTTATAGTAAAATAATTTAGTTCTCTGAGTTTGTACATTTCCCCCTACAGAACCAAGTTTTCTTTAGTAGGTTGTTCAACTAAATAATGTTGTAATGAATAATGAATAACAGCAATCTACTGCATACAAGTAGATTTTCTCAGACAGTTGCATATGGTAGGAAAGTGTTTGCAGAGAGAGCAGGCCTGGGGAATATTCAAAGTGTTCAATAATGCAAGAGCATAAAGATTGAAACTTTCTTTTGATTCAATATTGTTCGGAGTCTGGTGTGGCTGGACAGAGAATGAAAATGAACTTTTAAAGAACTGGAAATGGTACTGAGATGAAAAAGCTTACAATATAAAACATAAATTAATCTTTTGCCTAAATGAAATGAGAATAATTCTCATTTAAATCCCACTCTTGCTTTAAGACCCACCATGTGTCCCTCTTTCTCTGAGCAGCTCTCCCTGGCCTTCTAATCCTCTCGTCACAGTGCCCTGGCCCTCCTCTGAGCAGGTCCCCACACACACATTATCTATACCACAGCTGGCACTTTGTAGCTTTATCCTGAATTACTGGTTCCTGTTCATCTGCAAAGAGGACTGTTTCTCCAACTACTTTTGTTTGTGTAGGTATATATTTACTTTAAAAAAAAAAAAGATGCAAATTTCCTCTGTGGTACCTAATGCCTCATGATTTGAATAAGCCTAGGGTTGGTTTGTTGATTAGATTTTCCTCAGCTCTTTTAGTTAATTGTCTTTGGATGGGCACTCTGGATTGGCATGGAGCTAAGCAAGGTATGGGAAAGGAGGGAGAGGACTCTGTCTATCCATAAACAATGTGGTTGAAAGTCAGAGATGTAAATAGACAGCTCTACTTGTCAATAGCCAAATGGAATCTTCCAGTAATGTTTTAAATGTGCTACATACTGAAAACAAATTAGAAGAGCTTACCAATGCCTACCTAAACATCATAACAGAGTTGTCAATAAGAAGGGATAATTTACAGAAAACATTGAGATGAAAATGAAATACATGAAACATTCAATAGTTAACTTCACCCCCAGTTTCTCTGAACTACTATCAATTAAATACCCCCTCACTTACACTCTATCAGAGGATAATGACAATATTGCAACTGTACATTAATGTAGCTTAAAAAATTGAATAAGGTGATACAAATGTGTTTTGCCCAGAATTGATTTGCCCTATATCCACAGGCTATGTAATGCCATCAGAAATTCAGTAATACATAACTGTACATACATACAGATACACACACACACACACACACACACACATACCTGTTGAGCTTAAATCAGCCAATTTAATTTCATGTCAAGATGATTGTTTCTATTTAAAAATTTTAGGAGATGTTCTGGATTTTTTACACTTCAATTAGTTGAGTATAACATAACTTTTTACAGCTTTGGACTGCAAGCCTTCTAGGATAGAGTCCATTATTCCTTGCGTAGATCTACAAAGGCCAACTTGAGTGCTTATCACACAAAAGGCTCTTTCTAATTGTTGCAGGCTGAATGGAGAACAGGACAATAGCGGATGGGGAGAAAATGTGTCGAATTCTGAATTACTTTAAGAAGCCTCTCTGAGTCTACTCCTTCAGTGCCTTACCTTGTGAAATCAACAGAAAAAAATGAGAGGCTTCTATTCTTAAAGCAAACAAAGAAACAGATGTGTTCAGCCTTCATACTTTTTTATTTTTTTAATCTTTGCCATCCTTTATCTTTGTGCTGGGTGACAGTTCTTTCTTCAGTGTGGAAAGAAACAAGTTGTTTTAGTAATTAACCATCCTCGGGTTCTTTTCTTCTTCAGATATTCTCCAAGTCATGCATGTTCTTATTGTGGACAAATCACTAAAAACTAAACCAACAAAGAATAAAAGACTGAAGTGAAAATAAACTAATATTCCTTGACCTCACCTACTGGAAGAATATTGTTTTGTGAAACGATTGCTGTGGAAACAGAAAATCATTACTGGTTAAAAGCCTGAGAAGATGCTTCAGAGGTAAAGGTTATGGACATAGGAGGATGATAAAAATATTTGTACATAATACATTGTGTCATAAGTGGCTATGTCTCTCTCATTTGCACATCTAACTCTTTTTGAAAGGTGAAGATGCTCTTTAATGAAAGCAGTTCCTAAACAATTCCAGTTGAAATCACGGTCTTACTATTCCCCTGAGAATTACTTCATGTTCTATAAAAAACACACACATTTCTAGGTTGTGATTTTCTAAGTGTTTATAATATTTTCTTTTGAGACGAGGAGAGCGGTTTTGTTCTAGTCAAGGCTATGAATCAAATCTCTTGACCAGTAACAGTCCACCATGGGTAGATAAGACTACCACATTCAGGGGTTCATTCATTCACATTCCCCAGATCTCACAGAGCAAGGCTCACGTGTGATCCAGAGCCCTGTCAGCGGGGACATTTTCTGAGCTCTGCCACTTATATACGATGTGCCCTTGGGCAAAGTATTTGCTCTCTCTGACCTCAGATTTTTCATCTGATGGGGCCAAAACAACGCAGCCCATCCCATACACAACATACAGGTATTGTCAGGGTAAAGTTAGTAAATGCATGAATGCTTAGAAAAGTACCAAGCCTATAGTTAAGCCCTAACAACCTACTGATTATTATCACTGAGGCTGGGCCCCAGCCCAGTTTTCCTGACTACATCCCAAGTGACATTTGCCTCTGCTACTCTTAGCCCAGTGGGTTTCCCAGGTGGTGCTAGTGGTAAAGAACCCAACTGCCAAGGCAGGAGATGTTAGAGACATGGGTTTGACCCGTGGAAGATCAGGGAGATCCCCTGGAGAAGGAAATGGCAACCCACTCCAGTATTCTTGCCTGGGAAATCCCATGGACAGAGGAGCCTGGTGGGCTATAGTCCACAGGGTCACAAACAGTCGGACACGACTGAACACATTTGGGCACTGTTAACCCAAATGGAGCTTTCTTGAGATTTCTAGAATCCTACTTGCTTCCTGTCTACTTGCCTAATGTAAAGTACATTTCAAGACTCTTCATATAGTCTGAGGTCCCCCTAAGTGTCAGAATCATACAGAAGGATAAAACTTTTGTTCACCACAGACCTCAAAACTGCCAAAGATAAGTTCCCAGTTTTGCTGTGTTGGCCATATGCCTTTGGAAAGGTATACACATTTTCTGCATACCAGTTTTCTTATCTATAAAATGGGTAAAATCATAGCCACCTCTCAGAGGGCGACTGTGAAGGGAACGTTGACTTAGCGATGCAAAGCACTCATCCTTGTAGCCCAGGCCAAGCACAATGTAAATGGTCAAAAATCTTAGATGGAGACAAGAGACAAAAAATGCAAATTCTTTTGTGAAACCCAGTGAATTCCCACCTAAGCCAATGCCCTGGGAGCCCTTCCTTCCCCAAACTGGAATAAATCATAGAGACAGAAATTTCTTGTCACCTCTATGAGCTCCTGCTCTGTGGTGGTCCTGGGACTTTGTGAAGCCACACGGGGAAAGGATGTCCCATAGCATGAAGGGCAGAGAGGATACCTTGCAGAGCAAGGGGAGCTCAGACGCCCCAGCAGCCCCTCAGAATCCTGTGCTGCACAAGATCTGAACTTGGAGGAGGTTGTGCTCTCAGTCAGGAATTTTCATGGAAACTCTTCACTCAATCACCCATTTGTTTTACACTATGTTGGATGCTGTGGGAAATGCCAAAAATCAAAACACCATTCCAGGTTCTTGAAAGAAAATTCCTGGGGTATGCAACCAACCAACGGATACCAGTTCCAGTAGGAAGCTCATGGAAGTTTAGCGCAAAATCTCCCACTACTTGTCCTCAGAAACCATCCAGAGAAACAAAGATAATGGATAAAACCACAAATTTTTCAGTGAAGGTGGGGTTCAGATAATATCCACAAACTCCAGGTTGTGAGCTGGTATTCTTCAAGTTTCATCTGACAAGCAAGCCTATGCCAGAAGTTATGAATGTGCTCTAGCAAAAAATAAGGAGTTTGGAAGGGGTCTTCGTTCAGTTCAGTTCAGTCACTCCATCATGTCCGACTCTTTGCAACCCCACGAACCACAGCACGCCAGGCCTCCCTGTCCATCACCAGCTCCGGGAGTCCACACAAACCCATGTCCATCAAGTCGGTGATGCCATCCAATCATCTCATCCTCTGTTGTCCCCTTCTCCTCCTGCCCTCAATTTTTCCCAGCATCAGGGTCTTTTC
>NW_011494753.1:10505333-10517106 GCF_000754665.1 Bison bison bison | reverse complement strand
GTCTTTTCCAATGAGTCAACTCTTCGCATGAGGTGGCCAAAATATTGGAGTTTCAGCTTCAACATCAGTCCTTCCAATGAACACCCATGACTGATCTCCTTGAGGATGGACTGGTTGGATCTCCTTGCAGTCCAAGGGACTCTCAAGAGTCTTCTCCAACACCACAGTTCAAAAGCATCAATTCTTCGGTGCTCAGATTTCTTTATAGTCCAACTCTCACATCCATACATGACCACTGGGAAAACCACAGCCTTGACCAGACGGACCTTTGTTGGCAAAGTAATGTCTCTGCTTTTTAATATGCTGCCTAGGTTGGTCACAACTTTCCTTCCAAGGAGTAAGCGGCTTTTAATTTCATGGCTGCAGTCACCATCTGTAGTGATTCTGGAGCCCAGAAAAATTAAGTCAGCCACTGTTTCCACTGTTTCCCTATCTATTTGCCATGAAGTGATGGGACCAGATGCCATGATCTTAGTTTTCTGAATGTGAAGGGGTCTGGGGATAGGCAAGAGCCACAGGAGACATGGGTTTGATTCCTGGGTTGGGAAGATCCTCTGGAGAAGGAAATGGCAACCCACTCCAGTATTCTTATCTGGAGAATCCCATGGACAGAGCAGCCTGGCAGGTTAGAGTCCATCAGGTTGCAAGAGTCGGATATGACTTAGCGACTAAACCACCACCACCACCACCACCACCACCAGGGATAGGAGAGGTCAGAAAATTCCAGGAAAGGACGTGTCTCTGAAGGAGAGTGTCTCCCCAGAGAGGGGCTGCTGTGAGCAGAACTGAGGTGGCACAGGGCACTCTCAGATACAGAAAGAGAGAGAGATGATCCAGAACATATCCAGAGAAACCCAATGAGGGCAGATCTCTGAAAGATTCTTCCAAAATACCTTCTAAAAGTAGATGTCCCTTTGGGGGGCAAGGACTGTATCCTGTGACAGTGTGAAGAAGCAGGGTGGCCCTGGGCTCCCCTGAACTGGGCAGAGGCGCTGTGGTCAGGGAGAGCAAACCCAGGGCAGAAGGAAGCCACTGGGGCTCATCTGCATTTGTTGACCAACTGCAGAGCAAGAGCAAACACTTAACTATGTGCTGGGCACTCCTCTAAGCACCTCTACATATTAGCCCATTTAATCACAACAATCCTAAGATTCAAGTTCTCTTTTTATCTCATTTTACTGATAAGAAAGCTGAGGCACAAGTTTTCCCAAGATCATCAGCTAATAAGGGACAAACCCAGTACTCAACCCAGGAATCCTGATTCCAGATTCTGTGCTCTGATTCCAGATTCTGTGCTCTGATCCCCTATCCTGTAAGGCATCCAGAAGGTACGGAGAGGGATGGAGGAGTACTTTGCACAATTTAAGGAGAGTCTTTTTCTTATCTCTGGAGCGAGAGAAGTCAAGTCCTTGAGGTGTAAACCCTCAAAGTGCCTGGATACTCCAATACCACAGAATACTTCTCCTGGTCCAGTAAAACAATGAATATTAAGAAAGGAATATAGTTCATATGTAAACAATGGAAACAGTGAGAGACCTTATTTACTTGGGCTCCAAATTCACTGCAGCATATTAAAAAAGCAGAGACATTACCTTGCTAACAAAGGTCCGTCCAGTCAAAGCTGTGGTTTTTCCAGTAGTCATGTATGGATGTGAGAGTTGGACTATAAAGAAAGCTGAGTGCCAAAGAATTGATGCTTTTGAACTGTGGTGTTGGAGAAGACTCTTGACAGTCCCTTGGACTGCAAGATCCAACCAGTCCATCGTAAAGGAAATAGTCCTGAATATTCATTGGAAGGACTGATGCTGAAATTGAAACCCCAATACTTTGGCCACCTGATGGGAAGAACTGACTCACTGGAAAAGACCCTGATGCTGGAAAAGATTGAAGGTGGGAGGGGAAGGGGATGACAGAGGATGAGATGGTTGGATGGCATCACCGACTCAGTGGACATGAGTTTGAGTAAGCTCTGGGAGTTGGTGATAGGGAAGCCTGGCATGCTGCAGTCCATGGGGTCACAAAGAATGGGACACAACTTAACGACTGTACAACAACAAAATCCAAAAATTATAAAAGAAAAGATTGATACGTTGAACACAGAAATTAAAAACTTCCACTTGGCAAAACAAACAAAAAGAACTTTGCAAGCAAAGACAAATGTGGGAAAATGCAAACAACTCACACACTATTAAAAGGGATAATGTCCCCAATATTAAAGAGACCCTAGAAATTAGTAAGAAACGGACAATCAACCCAGAAGAAACATGGGCAGAGACTATGAATAGACAGTTAACAAAAACAAACAAACCTAAAGGCAATATAAATGAAATCTACATGTACAAAAAGACATCCAATCTCATTCATAGTAAGAGGACATAAATTTGAAATACTCTGGCATATCATTTTTACCTGTCAACTTTGCAAAACCAACATTTTGACAGGGTACTTCATTGACAAGACGGTAGGAAAAAGGGCACTCTCCTGCATTGCTGGTGGGAGTGCCTGTGAGGGCATTTGGGGGGCAAATTTAACAAAACGATGAATACATTTAGCAGCTGACCCAGAAATTCGAACCCTGGCGATTTATCCTACACATACAATAGCACACATGGCAAATAATGTATACATAGACCTATTTTCTGCAATATTGGTTGTAATCACACACCTTTGGAAACTGACCAGGTGTTTTTCAGTCTAGAGCTAATTACATTCACTATGATACACACACAGGAACAAGTATGAACTGTTTGTTCTTATTTGTCATCTCTAGGGCACATGGGATTGGAAATGAGACAGAAGGAATAGACGTGAGAGTCATGCTTCTCATTATTTCTCTTGTTACATTTTTTGATAATTTTTGGTATTATGTACTTAGATTTTTACATTTGTTTTCTTTCAAGTGTGGAGACTTAAAAAAAAAATTTTTATAACATTGACTTTTTGAAGAGATCCAGCCAGTTTTTCTTTTAAATTCTGCAAATGCATTACTTTTTCCAGACTAACAAATTAAATTAAAATCTAGAGCCCATAACAGGAAATATCTAAAGACCAATTAAAAAACATGAACAAGGACCAATCTTAGTAATATTTCAGATCCTATTTTAAAACCTGAACATTCAATAAATGAAATGCCACTGCAGAGAAAAAGTGAGTAGATAGTTTTTAAAACATTTGCCTCTTTGGAAACTGGAGAAATAGACACTGGTTAAAATGGCAGCAAAATGACAGAAACTCAGATTTATTGGCAGAGACCAAGCATGTGGGCCAAATCTGCACATTTCCCCTCCGTGTCTATGGTCAGCGGCTATCACACTGAGGCCTCTCTAGCCTCTGTGTCTGGGGTCAGCGGCTCTCTCACTGAGGCCTCTCTAGCCATCTCTAACCAGCTGCAGGAAGCAGAGGTAGCAAAACCTGCTTGGGCCTTAAATCACTCGCATGCCTCTCAGAACAATTACCTTCCTTTTCTCTCCTGACCACACATGAAGCCTAGAGGCTCAGAAGGTAAAGAATCTGCCTGTAATGCAGGACACCCAGGTTCAATCCCTGGGTCGGGAAGATCCCCTGGAGAGGGCATGGTGACCCACTCCCGTATTCTTGCCTGGAGAATTCCATGGACAGAGGAGCCTGGCAGGCTATAGTCCATGGGGTTGCAAAGAGTAAGATACCACTGAGCAACTAGCAATTTCAAAAAATTTTACACATGAAGACTCAGAGATCAGGCTTTCATATCTATGGAATCCTCTCCCTTTGAAAGGAGTTTTGAATGTCTCCAGGCTGGGATCCTCCAGGCTCTCACTTTCTGGCCAAGAATGTAACCTTTTCTCTATGAACAGTATCCTAAGGATGCCACAAGAAAGACAATTAATATGACAATAAATGCATTATGCACTGAGAAAAGAGAGACTTTGGAATATAAGCCTCATTAAATTTTCATTATTTACAGATGAAGCAGTCTGAATTACCTTGTAGGTGTTTGGGGTTTTTTCCTTCACAATTTTTTTGTTTCTTCCATTATTCTGCATGCAATGGTTTTGTCATTTTAAGTGCCCAAATTTACAACAAGCATTTAATTATTTTGACAGTATATAGCGAAATATGCATCTAACACAAGGCAGAAGCCTTAGTTTTACAAAACCCTTCCTGTATTGTCCAAGAGAAAAATCTTAAAATCTGAAAGTCTAGTTGGTAAATAATGCCAAGGCCATTAGAAAATAAAAAGGATATGTAGAATTCAGTCTTTTTTTTATTGTTCCCATTAACAGTCAATGTGGTAACAAAATATAATGCTGTAAATCCTACGGAGTTAAGCAAATAAAAAGGCCATAATAAAGGTCAATTTTACTGCCATCAATTTGCAATGATGGGACATGTGGTTGCCAAAGGAAGCAACAAATGCAACCCAGAATGATGGCATTCCCTGGGAAAAAAAAAAATAGCACTTCTTGCTATTATGGCAAGAAGTGCTTTGAAGAGATTTACACTGAACCTAACACTTAGCTCTGCTCCAAAATAATGTGAATTCTTTACGAATTGCACCAAAGCTGTGCAAGGCAGTGCCACCATGAAATGGAATTGCTATACAGAAGATGCAGAAGTTATAATGTGTATTTGAAATATATGCAAAAATAAAGAGGAAAAGTGGTAGTTTTGTGAACAGTTAGTGCTATCCATAATTACAACGTGCAAACAAAGTAACCACCGGGGCACAACTGCACAATAACAAGATTTGGAGATATTAATCCTTCTCTGAAATGGCGAGGATGCAGTTTTTATAAAACAACAGTCGAAACAAGAGCACAAAATAGAAAGAGGGAGACGGTTGCTTTTAATTTCAGGGTTTTTAGGTTGGAAAACTGAAAACTAAAATACCAGAGAAGCATTAAAATACCTGAGTGATGCTGTGACCGCTAACCGCCCGCTCTTCTGAGCCTTCACTTGCTCTATCTCCCAGTTGAAAGTGGGCTTGTAGGAAGGATACGCACATGCTCTGCTTTAATTTATGTTTACATTCAGAACCATTTGTAAACCAGAGAGAACTTAGAGCAGATATTTATTTGTACATCTGGCTGCTGGGCCAGTAATGGTAATCTTCACACTAAATACTAGTCCAGTCAAGAAACACAACATGCTACATGGGGTTAAAAATGACAACCAAGCAAGAGAAGGAACTTCTGTCAAGGAAGTCGGAGGAAACTTTTAAATGCCTTGAGCTTCTCTTCATAATTAACTGTTTCCTAGATTATAAAATGCATGTTCAGTATAGAAATCAAGAAATATAAAAATTTATCTGTAACACCACTACCAAGAAATGAATACTGCAATATTTTAGTGTAGTTTTATCTTTCTAGGATATTTTTCCATCCATATATAGGTATGCATGCTCAGTCACTCAGTCGTGTCTGACTCTATGTGACCCCATGGACTGCAGCCTACCAGGCTCCTCTGTCCATGTGATTTCCCAGGCAAGAATATTGGAGTGGGTTGCCATTTCCTTCTTTTATATATATATACACACACATATATATATACACAAACATATCTGGGATCATAATTTCTATTACTGTCCACATCATGATTTAGTGAATTCTGTTTGTATTTATTCATTAAATATATGTTAAGCATCTACCATGGGACCCGCTGTTACAGGTGCTAATGTAGCAAAGATGATCAAAGAACATTTGCTGACTTCAAGGAGTAAAATGATCACTATGGTGCATATAGAAGGCTGAGCACTGAAGAATTGGTGCTTTCAAACTTTGGTGATGGAGAAGACTCTTGACAGTCCCTTGGACAGCAAGATCAAACCAGTCCATTCTAAAGTAAATCAACCCTGAATATTCATGGAAAGATTGATGCTGAAGCTGGAGCTCCCGTACCTTGTCCACCTGATGCAAAGAGCCAACTCATTGGAAAAGACCCTGATGCTGGGAAAGATTGAGGACAGGAGGAGAAGGGGACGACGGAGGATGACATGATTGGATGGCATCATTGACTCAATGGACATGAGTCTGAGCAAACTCCGGGAGATAGGGAAGCCTGGCATGCTGCTGTCCATGGGGTCACAAAGAGTCAGACACAGCTTAGCGACTGAACAACAACAACAATGTGGGGCCTAAAATAATTTGTATCTCACTATGTGTAAGTGGTTGCCAATTTCAGAAGAGAGTGGTGACCACTTTCTAGATCATGTAGGTAAAGCTTCACAGGGGAAGTAACAACCGATACTGGGTTTGGGAGGATGAACAGAAGTTAACAGGGCAATCACATGGGGACGAGAATTTTAGACAGAGGTAAGAGCATGGATAAAGATATGGAGACAGGAAGTGATGGTGATGTTGCCACAAAGGAAGTATTAAGTCTCCTTCAATTTGTAAAAATTGCTCACTGTAATACTTACAGACACTTGGAAAAGTGGTGTGACCCAGCTTTCTCTAATCAGTGTACCTCTCCCTTTATTCATCATGTATAACTTTATAAACACAGTTTTATTTATACTTCACATTACTTTTGAGTGTGGCCATGCCATCTGGTTAGGGAAGAGAGACTATGATGTCAAAAACAAGAAAAAAGATCACAAGAAACAGGTAGATTCTGAACATTTTAAACAAATATTTTATATCTATTGAGAAGAGAGATATAATTTAGCACTCTGATTTTTATTCTAAAGTATAGTGGTTCTAATAATTAAAAAGAGGGAAAGAAATTCTAAAAATATAACTCTAGCCGGAAATGTAATAGATTCCCAAATACATAGCGTGTTCAAGGTTATCCAAAGCACATTATCAACTCTTGAAATTCACAGACTATAGCATAACAGATAGTGATGGATCTGGAAGGGCTGTGTGGGATTAGGTGTGAAGAAGTCTTATGAGACTTTTGAACCTTCAGATCAAAGCCATACACACTCATCCGTCAGCATCCTTGGGGACTGGTTTAAGTGCTTTCCAATGATAGTAAAATCTGAGATGGTTTGAGCACCATAGTCAGCTCTCTGCCTCCTTGGATTCAGTCAACTTCAGATTATAATTTAGAACCTGAAGTACTTCAGAATTTATTGAAAAAAAATATTCACTTATCTGTGGATAGTTGTAGCTCACACCTGTGTTGTTCAAGAGTCAACTGTCTAACTATGTCTCTGTCTTACAAGTCTCCTTGGAGCTACTGGAATTTATCATTTGACTACCTCCTAGGAGATATTTCACCTGACTTTGGAGGTCTTACCCCTAGACAGTAACTTCAGTCTGTTTCAAGATGTGACACCCTGACTTTGAGGGTTTCCTCTCAGTCACAATGATATTGGGTTCCCTGTACAGGTGGTAACCTGCCTGCTGTTTCAGAAAACCTCCATCGTTTCACTGGACCCCTCTGAAAAGTACTGACGATATATTTAGTATAAATCAGACCCACAGACCAGAGCAGAGCATGTCCAACAATGACATAACAAGTAAAATATTTACCATGCAAGGAGCAAATGTAAGGTCCCCACAAATGACACATGATGTTGCAAAATTACAATCTGGATTCACACACCACTGTTCTGAGAACTATGCCAATCCATCTTTCAGTCTTAAAGGAAGCTGTACTGGCAACATTCCACCAGGTCGGGAGCCATGCAAATACCTCCCTGTACTCCAAGCCATGAAGCGTGATAGAGAGCTACTATCCCTGGATTCCAGGGAACACATTCATAAAGCATAACAGAGTGATTCCAACAATGAAACGGCAAGCAAGCCGATGCTCTTCTCTGATAAGAGGCACCCACTACTGCATTTGTCAATTTAATAGGAATCACTTTAAGCTTTTAGTGCCTGATAAGGGAATTAAATTTTACTTAGTTATTGCCATAGAAACTAAAGAGTTTGCAGAGATATTCGACATTTGATTTCTTAATCACATCCTCCTAAATGTTACTTTCAAAAACCAGCATTGGTTTTCAAAGACTGGGAGCTGGGAGCAGGAAGAGCCTGACGGAAAGAAAAGAGTTACTGTAAACTGCCTGAGTCTATTAATCAGCTGATGTTTTAAAAATTAATGTGTTTATTATCAACTCGTTTCAAAACAGAAATGTGCCAATATGCATGTATACATAAGCTGCTTCCAGATTCCCACTTGTGGTAAACATGCCTAAATATTTTTCAAGCTATAAAAGGAAACCCAAATAAATACCAGCTGTGCAGGTTTATCTAGGAAGAGAAAAAATATGGAAAGAAGAAAAAGAATGCACTGCTATATCATTAGTGCAAAGTGAACCCAGAATTAGGAGTGATGAGTTCCGGTTAAAAGGATAGAGAAATAAACAACTCCTTGGTTCCACACTGGAATCTTGTCCTGGTCATCATCCAGATAGGGCTTCCCCCATGGCTCAGGGGGTAAAGAATCCACCTGCAAAGCAGGAGACATAGGTTCGATCCCTGGATCAGAAAGATCCCCTGGAGGAGAAAATGGCAACCCACTCCAGTATTCTTGCCTGGAAAATCCCACGGACAGAGGAGCCTGAAAGGTCAGAGTCTTAAGGGTTGCAAAGAGTTGGACACAACTGAGTGACTAAACTCATACACACCATCCATGTAGCTGACAGGAGAGTCACACAGGGTCTGTACTAGTGAAAAGGCCACTTCTACTTCTTAGTTTTTTAATCTTTCTCCTCCTCGTCTTCTTCTTTCTCCGTGTCTCTTTCTTTGTCTCTCTGTCTCAATCTTTCCGTTCCTCAGTATGCATGTGAGTCTGCATGTGTCTCTGTCTTTTCTATGCCTTTCTGTGTGTGTATGTGTTTCTGTGTCTGTCTATTGCTTTTTCTCTCCTTCCCTTTTTCTTTCTGTCTTTACAAGGCTCTCTCTCTCCTCTACTTCTCTGTTCCTACGTCAGACTGACTTTTTCTGCTTCCAAATAAATAAAAGCAAACAAGAAACTCCTAGGCTTTATTTACATTACCTACCAGAGAACAAAGAATAATTAAGTTGAGTCCCAATTTTAGGCTCCCAAGAGAGCATCTAATGAATCCAGGTTTATATTTAACTCAAACATTTAAGGTCGTGGAGGGCACATGGAGTGTCCCACTACAAACACGGTCTCACACCCTGGGAGCGGGAGGGACATGGGTAGTTCTCAGATAAGGGGGCAAGGGAAGGAGCCATCCCTCAGTGCCAGGGGCATCTCATACATGAAGATTTTCCCAGTTAAGCCCATTCAAAAAGATGTTCCATCTAACACAAGTATATGCCACCTTGACACTTGTTAGTTGTCTTATCTTGAGAAGTTATTTTTCTCATTGTTAGTAATACCAACTACCCCATGGGACTGAAGATGGAATGTGTGAATATTACCCTTACAACACGAGTGAAGGTTGCCGCTTCTGGGGTTCTGATATTATCCTTTATGCCAGACACAGAACAGGTACTCAGAAATCCCTGTTAATTCATCAATTGTGTTAATATTTCTATGGACCTGAGGACTCAAATGAATGTGTTCTATTTCTCATTCTATTCTGTAGAAGGGATTCTGGATGAAAAAGAGGAACCTATGGTCATATATCAAACATATAAGTAAGTAAAGGTAGAAGGGTTCAAGAGACTAGAAAGGGTTTGGGATTTTTCTTTTGCTAGGATGACATATTTCTACGATGAACACAGAGGAATAAATGCTATAGCAGACAGTGTTATGCAGATATAGAATAATGTCACAAGTTTTTGACCCTGTGTTGATTCTGGAAGTCTCAAGAATTTTGAAAGAGGATTTGGCAATGTTTAGAGAAAGACCATAACACCATCACCAAATCTGCCCAATATCTACAACCACACACACAAAACACACATATCCTTAGAGCATAGAAGCAGAAGATATTAAGAAGAACTGTACAAAAAAGATCTTCATGACCCAGATAATCACAATGGTGTGATCACTCACCTAGAGTCAGACATCCTAATGCGAAGTCAAGTGGGCCTTAGGAAGCATCACTACGAACAAAGCTAGTGGAGGTGATGGAATTCCAGTTGAGCTCTTTCATATCCTAAAAGATGATGCTGTGAAAGTTCTGCACTCAATATGCCTGCAAACTTGGAAAACTCAGCAGTGGCCATAGGACTGGAAAAGGTCAGTTTTCATTCCAATCCCAAAGAAAGGCAATGCCAAAGAATGCTCAAACTACCTCACAATTGCACTCATCTCACACATTAGCAGAGTAATGCTCAAAATTCTCCAAGCCAGGCTTCAATGGTACATGAACCGTGAACTTCCAGATGTTCAAGCTGCTTTTAGAAAAGGCAGAGGAACCAGAGATCAAATTGCCAACATCTGTTGGATTATCAAAAAAGCAAGAGAGTTCCAGAAAAACATCTGCTCTATTGACTAAGCCAAAGCCTTTGACTGTGTGGATCACAACAAACTGGAAAATTCTTAAAGAGATGGGAATACCAGACCACCTGACCTGCCTCCTGAGAAATCTGTACACAGATCAAGAAGCAACAGTTTGAACTGGACAAGGAACAACAGACTGGTTCCAAAATGGGAAAGGAGTATATCAAGACTGTATATTGTTATCCTGCTTATTTAACTTACATGCACAGTACATCATGTGAAAGGCCAGGCTGGATGAAGCACAAGCTAGAATCAAGATTGATGGGAGAAATATCAGTAACCTCAGAAATGCAGATGGCACCACCCTTTTGACAGAAAGCAAAGAAGAACTAAAGAGCCTCCTGATGAAAGTGAAACAGGAAAGTGAAAAAGTTGGCTTAAAAATCAACATTCAGAAAACTAAGATCATGGCATCTGTTCCCATCACTTCATGGCATATAGATGGGGAAACAATGGAAACAGTGACAGACTATTTCTCTGGGCTTCAGAAAAACTGCAGATAGTCACTGTAGCCAGGATATTAAAAGATGCTTGCTCCTTGGAAGAAGAGCTATGACCAACCTAGACAGCATATTAAAAACCAGAGACATTATTTTGCCAACAAATGTCAATCTAGTCAAAGATATGGTTTGTCCAGTAGTCATGTATGGATGTGAGAGTTGGGACTATAAAGAAAGCTGAGCACCAAAGAATTGATGCTTTTGTACTGTGGTGTTGGAGAAGACTCTTGAGAGTCCCTTTGACTGCAAGGAGATCCAACCAGTCAATCCTAAAGGAAATCAGTAGTGAATATTCTTTAGAAGGACTGATGCTGCAGCTGAAATCCCAATTCTTTGGCCACCTGATGCCAAGAACCAACTCATCGGAAAAGAACCCGATGCTGGGAAAGATTGAAGGCGGGAGGAGAAGGGGACAACAGAGGATGAGATGGTCAGATGGCATCACCATTGCGATGGACATGAGTTTGAGTAAGTTCCAGGAGTTGGTGATGGACAGGGAAGCCTGGTGTGCTGAGTCGATGGGGTCTCAAAGAGTCAGACACAACTGAGCGACTGAACTGTTTAGAGCACTCATTTCCTACTGTATCCCTAGCACTGATCACAAAGCCATAACACAGTAGATGCTAAATCTATGCTAGAAAAATTAGTGAGTTAATGAAATGAAAGAACCATCCCTAATAAGGCTGGCTTCATAGACCTGTGAAGGCCCCCATTCCCAATTTAATGCTCTGTGGTCTTCATCTTCAATCTTTATCATTTTTGAACAAGGGGCCTCATTTTCATTTTGCACTGAGCCCATCAACTAACCAGTCCTGTTTTTCATGGAAGGTGAATAATACTGGGTGACTATCAACCTCTGCTTCCCTATAGCAGTAAACCCTACTACAGTGATAAGACACTGACTGAGCAGCTTATAAACA